>NW_027466192.1:0-371840 GCF_046127955.1 Nelusetta ayraudi | reverse complement strand
CCATGAATTATTTTGAGGGAAACTTCTTTTGTCTTACTTATAATTCAATAATGATTTGAGTTCCCATCACAGGTGTTGTGAATCACTTTATCTTTTCCACATGATTTCCTTATTTAAGATCATGAAACAGAAATAAAGTCTGTTGAAAAGTATTTTTCACCTCCAAAATGAAGATGTTATAGAACTCTGAAGTGAGAGCAGAGCAGTGTGTTGTTGATGTGTGGAACCTTCATGCTGAGATGTTCCAGCCGTGGATGATGAGAGCAGAAGCAGTGGTTGTGTTGCTGCTGCCTTCACTGAGCAGCTGCTCCAAGTCCTGCTTCTTCCACTGAGGATTCAGCTCCACCAGTGGCTTCTGGGACGTCTCTCCCAGTAACCACAGCAGCTTGTAGGGAGAAGCAGTCCGCCAGCCACCAGGCTGCACTGGGGTCAAAGGTCGTGACACACCCACACAGTGTTGGTGCATGCAGCTTGCTGTTTGGCTCCACTGGTTGTAGTTCTGTCAGCTACCAGTAGATGGAGCGCTCCTCTTCACTCTCCTCATCCTCACCACCACCTGCAAAGATAAGAAGAGACAGCAGGAGTCAGGACTCACGGTCCTTGAACGCATCATCACAGAGACGTTGACTGTTGATGAAGATGATGGAGTGACTGGTGAGAAGAAGCAGACTCTCAGTCACATGTCAAGTGTGGAACATCAGAAGGTCATGTGACCATGGAGTGTTGGACTGATACTGAGGCCTGATGAAGATGTACTGATCAATAATTGAGTGGTGAACTGAGAGAAGAAGCAGTTTGGCAGCAGATGTTGGATGAATGAGGAGCAGCTGGACGTCACCATCCTCCTCTCACACTGTGACTGGGAACACTGGACCTCTGCTGTGGGATCAACTGGCTTTGGTGCTGGAACTATCATCCAATGGTTCCAAACCAGTACTAACCTCACACTCTCCAGTTGATGGTCACTGCTGTAGACAAGATCCATCAGTGGCTTCACTGATGACTCCTTCAGGGGGTTCATATTCAGGTCCAGCTCTCTGAGGTGGGAGGGGTTGGACTTCAGAGCTGAGAGCAGCCAATCACAGCTGAGCTCTGACAAACTGCAGTCAATCAACCTGAATAGAGAATAAATGATGGAGAGTTTATAATGATGGAGAGTTTTTCCAGGGTGTCATCACTCTGAAAATCAAAGTGAAACGTCGACTTCAGAATCTGACACTACAGAATAAAATGGGAGAGGGAGGGCGAGCGAACGAGTGCTGCACTGTGTAGTCCATTACTGGCTCTTGATGATGTTGCTGCCTGGGCCCCCTTGCACCTAAGTAGGATTGCGTCATCCAAGATGAGTCACTAAGCCTTCAGCGTTCAACCAATCCACAACACGTGTGTCCAGGCTTCATGGGTCGCACCAAAAGCCATCCAGGATGAGAAGACACGGATCCATCAAGCCAGGTGAAAGCTATCCTGGATCAGTGCGCAATGCTCGCGGCTTCCTTCCATAGACCCCCGGTTATGGAGCTGGGATTGACGGATTGGCCATCTTTGACCTCCTCAGAAGCCTCCATGAGGATTTGCGCCTGGGACGGGGATTCAGACTCTCTACCGTCCAGTGTCACAACAACAACCTCATGTTACTCTTTGATGTGTCTTCATGTTTCTATAATAATAATAATAACAATAAACTTTATTTATATAGCACTGCTCATACACAACATGTGCAACCCACAGTGCTTAACAAAATAAAACAAAACAAAACAAAGAAAGGTAATAATAATAAGAAGAAGAACAACAATCATAACAATAACAATGAGAAAAAATAAAAAGCTCCACTACCCCTCCCCCCACCCCATACGGACCCACCCCTCCCCACCAACGCACACAGACAAACGCCCACCCCCATATTCACACAGACATTAGATAACACGGCTTGGCACTGAAGAATCTGATGAGGAAAGGCCACTATGGGGAGCCGTCCACACAAGGGGGCACCCTGGCCTGCAGCGCCCCTATGGGCAGACCAGGCGTAGCTCCCACCGTGAAGGGCCCCCCATGAGGAAACACTGGCACTAAAAGTATAAAAGGGAGAATAATCATAATGAGAAATAAACCAAATACATAAAAATAAAGTGTGAAACAGTGGCATAAAAATGGGTAACCATTATAAAAGTATAAAAATCAATTGAAGGTAATAAAAGGCATAAAAATAGTAAAACGGCATAAAATTAGTGGAGTAAGAGAGAGAAGAGTAAAAGAAGTCAGTTAAACGGCAGGTTAAAAAGGTACGTCTTGAGCCTCCCCTTAAAAATATCAACAGTCTCTGCGGCCCTGAGGCTCTCTGGCAGGCTGTTCCACCGAGTAGGGCCGTAATGGCT
Source organism: Nelusetta ayraudi (assembly GCF_046127955.1). Lineage (NCBI taxonomy): Eukaryota > Metazoa > Chordata > Actinopteri > Tetraodontiformes > Monacanthidae > Nelusetta > Nelusetta ayraudi. The sequence continues at coordinate 369,468 of NW_027466192.1, read as the reverse complement.
GAAAGCAGCCTCACCATGGGTTTTTTTTTTGACTCGGGGAACAGTTAACAGGCCAGTGCCAGAAGACCTAGGATATGATGAAAGCAGGTCAGTTAGATAAGATGGGCCAAGACCGTTGAGACATTTAAAAACTAATAAGAGAACCTTAAAATCAATCCTGAAGCGGACGGGGAGCCAATGCAGCGACTTTAAAAGCGGTGTGTGTGTGTGTTCCCTTCCTCTGGTCCTAGTCAGCACACGTGCGACTGAGTTTTGTAGTATTTGTAGACTGTAAACACTCTTTTTGGGAAGACCAGAGAGCAGGGCATTGCAATAATCTAGTCTACAAGAAATAAAAGCATGCATTAGCACCTCCGTGTTGGCCTGAGAGAGGAACGGGCGGATTCTGGCTATTTTCTTTAGATGATAAAAACCTATCTTTGTAATATTTTTTATATGTGGAACAAAGGTGAGCTCAGAATCAAAAACAACGCCCAGATTCTTTACAAATTGCGAGGGTTTAAAATCCCAACGTTTTGGTAAAAGTTCCTCTCTCCGGCCTTCAGGACCAATAACTAAAACCTCAGTTTTGTCCTGGTTAAGCTGTAGGAAATTCTCTGCCATCCATGATTTGATATCTAAAATACAGTTTAAAAGGGCATCAACTGGCGCTGTGTCATCAGGAGACACGGCAATGTACATTTGTGTATCATCAGCATAGCTGTGGAAGCTGATGCCGTGTTTCCTTACGACGTCCCCCAAGGGAAGCATGTACAGATTAAAAAGAACCGGACCTAAAATTGACCCTTGGGGGACCCCACATCTAATTTCATGCATTCTGGAGGAGCACGTATCCATACTTACAAAGAAACATCGATCTGTGAGATAAGAACGAAACCAGTTAAAAACAGTACCTGACAGGCCCACCAGGTTTCTGAGTCTATTTAATAAAATATGGTGATCTACTGTATCAAAAGCAGCGCTTTGATCCAGTAGCACCAAGACTGTCAGCTTCTGAGAGTCTGCGTTACACCTGAAATCATTGACGATCTTTAAAAGGGCTGTCTCAGGACTGTGGTTCTTTCTAAAACCAGATTGATAACTCTCTAAAATATTGTTTGTATTTAAAAAGTAATTTACTTGGTTAAAAAACAGTTTTTCTAAAATCTTACTTAAAAAAGGTAAGTTGGATACAGGTCGGTAGTTATTAAAAATGTTTGGATCCAAGTTGCTCCTCTTCAAAAGGGGCCTCACCACCGCCGTTCTAGAGGCAGCAGGGAAAACACCCGTCTGAAGAGAGCAATTGACAATATATAAAATCTGCTCCTCAAAGAACCCATAAAGTGACTTTAAGAGTGACGTGGGAATTGGGTCTAAAAGGCAGGCTGTGGGCTTTACTTGGGAGAAAACTCGACCAAGTGTCCTTGCATCAACTAGAGCAAAACTCTCCAGTGTTTCCTCAGATAAAAGTGGTTGTCCAGATGTGTCGAAAAATTGATTTTGATTAATTAAAATACTGGACCTAATGACATCAATTTTACTTACAAAGTGGTCTGCAAAATCCTCACAGAGGGCATCTGTTGGTGTCTGTACGTCCTGATTAAAATTTGTATTGGTTAAAAGATTGAAGGTAGAGAAAAGAAATCAAGGGTTTTTGCTATTGTTTGTGATGAGGTTGGAGAAATGGGTTATTCTTGCCTGTTTGACAGTTTTATTGTAAGATTTGAGTAGATGACGAAATGTTTCATAATGGACAGTGTTACGAGAGTTAACCACTAGATGGCAGCCAAGTTCCATGCAATATGCAGAGACATCTAGTGCGAGTTGATGACGTTGGCTTCCGGGTGTTTTACCTGATGAGCACTGTTCTAACCATAGATATATACAGAAGGCGAGATGTCTTATCCGCGCTGCTGGCCAATGGAATGGAACGTCCGCACTGGCGGCCATCTTGCCACAGTCACCTCGCTCCGCCCCTCTCACTCATAACTATGTATTCTTATTGTGCATGTTCTTTTAAATAGCCCTAAATTGCTCTATTTTCAACCGAATTTCGAGCGGTTTGGTTTGTTCCAAAGGTTATAAGCATAGTTATGATACTGCATACTTATTAATGATTTATAACCATAGGCTTTCATGTGAAAATAGCAAAAACACGCACACACCCGTATTTAATAAAAACATATATGCTAAACGCTAAACTAAACAAACCAGCACTAAATCATAACATTAATCAAACAGCTCCAACAATAGCTTACAGATGAAATGTGATCCTACAAGCTTTTGTTTGTGGACAGCGACGATTGCTGCATCCATAAGCGGCACAGAAGTTCGGCATTTTTTCAGTCACCGATTTCCTGTAGAAACCATAATGCATGATGCTGTAGCAAAGCAATCCAATTGTGAATCATTTGCGAATTAAGTTAAATGATATAGAAAAAAAGCTATTCTGTCTCTCCATATGTCAAATTGCTTGTTTTATTTACACCTACCAATCCTAATCCCTTTTATCACAACAAGAAAAAAGACGGCCTGTAATCTCAGGTTGTCACCGTTCGACTCTGAATCAAACAGGTGGGGGATGAGATATCAGCAGCTCTAGTTCATTGATCACCGTGTCTCTGCTGCATGAACTGATGAGACTGCGTTCATGCAGCAGCAACGTTATAGGAAACGCACCTCAGCGAATAACTACAACCGACACCACAAATATTGTATGTGAACAAAATACTAGTTTGTCCTGAAATAGCTGTTGGCTAAACTTAACTTAAGAAATGAAAATCTTAGTGGTCTCAGTCGTATTAACTTGTGCAGATAGGCTGCCATAGCACCATTGTGTTTTTTTTCTAATAGAAAGCTGCACTCTCAACATGTTCAACCATCCAGAATTATTGCTACGTTATGAACGTTTGTAAGAAAGCAAACCGTGTGCAAAGCCGTCAAGTTTTCAGCGAGATCAGAGTGTTAATGTTTGTTCAGATCACTCACGTTCCCTCACATTCACTACATCAGACAGTGACTGCCTGACTGTGGAAAGATGGCGGCCAGTGTGGACGTTGGATTCTGCGCCGTGAGACATCTAGCCTTCTGTATATATCTATGGTTATAACTAGCGGCCATACAATAAAAGTAGCGTATCTACAAAGATTGCATGACTGTATAAAAGAAAGAACGAAACGTGGTGTCAGAAGCGGAAACTTGCAATGGAGCTAAACTGCTAAGCTAATACCTGACGAACCATGGCTTTTTCGATTCCTGTACCAGACGCAATGGACATGAAGGGCGACGTATATAACAACTGGACATTCTTTAGAGCACAATGGGAAAACTATGAGATAACAACGGAACTGGACAAAAAAGAAGCAAAAGTAAGAGTAGCCACCCTGCTTACAGTAATGGGCAAAGAATGTCACATAATACAAAGACATCTTCACATGTCAGCGGAGGACAGAGACAATCCACAGAAGAATCTGGATGCACTACAAAAACACTTTGAACCTTCCAGAAATGTAATCTACAAGTGCTACGTATTTAACACTGCACAGCAGAGTCAACATGAGTCAACAGAGCAATATGTTGCAAACCTGAGAAAGCTAGCAGACAAATGTGAATTTGGTCCCCTGCGAGATGAATTGATCCGTGACAGATTAGTGCTTGTGACTAAAAATGCAAGTACACAAGCACTCATGTTACGTGAATCAGAACTCACACTTGCCAAAGCAATAGACATGTTTAGAGTCAGCGAACTAGCACAAATTCAAAATAAGATAATAACTGGTGTGGAACAGGAGAATGTACACTTTGCACATGACAAACGCTGAGAGATGCGCCCCTCATTTGCACCTCAGCATAATTACAAAGAGCATATGGGACATGCAAACAAAGATAAACGCCCAAATAATAACCTCTGTCGTTACTGTGGAGCAGTGCATGACAGAATGAAATGCCCTGCATTTGGCGTCATCTGCAAAGCCTGTGGAAAGAAAAACCACTTGCCACTGCAAGAGTGTGCAAACAAGCCCAGCGCAAGACACGGGTGAACTTTCTTGGAGAAGACAGAGTAGAGGAGGAAGAAGAAATGGAAGAGGTGTGGTTCCTATCAAACATAAACGCTATGGAACAGGAAAACGAGAAATGGTTTGTCAACCTCAAAGTAACACCGTACATGACTGAACCAGTATCATATGACCCTAGCCATACAATCACATGTCAATTGGACACAGGAGCCACAACCAACACCATAAGCTTCAGAGATCTACAGCTCATCACACAAGATGGTAATCCAGACATACCAGCCAGCAAAGCCACCATTAAACTGTATGATGGGTCACAAGTGAAACTAGCTGGGTTGTGTCACCTCAAAGCTGACCATGATGGACAAACACACAACCTGAAGTTTCAAGTTATACACACGTCACAAATGCCTCTGCTTTCTGCAAAAACATGCAAAAGACTCAACTTGCTATTTCATACACCACACAGATATGTCATCTACAGCGGTCTCACGCAGCACAACAGGGACAGATATGCATTTCACAACCACCACAGAGGACATCATCTCAAAATACAACAACGTGTTTGTAGGCCTTGGCTGTCTTCCTGGTGAACTACACCTCGAGGTGGACCCCGACATTAGGCCTGTGCATCAGGTGCCACGACGAATTCCCATTCCGCTCAAACACAAAGTCACTGAAGCCATACGATGCATGGAGAAGAATGGCATCATCAAAAGAGTCACAGAGCCAACACAATGGATCAGCAACATGGTTGTCATAGAAAAGCCAGGAAAGCTGCGCACCTGCATTGATCCCAGCGCACTCAATAAAGCTCTACAGCGGTCACACTACCAGATGCCAACAATAGAGGAGATACTCCCAGACATTGCAAAAGCAAAAGTATTCTCCGTGCTTGATGCCAAAGATGGCTACTGGCAAGTCAAACTTGAAGAAGAGAGCAGTTATCTGACCACCTTTTGGACCCCGCTTGGCAGATTCGGGTGGCTAAGGATGCCTTTCGGCATAAAACCAGCTGCAGAAGAATATCAACGCAGGCAACATGAGGTGTTGCAAGGCCTGACCGGTGTAAGTGTCATTGCAGACGACATTCTTCTCTACGGCTGTGGAGACACTTCAGAAGAGGCACTAACTGACCATGACAGAAACCTGACTGCCTTGCTGCAGAGGGCCAGGGAGGTTAATCTAAAGCTCAATAAAAAGAAGCTGAAACTAAAACTATCCAGTGTCCAATACATGGGACATCTTCTCACCACAGAGGACCTTCGCCCTGACCCAGAGAAGGTGGCAGCGTTTCAACACATGCAAACACCCACTGATGTTAAATCGCTACAGAGATTCCTGGGGTTTGTAAATTATCTTGCCAAATTTCTTCCTCATCTCCCAGATGTGTGCGAGCCTCTCCAACGCCTGACAGATAAGGACGTGGAGTGGACATGGCTATCACAACATGAATCTGCCGTTGACACTGTGAAGCAATTAATCACATGCCACCCAGTACTCAAGTACTACAACCTGCAGGAAGAAGTCACACTACAGTGTGACGCCAGCGAGACAGGCCTAGGTGCAGCTCTTCTCCAGAATGGGCAACCTGTTGCATTCGCCTACTGAACAGAGATATGCGCAAAGGTGGTGTACAAGCAAGGGAAGGATCTTCATGTGGCAGATTTTCTGTCGAGGACTTAACAGCCAAACACACAGCATGCCCACATGCAAACACCTGCCACCATCTATGCCATGGGCCTCACCACCGAAGACCTACAACGAGTCGACCACCTCGCAGACACGAATATTTCAACAGCTACACTGGAGTCCATTAGAACTGCCACAATCAAAGATCCACTATGTTGTGCACTGCAGACTTACATATTGAAAGGGTGGCCCACAGCTACACAAGCAGTAGTTCCAGAACTGCGACCTTTCTACTACTCTGACGACTGGGAACTAGATGAACTTTCAGACACAACTAGTGATGTTCTCTCTGACACGGGGCTTCGAACCACGCCCCACAACTCGGTAGGGTTTTTTTCTGAAGCACTGCTCCGGAGCTTGCTTCAAATCACGTGACTGATGACGTTTGAACCACTTCACTGCTTCATCCAGACTGAATCAGCTGGCTGGTTTGGTTCAGTGGGCGAGGCTTTGAAAGACTGGCAGGTCTCAGTTGAGTTTAAAATGGATGAAACGGCGCAATGCGTTGCCTATCTGGTCGATACCTTTTGGATTGATTTGATCAGCTTTCGTATTGCTTTCGGTTTGCTTTCTTATTGCTCTGCAACGGAACCAACCAGGAAGAGATCTCAAGTCTGGGAGCATTTTGAAATCGTGCCGCCGAACAAGGTCATTTGTTACAAGCGTATTACTCAACTTATTCATACAATAACAAATAAAAGCCCTGAAAATGCTGAGTCAACTGTGCGCCGGTTAAAATCTGAGTGTGCGGCATTGTTGCGGAATGTACCGCATGAATAGGAGCCGCCATCTACTTCGAGAGCACAGCCAGAACCAGCTGCATCTTCCCAAGGGACAAAAATTATAGAATTTGGATCAATAGACTTTATTTGTATTTTTTCATGTACAGACTAAACTTTATCTAATGTTTCATTTTCAGCCATTGACCTGTGGAAGCTGTTGGACCGGGACGCTGAAGAAGCGAGGGCATCCAGCAATGCTACTGCTGATGCCATAGTGGAGGTGCAGTGTTATCACAGGACCCTCTGGTGTACTGGATGACACACAAAGCTGTATACCCAAACCTATACAAGCTAGCAAATGAGTACCTGCCTGGCAACACCAGCATCCTCTGTGCCCTGCGAGAGGGTGTTGTCGAAAGCTGGGGAAATAGTTTCCGAAAAGAGAAACACCCAAGCACCTTAAGCCCATACACCCCATCTGTACATAAAATATATAGAAAAAAGAAAAAGGAAAAAATGTATGTATATATATATATATATATACATATATGTATATATATATATATATATATATATATATGTATATATATATATATATATATATATATATATATATATATATATATATATATATATATATATATATATATATATATATATATATACATATATGTATATATATATATATATATATATATTCCCTGGTGGAAGATGACTGGGACAACAGTCAAACAGACAGCAGACTCGAGCACATAGTTGGTGACAGGAGGGAAGGGGCTTCAGAACTAGAACGGGCTCCAGTGTTGACTGATGTGCCAGGTGTCCCCCAATGTGGACATTTAGGCCTCAAGCAGACCAGAACCAGATCCAACATAAAACCTCCTGAGAGGTACCGCAAAGAATTTGTTGTTTAAACTTTCTGAAGAAGGAATGTCATCTCTTGTTTATTTCTGTGCCACTTTGTTCATGTGGACTGTTCATTTTTTTCTAATGTTTAGGAGAGTGAACTAGTCATTTCTGTTTAACCTGTAGCCAGCTATTGTTGTTGCTGGCCACGTAACTCTCATCCGGTCACTGTTGTCCATTTTCAACTGCTTTCTTTCCATATGTTAAAGCAGATGTTACGAAAGTTAACCACTAGATGGCAGCCAAGTTCCATGCAATATGCAGAGACATCTGGTGCGAGTTGATGACGTTGGCTTCCGGGTGTTTTACCTGATGAGCACTGTTATAACGTGCGGCCATACAATAAAAGTAGCGTATCTACAAAGATTGCCTGACTGTATAAAAGAAAGAACGAAACAAGGACAGGAGTTGGGGAAAGAACACCTCACCCCATCAACAACCACAGAATCAACGAGGCAAACGTCCCTGTCACTGTCCCGCCACAAGGGCGAAACGTCAAGGAATGGTAGTTCATGGTTGATGACCCTGCAGCTGACCCGTGGGCACCGAAAGAAGTGCGACAGGCAGCAATGCCAAGCAGGAAATGTCTCCTACCTGTACATTTACAGTAAGTCATAAAATAGCTATATTGCATTTATTTTTCAGTGTTTTAAGAGTCCTTTCATTAAAAAGCTAAATACCATGAAGACACATATTTTGTGGAAACACACCCACTCCCACATTCAGGTGGAGGTCCTCCACCCCCGCGAGATGTCCCGGTGTTGAAACTGTAGGAGGCGGCGACTCTCACTGGAAGTGTCGGGACTGTTCTTCGCTGTAGGGGAGCGCTCCTCGTGGAGCAACTCCACTTCCGGTGTAGGGAATGCGTTATGCAGCGTTTTCTTGCTTTGCATCGCTCCTCTGATGAAGTGAATGTTTTTATGTCCTGCAGCGTGTTGTTTTTTTGCGTTTGCACCACGATCCTTTTTTTGTACCGTTTTAAACTTGTATTTGTGTTTGTGACTTTGCGTCGTTTCCGTGCTCAAATACGCGATTGTCCCGTATTTGGCAACTAAAAAAGCTGTCCCGTAATGAACTGAGACGTGACGCACTTGACTTTGTCTCCACTCCGCCGCTCCGGCAACCCCAGTGTCCACGCTGAGAACTCTGTCCTCCGCAGTTCTTGGCATTTCGGCTCGCATTCCCAGAGGTGGGCAATGGGCATTCATTGGATCAGGACTACGTTGACAAGATGGCCGCCGTGAGGCACACTCAGCACACTCGGCTCTGACCTATATTGCTACGCCGGTTTGTACCTCCACCCTGAGCACAAATACCATCCAGAGTTTTTACCAGAGACTAATATAACAGAGCACCAACAGTTGCTCACATTCTGTTCCACTCCTGGACACCGGAGTATCTGCAGATACCTGGCAAAGTTTTATCCAGGATACGTTTTCACCTCAACGGGCCCAGAAATGGGCCCGCGCTGGTAAGTTTCGCTGTTTGCCGGACCTAAACCCACTCTGATCTAAGACAACAAAACGCAGCGGACTCCTCTTTGGAGTCCTCGCGTGTAAGTTTTCCACTGCGGCCCACAGCCATAACCACCAGTAAAAGAGCTACGAGCTACGCCGTTTTGCACTACACTGTTGCTGCCGGAGTTCCTTTTCTGGTTTCCAGATTGTCCCGCCTGCCCCCCGCATGGCTCCACTTACCTCCCCACACGAGTGTGACAGCTGTATCCACAAATCGCAGAAGATCGCGGAGCTGGAGCAGCGTATCTCCAACCTCTACTGGATCAGGGATGAAGAGATGAGGCTGGATTCTGTTGTTAGCCTGGGTCCTACTGGTCCCGATTCAGTCGGACTCGCGGATCTGGATTCAACCATCCCGATGCTCGGTCCCGGTTCCACGGACACAGATCCCGGGCTCACTGGCTCAGCTCCGGCTGAGAGATCGGCCCTAGCTCCCCAGCTCCGCGCCAACGAACCGCCTGCCGCAACGACACCTGGGCTAGTGTCTTCAATTCCACCACTTAATTCCATCCGGGAGGATACGTGGCTGGTGCAGGGGGCTAAGCCTAAATGGCTGAGCGGCAGTGCGAGGGCAGCTTTCACTTTTAGCCCCAATCCAAGGCTCCGAGCTAACAGCTCCACTCCCAACCAACAGCACTGGTCCACAGTGCTGGGAGGGCGGGGGACGCGACCCAGTCCGTTACCTGCTCCGCCTTGTGAGCTTCAGATGGACAACAAATATGACATCTTGAGTGTTGAGGACTTCCCTCCCCTCCAAAATGACCATCTCGCCTCCTCTCTGACTGGTCCACTGCCAGCGGCCCGGGCTGTTGGGTCGTCTGCGCTGGAACCTCCAGTCAGGTCCGCAACCTCCACCTCTCGGCGCAGGTTGGTGAAGGAGGCTGCTCTCAGGGCGCGACGACGTTCTGGTGGCGCTCTGGGTCTTGTAGAGTCGTGCGGGACCCCAGCCTCCGCCGATGATGTGACACTGTGGCACCAGCGCTCGGCCCCTCGTCCTCAGCCACTGTTTGCCCCAACCACCGCCATCATTGGTAGCTCCATAATTAGAAACGTCCGTTTCTTCAATGCCACCACTCATTGTTTTCCAGGAGCCACCGTCAATGACATTAAAAACAAACTCCCGGACTTGTTGCAGTCGTTCCCACACTCCATTAAACGTTTGGTCCTGCACGTTGGAGCCAATGATGTGCGTCGTCGGGAATCCGAGCTGCTAAAGTGTCACTTTAACGATCTGTTTGTGGCCCTGAAGAATTGCGGGATGTCAATCTTCATCAGCGGTCCTCTCCCGACACTTGGCCTCGGAGCAGAGCGGTTCAGTCGACTCCTGCAACTTCATTCCTGGCTCCGCGCCGCCTGCACCACCATTGGTTTTAACTTCATTGACAATTTTAATTTATTCTGGAATCGCCCGTCGTTTTACCGTCATGATGGACTTCACCCAAACAAATTAGGTAGCCGCACGTTAACCTCAAACATCCACTACACCATACAATCAGCGTCTCTCACACCTGCGTGACTGTCTTCATGTCACACCCCCTGCTCAGTGCCGACCACTTCCTCTACGGAGCACCCTGTGGACATTGCCTCCTGCAGCGCCTCCCACAGGGCACGCTTCCCTAGTGCTGATAGGACTGAGCTTGCTACTGCTGTTCCACCAACAGCTCCCATACCTGTAATAATGAATCATCGACCATATAAACGCAACAAACACATAACCCACAACCGCACAACCCACGCTACAGGCAGACTTTCCCCCGAGACATACAGACAATTTGGTTTTAACAGAAGCAATCTTTTATATTAACCTGGCCGTGCTGAACGTGCGCTCCCTTTTAAACAAATCTTTTATCATAAATGAATTGATTTTAGATAATAAGTTAGATGGTATGCTTTTAACAGAGACATGGCTTGGCACAGAGGCTCCAGCTGTCCTCACCGAGGCTTGCCCACCAAATTTTAGCTTTTTATTTTCTATCAGGGGATGTAAGAGAGGAGGTGGAATGCATCAATTTTTAAAAACAATTTAATGTCAAAGGAAGTTTCTTTTAACAGTTACTCATCATTTGAGTACCACGCTTTTGTTTTTAGCAGTCCACCAATTATTTGCATTAATGTATACAGACCCCCGCATTACTCAACTGCTTTTATCAGTGAGCTCTCCGACCTTTTATCAATCACACTGACAACTTATGATAGAATTTTAATAACTGGCGATTTTAACTTGCACATCGACAACAACTTTGACCCACTGTCAAAAGAGTTTTTACACCTTTTAAACTGCATGAATTTTAACTAGCACGTCACACGGCCTACTCACAACAGGGGACACACCCTGGACCTAGTCATAACCTATGGCTTGTCCACTGGTGTGTCCTCTGTTGTTGATCTGGCCGTGTCCGACCATTATTGTGTGTATTTTAACATTGCCAGTTTTAACCAACAGGAAGCCCCGGTGAGAACAGTGAGGAAACGCTGCCTTACCTCTGAGGTGGATGCAAATTTTATTGAGGTTTTAAAATGCACTCCTGCTGAAATTTTACCTGCACCCTGTGATTTTATTGTTGAAAATTTTAATAGCAAACTTAAATCCACATTAGACTCTGTGGCTCCACTTTTAACAAAAACTGTTAAACCAAAGCAGCTTTTATCCCCGTGGAGACATAAACCAGAGATTTTAAAATCAAAAAGACAATGCAGGAGTGCAGAGAGAAGGTGGAGAAAAAGCAAACTCACCGTTCATTATGAAGTTCTTCATGAACAACTAAAATGTCACAATAATACAATCAAACAGGCAAGAATCTCCCATTTTTCAAAACTTATCATAGAAAACAAAAATAATTCAAAGTATCTTTTCTCCACCTTCAACCTTTTAACTAATAATAATCTTAAAAAAAAAACCCTGAGATGCCGTCTGACGCTCTCTGCGAGAACTTTGCAGGCCACTTCAGAGGTAAAATCGATGGCATCAGGTCCAGTCTTTTAGCGCATCAAAATGTATCTTTTAATACATCTGGACTGTCATTTTTATCCAAGGAAACACTGGAGAGTTTTGCCCTGGTTGATGCAAGGACACTTGGTCGAGTTTTCTCCCAGGTAAACCCAACAACCTGCCTTTTAGATCCAATTCCCACATCACTTTTAAAGACATTTTATGGATTCTTTGAGGAACAGATTTTATACATCGTAAATTGCTCTCTTCAGACGGGTGTCTTCCCTGCTGCCTTTAAAACGGCAGTGGTGAGGCCCCTTCTGAAGAAGAGCAATTTAGACCAAACTATTCTTGACAATTACAGACCTGTATCCAACTTGCCATTTTTAAGTAAGATTTTAGAAAAATTTGTTTTTAACCAATTAAATTATTTTTTAAGTACAAACAACATCTTAGAGAAATATCAGTCTGGATTTAGGATGAACCACAGCACCGAGACAGCCCTTGTAAAGATTTTAAATGATATGAGGTGTAATGCGGACTCAAATAAACTCACAGTCCTGGTGCTACTGGATCTAAGCGCTGCCTTCGATACAGTAGATCACCACATTTTATTAAACAGACTCAGAAACCTGGTGGGCCTCTCTGGTGCTGTTCTTAACTGGTTTTGTTCTTATCTCACAGATCGCTATTTCTTCGTAAGTTTGGATGCGTGTTCCTCCGGAAAACATAAAATTAAGTGTGGGGTTCCCCAAGGGTCAATTTTAGGTCCAGTACTTTTTAATCTTTACATGCTTCCCCTTGGGGATGTCATCAGGAGACACAGCGTCACCTTCCACTCTTATGCTGATGATACACAGCTTTACATTGCTGTGTCTCCTGATGACACAGGGCCTATTGATACCCTTTTAAAATGTATTTTAGATATTAAGTCATGGGTGGCAGCGAACTTCCTACAGCTCAACCAGGACAAAACAGAGGTTTTAGTTATTGGTCCTGAAGGCAAGAGAGAGAAACTTTTACCAAAACTTCATCATTTTAAACCAACACAATCTGTAAAGAACCTGGGCGTCATTTTTGACTCTGAGCTTAGTTTTATTGCGCATATTAAAAACGTCACAAGGACGGGTTTTTATCATCTTAAGAACATAGCTAGAGTCCGCCCGTTTCTCTCCCAGGCAGACACAGAGGTGCTGATGCATGCTTTTATTTCTTGTCGGATAGACTACTGCAATTCCCTGCTCTCTGGTCTACCGAAAAAAACTATCTGTAACTTACAGGTACTTCAGAACTCAGCCGCTCGTGTGCTTACTAGGACCAGGGGGCGGGATCACATTACTCCAGTTTTAAAATCACTGCATTGGCTCCCTGTGCGATTCAGGATCGACTTTAAAGTGCTTTTATTAGTTTTCAAGTGTCTTAACGGTCTTGGACCATCTTATTTATCAGATATGCTTTTATCTTATCAGCCCTCGCGGATCTTGAGGTCCTCTGGAACCGGCCTATTAATTGTTCCAAGTGTTCGGACCAGAACCCATGGAGAGGCTGCGTTCAGCCACTACGGTCCAAAACTTTGGAACAGCCTGCCAGAGGGAATCAGGACTGCAGAGACTGTTGATGTTTTTAAGGGGAGGCTTAAGACTCACCTTTTTAGTTTGGCTTTTAAGTGATTTATTTAATTTGTATTTTACTTGTCTTGCTTTTTAGCTTTAAAGCTTTTAGGATTATTGAATATTTTATCTTATTTTTATCTTTACTATCTTATTTCCTGTATATCTTTTTACTTTTTACAATCTTATAGTTTTTTAATTTAGTTTAGTTTATATTATTTATTTTATTTTTTTTTTATTTTCATTATTGTTACTATTATTATTCTTTTAACTTCCTTTTCCTGTATTGTTTTTAGCTCCAGTGTTTCCTTGTAGGGGGCCTGCTCACTGGGAGGGGTCTCATCGTTCTCGGGACCCTCTCGGGATGGATGATCCCCGTGGGTGGCTGTTTCCTACTACAGGTCTCTCAGTGCCTTGCCATTTCAATTTTTATTGTGCTGATTGACTGACATTTTTTATGTATTTACTTACTTATTTTTAAACTGTTCTCTGGGATGTTTTGTGTGTGTTTGTATGTGCGCGTGTGTGTGTGTGTGGGGGGGTGGTAACCTGTATGTGATTTGGGAGGACATGGGTGGATGGTATTTGCTCTATTTTTCTTTTATCTTCACTAATATTTGATTTTAATTTCTGTTAAGCACCTTGAGTTGCAAGCCTTTGTATGAAAGGTGCTATATAAATAAAATTTGATTGATTGATTGATTGATTGCTGAATGTTTTAAAAAGCTTCTGGCGCGTGGTGGTGGGGTTTAAAGCGGGTGCACTGGGCTTGGACATTAGCGCAGCCGGAGGAAGAACCCTGGTTGCGGGTGCCCGTTCATCGGCAGGTGGTGCTGTGTGTGCGTGATGGTTGTGCGTTCACCGCTTGGCTGTTAAAGCCTGGAAACTTTCTCTGCCTTTTGGACTCATACGGTGCAGCTGGAAGAAAAAAAAAAAAAATCATCATTCTGAAGGCGTAGCGGTGCGCCGCCTAATAAAAGCTCTAAAATTATTAATTAATACGTTTCTGATTAATTTTATTTTATGTGCTACATAGATTTCCTTGTGCGCTGAGAATGTGCAAGTAGTGCGCGATTGCGCAAGCAAGCAGCTTAGAGGGAACATTGGTTATGATGCAATAAAGTAAATACACTATGAGTCAGTAAAGTACCCGTTCTCTACTTGTTCTGTAAAATAGTGGTGTGTGTGTGTGTGTGTGTGTGTGTGCCAGATAAATATCAGCTGTTTCCCACATTGACTGATGTGCTTTTGAAACTTTGATCTTGTCTTCATGGTGTTGACTTTCTAAATGTCTGTGGTGAATACATGGAGATCTTGACAGAAGAGAAATCTACTAACAAGCAGAGACTTTATCTGGATTGTCTTGTTGCTTTATTGCTTCAATTCAACAGTTGATCATTGACTTGACATTGTTATGCAGTATAGACTGATGGTATATTTCATGACTTATTGATTGACTGTTGTCACATTGAGCCAACAAGCAGAATCAAAAGACAAAATTCTCTCACAATATTTACATGCATTCATCTGATTGTTGACAAACGGATCAACAGTCAGAAGGTTGATCAGATGGATGAGTTGTTGAAAGGTCAAAGGTCAGGGCGGAAAGGTCCAGAGTGGAAACAGACCTCAGCTGTGTTTCCACAGTAATAAAGTTGTCATGTGGACTAATGACACATTATTAATCTGCGGGATGAATGGGCTGCAGAGGAAGAGAAACAACGTGGCACAAACATCCAGCAGGTGGACAACAGTCACCAGGAGCACCAACAGGAAGTGGCGTCCAGGCCCCGCCCACCCTGTGATTGACAGCCGGAGACACTGGGTAACAAACGTGAAGACAGAAGAAGAATCAAAGGTGAGAATTCAGCTCAGAGTCTCTCTGACGACTTCAGTCACACTTTCATCAACTCAGCTGAAGAACCTGAAGGAACATAAAGTCCAACATGTAGCGGCTGAGTGAAGGAGGTCTGGACTCTGTGGAGGAGCTCCATGGTTCCAGAGACGCTGTAGAAGGACAGAAGACCTGCTCTGTGGTCCAGGTACACTCGCACTCTGGAGGACCAAGGACCTGAGACACGAGTACTCATGTTGTTGTGACGAAACCAATATTCACCTGGGTAACAATATAAACTCCAGGATTTGTCATTTGCTGTGTCTCAATTCAGGTTCTGCACCCTTGAGGCCGAGTGTCCTCCGTCTGAAGGAAGCGTTCTTAGAGTTCCCAGCCTAGAAGGACGGACCAAACCCCGCCTCCCCGGTAACCACTCGGGACGGTCTAGCCTTCGGCGTATTTCCTCGTTTCGTCACCGCCGTTCCCTCCGGCTGGCCAACCCCGGAAGTGACGTTTCTATAGTATCACACTAACCATTGGTTTGCCATCTAACGATGCCGTTGAATGTTCAAATAAATAAAATCCTACCTTAAAAACTGGATACTTTATGTGAAATGTCAATATTTAGATTTATATGTCGTGTCTTAACCAGTACATGCCGCTAATTTCAGCTGACTTCCCAGGATCCCACGATGCTTTGCAGCGGCACGCAAAGCATCATGGGATACCCAAGTACGCAAAGGATAGTAGCGGTGTATCCTTGGAATCGGCTAAAACGAGTGCGTATTTACGAGTGCGCATTTTGAGCGTCCTAAACACCCTCGGGAATTGGGACAAGCCTTCGCGCAGTGCGATGACGCAACTTCCTTTCAAAATGCGCACTTCAAGGATGCAGAACCTGAATTGAGACACAGCAATTGAATCCAAATCTACTTTCCTCTGACCTTCCTGCTCTGCCAATGTTCCTGTAGGCCACTGCTACACCAACCCCCTAAAATAAACCACAGAAGTCCCTCCCCCTTCTCCACTCAACCTCCCAGTAACATCGTCCAGTCAGACCTTCTCTACTCAGGACCTGCTTCTTGTCAGTGAATCTGTCTGGATGATCACAATAAGACTGAACTTCCTCCATGAATGTCACTTTTCTGTTCTCCTCAGATAATAACAGACGTTTGTGCACTGTGCAGAACTTGCTGTATTTCATCTCTCAGCTTGGTCCAGCTGCTGCCACGTCCTCAAAGTATCTCAGAGGACGGATCTCCAGGCTGGAGGAGTCTGGAGACGCACTGAGTGCTGGCAGTGAGGAGAACCTGTGGAGAAACTGGCTGTGGTCCAGTGTGTGTGAGATCTTCTCCAGCTCAGCGTCTCTCCTCTTCAGCTCCATCATCTCCTGCTCCAGCTTCTTCTCAAGCTCTTTGACTCCACTCACTGCTGCCCCCTGTGTGGATCTGACCTGCTGCTGCACCTCAGAGCGTCTTTTCTCCAGCAGACGGATCATCTGGGTGAGGATCTTCTCGCTGTCCTTCACTGCTTTATCAGCAGAGCCGTTGATGGACTCCACCCCCTTCAGGTCTTCCTCTGTGTGCTGGATCTTCTGCTGGATCTTCTGCCTGGTCTCCTCCAGCTCTCTCTGCCTCCCAGGCCTCTGTACTGCTGCTGACACTGTCTGATGACCTTTATGTTCATCCATACAGCATAAAGCACAGATGATCTTCTGATCAGTGCGGCAGAACATCTTCATCACCTCATCATGACGAGGGCAGATGTTCTCCTGGAGCTGCTGGCTGGGTTCCACCAGCTTGTGTCTCTGTAGGGGAGCAGCATCACGATGAGGCTGGAGGTGAGAGTCACAGTAGGAGGCCCGACAGACCAGACAGGACTTGAGGGCCTTCAGTTTCCTCCCAGTGCAGACATCACAGGCCACATCTCCAGCTCCAGCATAGCAGTGATCAGCAGGAGCATCTTGGAGTCCAGTCCCCCCACCCACTGCAACGAAACTTGGCACGTTAACTTTACCGACACATTAGCGTAGCGCGACAGCGATAGCGTGCTTCACCCCCCCCGTCAACGTTAGCGCAATTTCCAACCAGCACTGCAGAGAGAAAGGCAATATCCAGGTGGAGTGAAAATACATCCCAGTGCCCACCATCACAGGCATATAGACGTAGATAAGATAAATTTACATAAAATACCAGAATGTTTGTCAATTTTTCATTAAAACATATTTTATTTATTTAGTTAGATAAAAATGTTTCCTCCCAGCACAATATGTATTTGTTAATTTAACTCACATTCCTGCCATCATCTTAACACAATTCAGTGTCACTTTTAAGTTGGAATAGCATAATAATTAAATTACTTAAATGGCACATTTCAAGTAAAACAGTTGCGATTTAGTCTATTTGTGGTGGTATGTGAGTTATACTTCCCATAAAAAGACTTCCTTTTACATCAAGAATATTTAAATTTTTCATAGATGACTCCCAAAGAGAGACATATTCTGTCAAGGTCTAACCTGAAGACCACTGTCTGGTCCAAAAAGAATTATATTGAATTGAGAGCAGCTGTTCTTATTCTCTCTTTTTTGAGAGAGATTTGCTCAGATTTTCAGTTGACCTGTTGATTTGATTTCTCTGATTAAAATTAAAACAAAGTCTGATATTTGGCAGCTTGTTTAATTCTTATACATAGGTATAAAATACATTTTTTATAATAACATTCACGAGTTTTCGTTGTAAAAGTCATCATTTTCATATACACAAGTTGGACATCTAAAAGTATCGGTATCTGTATTGGTATCGGGATACTAGCCTTGGTATCACCTGGTATCGTATCGAAAGGAAAAATAGTGGTATCGCACATCCCTACTTCCACACACACACACACACACACTATACTGTAAATGGCTGCAGTTTCCTTTACAAAAGTGCTACAGACGTCATTCAAACATCCATGTGTTTGTCTCATCAAGACCTATATTTTACATTTGACAGCCACTTAAAAAAAAATGCAGGTCAAAAATATGCATCATTTGCATACACAGGCATATGATGATTAGACCTCTTCTCCCTCTTTGTCAACACACAAATGCCTGCAGTTTCCTTTAGAAAAGTGCTACAGACGTCATTCAAATACCTACGTGTTTGTCTCATCAAGGCCAATATTTTACATTTGACAGCATCCTCCAAAAAATCTACATCATTTGCATAGACTTCCTTCAGCAGATGTCGCCGGTCGTCAGCAGAGGACGGGGGTCAATTGCGGGCGTCGACAGGGGTCAGGCGTCATCGGGGGTCATCGGGCATCGCGTCGGCCACGGCGGCTCAGTCCCGCAAACGCTGCTTGCAGCTTGAATTTATTGTTTTGATTTAATTTAATTTATTAGTGTTAATGGCTGCTGAAAAAAGGGGATGAATAGTTCAAATTCGAGTTGAAAGTAAAATATACAAATGTTGGTAGTACTAGTAATCATTACTAAGTACAGTTATGCCCATCTGTTATCTTTGTTGGGCTTGAGTTTATGATTATTTTTTTTACCCTGTGCATCTTTTTTTTTGTTAGTAGTACTTGTCATTGCTCCAACACGAGTAAACATGTTGCGTCCCACTAGATGGCGCATTTGCCTTATTTACAAGCACCACGGTCATCGGAGCTGATCGCTGCCACTCTCAGCAGCGTGCGTCTACTAAGGTCTACTAAGATTCCACAATCTATTACACCTCGTGAGCAAAACAGGCTACAGGTAAAATTAAACATCTTCAGTTGAGCAACTCAGGCAATTTAAAGTGATTTAAAAACAAACAAACACTATAATACTAGGAAAAGAATCCTCTATATGTCAATAAATACAACAGATTGAGTATTCATTAAAAAAAAAAAAATGCTTACTTTAAATAAGAAAATCCAACAAACCAACAAGTGCAACACTAAAAAGCAAACCAACAATTAAAATAATGCTTAATTACCTTAGCTTCGTCCCACACTTATCAGCTTAGCTACTAAGAATAACACACATTATTCACCTGGACAGAAGGAGGTTCTGAGGAACGTGTTGGTCCTGGAGCTTCCTGGTCAGGATGTTCGGGAGATCCCTCGGGCTCAATGTCTGCAGCGCCAACATATTTTAGAATTGCTCCTGCAGAGACAAAGCTCACTAGATCATCAAGCAAAACAGATCAGAAGCACATTTCCCTATTTTATTATTACAGTGATGTTGCAGTAATATAGGAAAATTAAAAATTTATTTGTTTTTAAATTAAACATTATGATTGCAGTGTCCCTTTAAAGCTTTTACCCAATTACAAAACTGTCACTTTTAAGAGTTTTTGGCATTACTTTACACACTGTACTAGTTAAAGTAATAAAACTAAGATAAATGACCCACTACCACAATAGTCTAAAATAGTCAACACCATGCCAAAAAAAGTATTTCCATAAAATATTTCTTTGAATTATAAAACAGTAGCACATTTCTAATGAAGGGCCTACAAAATACAAACTAAGCTTAGTAAATTCATCCTAAGTTAAGGCTAAAATAACATTAAGAGTCAAATATGTGAGAGACAACTTCCACTGAACAATAACAGGGGACTGACTACAACAACAACTACAACATGCCCTCCCTCCCTCCCTCCCTGTTAGAATGTGAATGAACGGGTGTGGAGTCAATCACTCATTCCCATGGCAGGATAGGCCAACTTGACAGGATATGGTCAACTTTCATAAAACAAACAAAAACGCTGATTCATGACGAACAAATATTAGCCAGCCAGCTAACATTTATCCGACGCTAGCTAGCTGGCTAGTAGGACAAATAAACAAACTTGGGGGGGGGGGGACGGGGACAACAGCGTTTCACCTCCACCTCTCCAGCCCACATCACAAACAAATAACTTACCTTTCTCCTTTGCAAGTTTTTCTTGATCAGTTTTCTTTTCCTTCCGGATAAGTCCATTTTGATGCCATTATGGTGTCTGTTTGTTTTTAATCCTCTCGCTAACGGGAACGAATGGTAGCTATCAATCATTCACATCATACCTGTGCATCGCTGGCCCGCTACGTCACAACCTGCGTGACAGTGCGGCAAGCCCCCAGAGTCCAAGATGGCGTCCCATTCCTTTCAATGAAGTTGCTCACCCAGCGCATGGCTCCCAAAAACCTTTTGACTTCCGCATTGATGGGATAATAGAGCATGCGCAGTTGTGTCAGTGTGGAGATCGTCACTGACAGACGTGCGCGCTCACGAACCATATAAAATTCAACATGGAAATCAATGTATTTTTTACGGAACAACTGACGATTGTTGTTTGGAAATTTTAGAAATAATAATGATTATTATTATCATTATTATTATTATTATTATTATTATTATTATTATTATTATTATTATTATTATATTAATAAAATAGTATTATTATAATAATATACTATTATTTGTGTATTAAACAAGTGAGCAATGTGCCACTGAATAATAAATGATAATTCTTTGAAGCAACTCTCTATGGACCATAACAGCACTGCCACACATATTTTTTTAATTAATAACCTCTTTGGAAAGCAGACAAAGTAATAAAATGATTGGTCTATTTATTTCATCAGAACTAAAAAAATAAAAAATAAAAACTCAACGATCTTGAAAGTTCCTCCCTTTCTCTTGCACCTGTCGATGTGTGTAGCTAACACAAATTTGCAAATATTTTGTCGTCCTCATGGAATTAAACAGTATACCATGTTAATTTATCAGTGAGTGCTCTCTCTTTTCATGCAATTCATCACTCTTAACATGTAATGCTGAATCATGAAAGCTATGGAGCAAAAAATAATAATTACATAAACGACGAGTGAAATAAAATGTGTCATTCATTCAATAAAGATTTCATTCATTCATTCATTCATCTTCTATACCCGCTTATTCCTATTCAGGGTCACGGGGGTCTGCTGGAGCCTATCCCAGCTGTCTTAGGGCGAAGGCAGGGTGACACCCTGGACAAGTCGCCAGTTCATGGCAGGGCCACATAGAGACAAACAACCATTCACACTCACATGCACACCTACGGACAATTTAGAACGTTCAATTGACCTCACATGCATGTTTTTGGAGTGTGGGAGGAAGCCGGAGAACCCGGAGAGAACCCACGCAGACACAGGGAGAACATGCAAACTCCACACAGAAAGGTCCCAGGTCCGGGCCCCGGAATCGAACCCACGACCTTCTTGCTGTGAGGCGGCAGCGCTTTTATTTCATTTAACAAAGCATATCATTATTTCATCATGCATTTAATTGTTTTGTGGTCCTGTGTTTTAGTGCTTCATAATTGTATTCTGTTGTCAAATTTGCCCATCAAAGTCAGATTAGTAATCCTGTACATCAGTTTAAGGAAAACCAATTCTAGGTAATGGATTGCAGATCTGGTAGTGACCTGTTACAATGGAAAGAAATGTATACATAATAAGTACTGTCTGTGTGCCCGATATTTTAGCTAACACTAAATTTTCTGCACAACTGTCTGCATTGTGTTTAAGTTTAAATTAGTTAAATATGTTTGCATACCCAATTTTAAGTAAAATTACACATAAAAAATATTGTACATTTATTTTTGGAATTTTTTGCTTTTTACAGCTTTCCTTTTGGGGACAGAAAAAGGTTGCACAAATGGGTGGAAAATGTGAGAAGAAAAAACTGGACACCCAATGACAACTCCAGGCTGTGTGCTCTTCACTTTGAGGAGAAATCTTTCATTTTGCGTGGTGAGAGAAAGTGCCTAACTTCAACAGCTGTCCCAACCATTTTTAGTTTCTTCAAATCAGGTAAGCGCATGTCTACCAAACAAAAGGTAAGTGAGTCACACACACACCCACACACACACGTGATTTTGATCAAATCTTTGACCACACATATTCTAAAAAATGTAAAGAGGTGTCAGAGATCTTGGAAGACAGTTTTCTCGTGATTCAGGAACCATGTGACAGCCATACTGTGTCTGATGTAGATGTAGAGGTCACAAATGATGTACAGATCACCAATGATGAAGAGGTCACAAATGATGAAGAGGTCAGAGCAACAATGAAGGGATTTTACATTGACTGTTCAGTTAACATGTTCAATGTTAAAATATTCACATGAAAAAAACTTGAAAATCATAACGGCAGATGTAAAAAAAAATTTGTAAGAAAGTGTTGAAAGTTATCTTGAAATCATTTATGAGGATACTCATTATAATATTGATGAAGTGTTATTTCATGTTTTGTTGGCTGTTTCAAGGGTTTATTTAGTTTGTTGTGACACAATCTAAGGTTCAATTTGTAAAGAAATAAAAGTTCTTGTGAAAAAAGATAGTGGTCAAAGTGATATTAGTGTTATTTGTGTTTGTGTTTTTTGTAGTCGTGTCTGGATTTGTCCTGTTCGTTTCTGGTCTGTGTTTGTGTTCCCACTCTTGGCCTGCACCTTGTCGTGGTGAGTGGGCTTTTAACTAAGACAGGCCAATTATATATATTGTGTGAAGCCAGCAAAACAGTCATTATTATGAGAATTATAACTGAAGCACACTAAATAATACACCATCAGTCACATTTTGCTTTTCTGTTATTAATCTAATGTGTGTTATGTCAAGCCTCCACAGAGGCGTGCTGCAGTCAGGATGAGACGAACAAGGTGAATGGATGAACGGATTGATGAGCCCAGCGAGCCTCCACCATCCACAGACAAGCCAGTCCCATTTTCCACCCAGAAGGATGTCTCTTCCATCTATCTTTGCCTGCCAGGGAAATGCAACCAAACATAGTAATTACAGATGGTGTTGTCTCTGTTAAAGTGACACATGAAAAAAAAAACAAAAAAAAACAAACATATATATATATATATATACATATATATATATATGTATATATATATATATATATATATATACATTAATATATGTTTTGTGATTCATGTTCATGACAATAACAATCAAACAGATTTTCTTCATTCTTCCAATGAGTTTCGCAAACAAACATGGAATTTTCCCTGGATCATACTAATACGTTTGTAGATTATATAAAGAAAATTATAAAACACATTTTTTGTGGTTTTATATTAAAGCAGATAGTCAAACGTAAATGTAGCGTGGTAATGTTGCGAAGACACATTTATTTTTGTTTTTCTTTGTTTCTTTAGAAGCTTTTATTTTGGTTTTCTGTGGAAGCACAACAGACAACACACACGTTAACGTCCGCTACTGCGGTTCGCTCCACATAGGTCTCACGAGCCACTTGAGAGACCTCTCTAGCGTTATTCCCCGGGGCGAACACGACCTCCACTGGTAGAAGTGGGTAACTGCACCCTGCTCACTGATCACTCTCACACACGCCACAAACCACAACAAAAGCAGGAACAGTGCTTTGCCACAATTATGCTACATAAACACGTCCTGGTCCCCTCTGGATCCTCTTTTCCGGTCCTCGCAATCACTCTCTTGGCTGCGGTGGGCATGGTTCTGCCCGCGGTGTCTTCCTTTGTCAGGGCATTCTCTGGCCCAGTGACCCATGCGGCCGCAGATGTGGCACGCCCCCTTTTCGCCTCTGTCTCCGCTAGTCGCCCTTCGTCGGTTGTCGTTGTTCCTGTAGGGCCGTCTCGCCGTGTCACTGAGGTGCTTCATCATGGTGAGGGAGGCACGCTTTATCTTCTTGTCCTCTGCATCGCTGGCCTCCTGCAGAAGCCTCTCAGCGTGCACTGCATGACGTCGGACCTCTGTCAGCCGGGCATCTTCAATCCCCACGCAGCAGCTTCTGTTAACTGCTTTGGCGATCTGGGGGAGCAGCCCTTGTCTGAAAGCAGTGATGAGGCTGGCCGTTTGGTTGACGGCAGTCCTGATGAACGTGGCGACGCTGCGGCGTCGGTGCTGGAGTGCGCAGGGTTGTACGGTGGTAGCGTTGGATGAGGGCAGGCGGGAGGAGGGAAGACAGGCATGTCCAGGAGAGGGTCCCTCGGGCCTGTAAGAGAAGGATACAGACGATTTGGTGCATTTGAATGCTCGTGTGTGAGTGGCTCCTTTTCTCCCTCCTCTGGGGAGTGTGTGTGAGTGTGTGCACCCTCTGCCGTTATCTCTGTCACCCCTGTGCTCCAGCGCCCAGCGCTGTTCACACCTTTCTTTACTTGTTTCCTGTCCCTGACCTCTGCTTCAGGTTTCCAGAATGAAAAACACCTTTCATGATCTTTGATGATTTGAATCTCCCACCTGTTTGGGTTTTTCTTTTTTGTAACCTTTCCCTCGGCTATATTCAGTTTATCCCGGAGGTTTCTCAATTCCTCCATACTCAGTGATCCCCCCTCTGGGAAACCCTACTTTTCAACCCAAACATCCGACATATCAAGACAATCTGGACCGTATTTTTTCCGCATGTCGTCCACAATTTGTCCCCCCTGGGGAACTGCAGCAGCCACTTTGCTCTGGTTCTTCCCCATCCCTGTCTAGACTTATTACTTGTAGCTGCACAGGCGTCCCTGTGCCCCCTTTTTTTACTCAGGCGCAAAAAGGTCGAGAAAAAATTCACCCCTTCGGTACTTAGTCACCAAAGGTTTTGCCCGCTCAGCCCTCACCAACCTTCTTGGATATCTGGTGAGCAGGACAGGCCCGCGATATGACCTTGACTGGCGCGATATTATGATTTAGCGTACGTTACGCTCAACGTCATTCCGTGCGGCAGGTAAAAAAAAAGGTGGTGTTGTCCCGGGTGTCCCAATTCCATCGCAAGCCGTTCGGAGCCGATTATCACCCGGCTCGTTTGTCGGGTTGGTTGACCCGTTTTGTCGTGCAACAGCTGCAACTGCAAACTGCAGGCTTCAATTTACCGACGCCTTACACATGTGATGGCATGGAGACTGTGCATTGTAGCAACATCAGTCCCCTCAGAGAGAATCTTCTCCAAAACAGGGCAGATATTTACAGAGAGAAGAAACAGGATCAGCCGCACAAAGATGAGGCTCTTGGTTTTTCTCATTGTCAATCTTCACTAAAGGACAAAACTGTTATCTGAATGCTGATTTTTTTTTCTTTTTGTTTTACACATTTTAATTCATATTTTGTTGTGTGAGTTTCTGTAAGCGTATGTTGTTTGACTTTACATTTGTGTAATAGTAAAAAACTAAACGTTTAAAATTGGTAATAGTTATTTAGATAGAGGCACCTAGACCCACCTGTGGGTCATAACACCCCCTCTCTTAAGAACTAAACCCTATTAACATACCTACAAACAAAACTAAACAAGGAAAACCTCAGTTCCCCTGAAATAAGAATTCCGCAGCTAGTCCACATGTATACGTGATAACGCATCTGCCAACACAATTTATCAACCCCCCTTCCTGTGGCAAATCTGGAGATTGAAGTCTTGCAGGAGCAGAGACCACCGCATCTACGGCTGGTTTGATTGCGCATCCTATCCAGGACCACAAGGGCATCATAGTCTGTAAAAACCTGACCCCAAATTAACATCAAGATGGGCATTGTCAGAAGGAGAGCCAAAGCTTCTTTCTTAACTTCCCAGAATGGATGTGCGTGCTGCTTACTTGTGGCATGTCCCTCTACTTCTATGTCATGGTGCAAAACTGACGTACGACGGGGGTGGTCAGAAAACAATAGTGGGTGGCTCTCAATTAATTTAACAATATCATGACGGGCTAATGCAGGCAAATGGGACAAAAATAAGCTTAAGTTATTCATAATTTCAGAGTTTCCCAGGCGCGCCGAATGAACACCGATTTTTTTTTTTTTTTTTTCATGAGCCCTCCCTCCGCCAATGGGCACGGAGGGGGCGGAGGCTCAGGCGACACATTTTTCCTAGCGACGTAACGCCCGGTTCACACTGGACGCGGAAGCGCCACAAAGCGCCGCAAAGTGCCGAGCGCTTCCATTCGGCGCCCATGTTAAGCAATGTAGTAGTTCACACCAGACGCGAACAGGCGCGCGGCTCCCCTCGCGGATCGCGCCATGCATTTAACGTCAGTTCACTGGACGTGGAAGCGAAGCGCCGCCGAGCGCTTCCATTCGGCGCCCACAACCAATGTGGTGGTTGCGCGGCTCGCGGCATATGCATTTGTTGTTTCGGCGTCTGCTCTATTCGCTCAATAAAAACGAGAAAATCCGGTGAATTTTCAAAATAAACTAATTTCAAAATAAAAACCCAATGACAAATTCGATCATATATCATATTTGTATGTTATATTTGTCAGTACATTGTATCAGAGTGCGAGAGAGATTAAACACACACACACACACACACACAGAGGAAGACTTGATCAAAATACGTCTGTTTGATCCTAGAGATGCCGGTCAATGATCATTAAGAAAGAGGTCTTGTCTTGAGATGGACACCTGAGTGCGTGTTTCTATTTATTTACACACACACACACAAAAGTGAGCTATGGAGCGGGCTGGCTACGGGGCGAGGGGGGGCGATGACGAAAATGATTTATTTTATTTTATTTTTTTTAAAGAAAAAAAAAAGAAGTGAAAAAGTGGGAGTGAAAAAAAGAGTGCAGCTGAGCAGAAGCGCTTGTCGACCGTCGCGGAGCTTTTCGCGTCTGGTGTGAACCATTTGGAGCCTCGCTCGCGAAATTCGTTGGCGCGGCGCTTCCGCTTCCATTGAAATGAATGGCACGAGCCGCGCGCCTGTTCGCGTCTGGTCTGAACCACTACATTCAGTGCGTTTACATGGCACTAGAGAAAATCGAATTATTGCCTTAGTCCGATTATGATCGGAGAACTCACGTGCGTGTAAACACCTGACTCCGATTATGATTGGAGTTTGAGAACTCCGATTGGAATCGGAGAACTCCGATTGAGACACCCAGATAATGCGATTGGAATTCGAATTTCTCTGCCATGTATACGCCTTAATCGGACTATTAACTGGACAATGCGAGTGCGCATGTGCCACGCCTCGCTCTCGCGACTCATGACCGCAACTACGTCGTCTAACAAAACAGACGGCGCGAAACAACCTGGCAAACGCGAATAAGAATGTTGACATTTGGAGAGAGGATGAGACCGGGGCGATGCTTTCTCTTCTAAAAGAGATGGACATATTAAAATAACGCGCAACGGAGACCTTTTTAAAAAGGGTAGCGCAGCAAATGCAGGGCTCCGGCTTTGCGCAGCCCTGAACAAATACGTATTCCTTCGTATTTATATTTCTACCTTTTCGTTCACATTTTTTGTAAGTTAGAAGAATTTTAACTTTGTAAATAAAAGCACAGCAAAGAGATGTTTTCCTGATTTGTTTTTATTTGGGTAATTTCGCTGTTATTCTGCTGGAAACGGCGTGCAGCGGCACCAGCTTCCTCCACGGTCGGCACTTTAATGAGCGTGTGTATAACTGAAGACACCGTTCCTTTGCAAAACCTGTACACAAACTCTCCCACCAGTCTGCTCCGAACCCGAATCCAACAAGAACGAGAGTTTGGGGTCCGTAGCGACGGCACAAAGCGTAGCATCGAAGTGTTGTTGTAGCCCTCCAACAGCAAACAACGTTCTTGTCTGCCTTTTAAAATAACCAGGAGCACAAGAAATAGGGTACACCTTATCTGCAAAGCAAGTAACACGTACATTATGAACTATCGTTCCATATCATAATAGATTTAATATGTCAACCGAAAGCAGCTGACCGGCTGAAAAGACTCACTCCACCCCCTAGTGTTGGGAGGAGGACCCGTCAATAATTTGAATTTCTCAGCTGCATGTATACGGGGACCAAGGTGAGAACTCCGATTGGACGAGAAAACCGAATGATTGCTTAGTCCGATTAAGCTCTGCATGTAAACGCACTGATTGATTAACATGGGCGCTGAATGGAAGCGCTCAGCGATTCGCAGCGTTTCACTTCGCAGCGCTTCACTTCGCGGCGCTTCACTTCGCGGCGCTTCACTTCGCGGCGCTTCCGCATCCTGTGTGAACCGGGCGTAACTATTCAACATTTTGACGTGGCAGACGCGGGACGATCGTTTTCTATCAGGAGTGTGCACTACATAATCTGTATCGGAAAGTTTGCGCTCCACGACATACGGACCAGAAAAACCAGCCTGCAAACCGGAACCGGGTAACGGCAACAATACCAACACTCGGTCGCCTGTCTCAAAAACTCGAGCCACAGCTTTCTTGTCAAACTGCCGCTTCATTTTAGACTGGCTGGCGACAAGAGTTTGGTGAGCAGTTTCACAAGCACGATGCAAGCGTTCACGGAAAAAAAATGACGTAATCTAACACATTATTCTCTACTCATTTAACATCGGAAAGCCACTTACCCCTTAACAGACGCAAGGGTCCTCTCACCGAACACTAAATCAGCTGGGCTGAACCTGAGGGACTCCCACACATACAATTGACGACTGAAGATACACTTTATGCTGCGGAACCATCACTGTGCTCATTTTAACCCTCCCCCCCGCCCCCCCCCACACACACACACACACACTAAAATATACGAATTGCAGTAGGTTGGTTTTGTTGCTCTTGGTTGTCCGTTAGTTTTTTGAGAGTTAGTAGTAGATAGATCCCTAGATAGTAAGTTTGATAGATGGATAGAAATAGATAATTTAGTTAAAGTTACACACACACACACGCACACACACATATATATATATATATATATATATATATATATATATATATATACATATATATATTAACCTCTTTCAATGAACTCCAAAACATACATGGTCAAAATCCATATTATTATGTTGTTGTTTTTTTTAAATGCTCATACAAAACAAGAAAATAGTGTCACATCCACTTGTAGTGCATTACTTTTGCCAGCAAGCTTCTCTTGTTACGACTGACCACATTGACCCATATTTTCCATATACTCACCTGAACCAGGTACCCTGCAAGGGCAACGACCTTCCCGAGGTGATCTGTGGAGTGACGAGCAACCAGCACGTGACCTCTACGACGAGCTTCCTCCCACGGAAGTGCGATAGGAGGACACGGATTAAATAGTATGGCTTGTCCACCAGAAGGCTGTATTATGGTGTACATAATATAAAACTTCGGCCCAGTTCTGCTTGTATTGCAATGGTTGTTGGTGTTCCTGATGTTTCATTTTTCGTCCCTTTTTATTTTTTACATCCATGTTTGTGATGAAATAGTATTGTGAATCGCTAGCTCGCATTGCATGCTGGGAAACAGCGTCACTCAAGGAAGTTTTGGCTTCGCTGACACGGTCCTGAAGGGAAGTGGGTTTTAGTGCACTGGAACGGGATGAATGTGTTTAATCAAGCAGTACAAACCTGATTAATTGTCTTAATACTTCACTTCGAATGGCCATATTGTTTAGGATTAGAATTAGATGACAACTTCTTCACAATATTTGCAACTATTCAATTTGACCAGCAGGTGTCAGTAGAAGACGAAATTTCATGTTGACTATTTCCTAATGGAAGTGCTCTCTTTACGTTGGGTTTTTCTCATAATTATTTGAAGTGTAGGCCTGTAGTTGATGAGGAATCACGGTGTGCTAACGCTACTCAAACAGCTTCGTTGAAAAAAGGGAGTGTGATTTGGGTTTGTGGTACATTATGACAATCTTGGACTTGCAAGACTGAGGCGACGGTTCAATTCCCATCAACGTGTATTATATATGTGTTATTTAGCTCATCTATTCTACATTTTAAATAGATCACATTTGACATCTGACCCACTGAACACTTACTATTGAACATATTTTTAAACTATGGGCTATTTAGTCTTGTTTTAGGATAGAATATAATTCATTGCACAAACTGTCAGGCTAAGTATAGAGCTATAGTCTACTACAATCAGTCGTGCCAAAAAAGAGACATTGTCTTTATTTGTCATTTTTATTTTATTGTGTCAGCATTGAACCGTACAACCATGTAGTGTTGTCCAACAAGAATGCATGGCGAATCAAATCCCAAACAACCTATGAAACAATGAACACGTTTCTATTGCACTTCATTTTATTGAGCACTAGATGACCTCCTCGAGCACTGTGTCATTGAAGCCTCGAGTAATGAACCATTTTTTGAAACAAGTGTCGAAGCTTCAACAAAGCCTCCATCGGCCATCACTACCTACGGCTGCGTGCTCTAACACCATTTCAGAAGTGACTAACAGCAGACTTGGGAGCGGAGGAGGGATGACAGTCAGGCTGGCTCGACTGCTCCTCCTTCTCAGCCGTGGCGCGTCCAATCAGCAGCCGACATCCAGGACCGCACCTGCAAGCCGTCATCCACTCTCTCTCTCACACACACACAAAATAAATTGTGTTCAATCATGTTAAACTTGGTTGGGGCACAGCCATGGCTCTTTATATTTTATTTTTATTTTATTTTGTATTTTATTTTGAAGTTAGCGCTTTGCATTCTGGGCGATCCTCAGTACAGAGGAAGCCCATGAAGCACGTGAGACAGTCTCCTCCCTGCTGAGACAGAAATTAATGCAATAAGTTGAGCTATGCTTCATCTAACTGTGTTTCAGTGTTTAAATGTGTGCTGGTGTCTTTCATTTAATTTTTTTATTTTATTTAATTTAATTTAATTTTATTTTTTAGCAAAGTTCGGTTTTTTTTTATTGCTATTAAAAACGATTAGCATGCTAGCATGTCCATTAGCAGCACACAGCTCTCATACGGAGCACGTTGTCTCTGCAGGAGGTGACCAAGTTTCACGGAGCAAGTTATGGTTGTGTCCCATTCTGTTTCAGGTATGTGTGTGTAACTGGAAGAATGTTACAGTGTATAAAAATGGAGCTTTAGGGAGCGAATTATTGAAATTGCGAATGTCATTTTTTTGTATTTTGTAGAAAAATGTATTTTATTTTTAATATTATTTGTATTGTAGAAACAACAACTATACGATCACTACTTCAGTACAGAGGAAGCCCATGAAGCAGGAGGTGACCAAGTTTCACGGAGCAAGTTATGGTTGTGTCCCATTCTGTTTCAGAGAATAAACTGCTGCTCCACACCTGACTTCTGCAAGTCTTCATTATACAGCAAGCAGGACAGAATAGGAGAGGTCACATTGGTGCCGTGACTCGAGACTCTTTTGTTGTGCTACCGATGCTGCAGAGCGACCCGGGGACTGTTCTGCTGCTGCTGTTCATCTGCGGTCACTGAAGTCGGTCAGATGTGTTGCTTTTGTGCAGTGTTAGACATCAGATAGAGGGTTTATGTACTTTTATTTGATTTTTTTTTTTTTTTTTTTTTTTTTTCAGTTTCCAGTCTAGGCCTTTTATGGTTTCATCCTTTTGTTTTGTGGTATTGTGTTTTGTTAACTTTTTGGAAAGATGAGTAATCCTCAGGGTAATGTTTTTGTAACTCCTTTTGGTGTTATTGCTGCTAGTATTGTAGGTCAGATGGGTGATGCATTGATTCAACAGGTCAGCCAGCGGGTGGCACAGGACATTATCTCTCACCTCAGTGCATCTGTCACTACCCCTTTACTCAGTGCTGCCCCTTCACCTGCCCATGCTGATATGCTAGCCAGTTCCCCTTTACATAGTGCTACCCCTCGACCTAGCCATGCCAATGTGTCTGCCACAAATGCTTTTGACGTGTCCCATTTGCAATATGTCCCTCATCGAAAGCTGAAGGAGCCCCCCTGCTTCAGAGGAGACAACTCAGACTCTGTTTCCGTCCAGGAGTGGGAGGAGCTCATGAGGAGTTTCATTAAGAGGGGGAATCTGCAACCTGAGGAACAAGTGGAGGAGATCCTTGTTCATCTTGGTGGCAAAGCAAAGGATGTTGTCAGGTTTGGGACCAGGAACAGTGGTATTAACATCACCTGTAACCCCGATGCCATTTATGGTCTCTTGCGGAAGCACTTTGATTCTGTTCCGTGTTCACCACTCCCATTAGCAGACTTTTACACCACTCTTCCTGGGAAGGGTGAGGATGCCTTTGACTACTGGCTTAGACTGAACCGCGCTGTTGACTTGGCCATTGAACGTCTGAAGGAGCAAGGAAAGTCACTGGACAGCCCCAGCACTGAGGTGACTCGAATGTTCATAAAGAACTGCCCGTCTACTGAGCTCGCCATGACCTTCAGGTCGAAGACGATAGACAAGTGGACTGCTCGTGAAGTCCAAGACATTCTGAACGAATATCATTCTGAAATGATGTCAGTGAACAGAACTTCCAGAGAAAGGGTGTCAGTGAATGCTCTTGCTGCTGTCTCGCCACCTGCACCACCTGCTGAAGAACAGAGCCCACTGCAGCCACAGGCCACTGACCCTGATGCCCTGAACCGCCTTATTAACATGCTGGAGAAGGTGCTCCTGCAAAGATCTTCCCCAGCTTCAAACAGTCCTGTTCATGGTCCGACTCGACGGCCTGGCCCAAGGCACCCCAGGATCAGTGGGTTGCACTTGGAGGAAATGTCTTCTTCTCCACCATGGACTTGACGTCTGGCTTCTACAATGTGCCACTCCATGAAGAGCACAAAAAATACACAGCTTTCTCTTCACCTTTTGGCCTCCACTAGTACAACAGAATGCCACAAGGTCTGTCCAACAGTCCTGCAACATTCATGCGAATGATGATGTCAATCTTCGGGGATGAAAACTTCACTAGTCTGCTCTGCTATCTTGATGACCTGATGGTCTTTGCCCCAACTGAACAGCAGGCGCTTGAGCGTCTAGAGATGGTGTTCTCCCGTCTGAAAAGTCACAAACTCAAACTGGCCCCCAAGAAGTGTCATCTCTTGCGGAGGTCAGTAAGGTCCCTGGGACATGTCATTTGTGGGGACGGGGTGATGAAGGACCCTGACAAGATGAAAGCCATCATGGATGTGGGAGAGGCTGACCTGATGGAGAGTGATGGTGTGACCCCTTCCTGGAGGAAGATTAATTCTTTCCTGGGCCTAATCTTCTACTATCAGCACTTCATAGCTGACTGCTCTGCTAAAGCAAAACCCTTGTTCAGACTCCTCTGGAAGGCAGGTGCAGCATAAGGCCATGAGAGGCAGGAAGGTGAAAAAGCGATCATCTGCTCCACCAGCGCTTATGGCAAGCGACTGGACTGCTGCATGCAAAGAATCGTTCCAGACCCTGAAGAATGAATTAGCTTGCAATGTCACCTTATCCCACCCCAACTTCAGTGAGCCCTTCGTTCTCGCTGTTGATGCGTCGTTTGATGGCATTGGCGCAGTCCTGTCTCAAGTGCCACCAGGTGAGACTGTTGCTCGACCTGTCGCTTTCGCCAGCAAGACACTGTCCCGATCACAAATTAACTATCCAGCGCACAGGTTGGAATTCCTGGCGTTAAAATGGGCCATTTGTGACAAGTTTGGTCATTGTCCTTGCCCATTGTCCTACATCTTAACAAAGCCATGTTTGGACGCATGTGAACAAAGATGGGTTGCTAAGCTTGCCGCATTCGATTTCGATCTGAAGTATGTCCCTGGCGTTAAGAACGTTGTCGCTGATGCGCTAAGCCGCGAGCCATTCGTTCAGTCATGTATCAGTCAACGTCTGATGAAAGAGCCCTACGTTGCACTGCTGGACGAAGTTAATGGCGTCGTCAGGGGTACAGTGCAAGATGCCTTCCGGCTGACAACTGCCAAGTTCTTCAAGAAAGGGAACCAAGACCATCCGATTCTGATGCTGAAGCCGTTATTTTATTTTGAAAGGTGACCCGCAGCTATTTTAGGTCGAGAAAAAAAAATGGCCGAAATGTTTGTTTGATGGAAAGCGGGTCAAGCCGGAGTGGTTGGTGAGCCAAAAATTCTTTTGACCTCACGTTGTCTGTGTTGCCTCGAACCAAAAACTCAAGAAGGAAAATAAACGAGTTAAATGGAACCCACGTCTCATCAATTTATGAATGATGTAGTGGTGCTGGTATGACGGACGGACATTGAAGACATGATGATGATCATCAACTGTGCCAGTGGTGAACAGTGTTTGCATACCACTGCAGTGTCCCGGCACCACGCACCACAGATGTAAACACATGCTGCACCACCGCGGGACTTCCCTCCATTTACATGGTGATGGTGATGGTGATGATGATGATGATGATGATGATGATCAGACATTAATGAGTCTTGATTCACTTTCACTGTCTTTAGAATCTCACATGTCGACCACAACTTCTCTCTCTGCTCTCCTTCATCCAGTGAACTCTCAGAGCTTCAGTGTGCAGTGGTGTCTTCAGCTCTGCAGTCCAGCCCCTCCCACCTCACACTGCTGGACCTGAGTGAGAACTTCCTGAGGGATCCTGGAGTGAAGCTGCTCTGTGCTGGACTGCAGAGTCCAAACTGCAGACTGGAAGTTCTCAGGTCAGTTCCTGCTTTCTACTGGTGGACAGTGTGTGTCAGCAGATGACAACTGGTGTGTAATGCTGCTCAGTGTGAAGACTTTGAAGCAGATATTAAAGACTCATCTAGACAAAGTGGATGTTGTTGATATTTTCATGTCAACAATCTGCAGCCAGAAAAGACTTTGTTGATATTTTCATGTCAACAATCTGCAGCCAGAAAAGACTTTGGATGGTGGAAGAAAGTGTGGAGAATGTCTCCAGTCACTTTGGAGCTCAATGGAAGTTGTTGATTGGAGATGAAGGTCACATGACTGAGCAGAAGATCCTGTGAAGAAATATTAGAGGCAGATTAATAGTGCAGCAGTATTTCTTCATCTTGTCCTTTGAATGTGTTTGACTTGTAACGAGACTCTGATGACTGAAAACAGCCACAAGCACACAAAGGACTCACTGATTATTTTCCATCTTCACTGCTGATTGGCTGCACACTGACTGACACACTGCTGTTGTTATTGTGTTGACAACCCACTGGCACAATGACTCCTTTGAGGGAATGACTCAGTGATCCCAACAGCTGCACATCTGGATCATCAACAGGGAGAAATGACTCTTAATATGACATTTACACCATGGAAGGAATCAAATATTGATTCTTTATTCAGGCTGGAGAACTGCTGGTTGACAAAGCTCAGCTGTGATTGGCTGCTCTCAGCTCTGAAGTCCAACCCCTCCCACCTCAGAGAGCTGGACCTGAATATGAACCCCCTGAAGGAGTCATCAGTGAAGGAGCCACTGATGGATCTTGTCTACAGCAGTGACCATCAACTGGAGAGTGTGAGGTCAGTACTGGTTTGGAACCAGTTGTTGATGGTTCCAGCACCAAAGCCAGTTGATCCCACAGCAGAGGTCCAGTGTTCCCAGTCACAGTGTGAGAGGAGGATGGTGACGTCCAGCTGCTCCTCATTCATTCAACATCTGGCAAACACTGTGGTGAACAGTGTTTGCATACCACTGCAGTGTCCCGGCACCACGCACCACAGATGTAAACACATGCTGCACCACCGCGGGACTTCCCTCCATTTACATGATGATGGTGATGGTGATGGTGATGATGATGATGATGATGATCAGACATTAATGAGTCTTGATTCACTTTCACTGTCTTTAGAATCTCACATGTCGACCACAACTTCTCTCTCTGCTCTCCTTCATATATATATATGTATATATATATATATGTATATATATACATATATATACATATATATATGTTATATATATATATATATATGTTATATATGTATATATATGTATATATATATATGTATATACATATATATATGAAGGAGAGCAGAGGGAGAGAGAGAGTGAGTGTGAGAGAGAGAGAGAGAGAGAGAGATCCGCGTCAATTACAGCAGGTAGAATCGTTCAGGCAGGATTAGAAAACACGGTGGATCTGGTTGATTTTGGTCATAATGTACGATGTGCTGGATTTTGTTCTTATATGTGCTGTGCTTTACAGTGAAACGTAAATGTGACGTATCGGCTTTGGCACTATTCAGATCAAATAAAGACCAGACAGGGACAGGAAAAAGAGTTTTGCTGTTGTTTTACACGCAAAACTACCAGGGTTGTCGCGTGAGCTTGCAATCCTGTCGTAAACTGATGGAGACGCCTCGCTCGGAAAATGCGCTTCAAAGTGCGCACGCACTGCAGACGCGCCGGAGATCCTGGGAGATGCTGCTAGCAAAACGTCTGCGTCACACACACACGCACACCAATTATCCCTAACCTATGCGCTGGAAAACACAAAAATATACAGCAAAACATCTTAACTTAAACACACTTTTATTGATAAAATAAAACATAGGCAGATATAACCACATGGGAACATGTTGACCCATTTAATCCTTTCTTTCTTTATCATTGGACTACAAATATATTTCTGAATGACTTTTCCTGTTTTATAGGAGGTGGATCTTTTTGACTTGCTCATTTTAAAAGTAGCTTGCATGTTGAAAAAGTGTGAGCACCCCTGATCTATGCCCTTTTCCAAGTCCCACAATCACTTTCACTATCATCTGCCTGATTACACCCATGCCATTTTCAGAAAAAAATTGCACAAACAGAATACATTCAAAAAATGTATCATACACATAGTTATCAAGTCAAGTTATTTATTTATTTTCATTGTTGAACAAAGTTAACAACAAAATTTGTTTGGAGCATCCCCATAACCACTGGCATCAGTACCCATAAAAATAATCATAAATAAGTGAGAAAAAAAAATATATATATATATGTATATATACATATATATATATATATATATATATATATATATATATATATATATATATATATATATATATATGTATATATATATACATATATATATATATACATATATATATATATATATATATACATATATATATATATATATATATATATATATATATATATATATATATATATACATATATATATATATATATATATATATATATATATATATATATATATATATACATATATATATATATATATATATATATATATATATGTATACATATACATATATATATACATATATATATATACATAATTTATGTACAGTAATTATTTGGTCATTCATTTTTTGCAATTCATAGTCATTCCCAACAGACATAACAGACACAAAAATTCAATGCATCACACGTGGTTCAGACACAGCTTGCCTGTGATTGTACATTTGGCCAGTAGGTGGTTTCGTGTGCACATGAAGCTTCGAACCAGTTGGCTCAAGTGGTTCAATGCCTCATGAGGCTTCACCTCACCATCACTAGTCGTGACACACAGCTTGCTGTTTGGCTCCACTTGTTGTAGTTCTGTCAGCCACCACTAGATGGAGCGCTCCACTTCAGTCTCCTCCTCATCCTCCCTCACCTCCACCTGTAGAGAGAAGAAGAGACAGCAGGAGTCAGGACTCACGGTCCTTGAACGCATCATGAATTGCAAGAAATGAATGACCAAATAATTTCTGTACATAAATTATATATATATTTTTGTTTTTTTTTTCTCACTTATTTATGATTATTTTTATGGGTACTGATGCCAGTGGTTATGGGGATGCTCCAAACAAATTTTGTTGTTAACTTTGTTCAACAATGACAATAAATAAATAACTTGACTTGATAACTATGTGTATGATACATTTTTTGAATGTATTCTGTTTGAGCAATTTTCTTCTGAAAATGGCATGGGTGTAATCAGGCAGATGACAGTGAAAGTGATTGTGGGACTTGGAAAAGGGCATAGATCAGGGGTGCTCACACTTTTTCAACATGCAAGCTACTTTTAAAATGAGCAAGTCAAAAAGATCCACCTCCTATAAAACAGGAAAACATATTCATTCAGAAATATATTTGTAGTCCAATGATAAAGAAAGAAAGAGGATTAAATGGGTCAACATGTTCCCATGTGCATTTATGCTCATCATTGCACAGAAAACTCATGGTTTAAAATTGTTTAGGTTATATCTGCCTATGTTTGATTTTATCAATAAAAGTGTGTTTACGTTAAGATGTTTTGCTGTATAGTTTTGTGTTTTCCAGCGCATAGGTTAGGGATAATTGGTGTGTGTGTGTGTGTGTGTGTGTGTGTGTGTGTGTGTGTGTGTGTGTGTGTGGGTGTGTGATGCAGACGTTTTGCTAGCAGCATCTCCCAGCATCTTCGGCGCGTCTGCAGTGCGTGTGCACTTTGAAGCGCATTTTCCGAGCGAGGCGTCTCCATCAGTTTACGCCAGGATTGCAAGCTCACGCGACAACCCCGGTAGTTTTGCGTGTAAAACAACAGCGAAACTCTTTTTCCTGTCCCTGTCTGGTCTTTATTTGATCTGAATAGTGCCGAAGCCGATACGTCACATTTACCCTGGACACCCTTGTCCAGGGTGTCCCCTGCCTTCGCCCTAAGACAGCTGGGAGAGGCTCCAGCAGACCCCCGTGACCCTGAGTTCGGGACTAAGCGGGTATGGAAAATGAATGAATGAATGAATGTAAAGCACAGCACATATAAGAACAAAATCCAGCACATCGTACATTATGACCAAAATCAACCAGATCCACCGTGTTTTCTAATCCTGCCTGAACGATTCTACCTGCTGTAATTGACGCGGATCTCTCACACTCACTCTCTCTCTCTCTCTCTCTCACACACTCACTCCCCCTCGCTCTCTCTCTCTCTCCATGCGATAGACCCAAACTCCCTTCGCAATTGACCAGTAGATCGCGATGGACGTAATGGGCACCCCTGGCATAGATGCTTGTGTAACATGGACATTGATGTACAGGACAGGGGGCTCCATCCTATCACCTCTCCTCTCCTCACTCTCTCCCTAAGCTCTCAAAACTATCTCCAAACTAAACGCTATCTAGTCTCAAACACTCCAAACTATAAACACTATCCAAAATCTAGTAATCCAAACTCTCTCCAAATCTCAGTTGACTGCAACTCTCCTACAATAACCCCCATTTTGAATGGAGCCTGAGGGGTCTATATAAACCGTTAAAATATGAATTGCAGATATATATATACATATATATATATATATATATATACATATATATTTATGGGTCCACTTTTCTGCTGCAGCTGGCCATTTTCATTTTACACCGTCCAAATTTACAGCTCAGGGCGCTGGGACGAATTCCAAATTGTGTGCAGATACAGGCCTACACTTCAAATAATTAAGAGAAAAATCCAACGTCAAGAGAGCACTTCCATTAGGAAATAGTCAACATGAAATTTCGTCTTCTACTGACACCTGCTGGTCAAATTGAATAGTTGCAAATATTGTGAAGAAGTTGTCATCTAATTCTAATCCTAAAAAATATGGCCATTCGAAGTGAAGTATTAAGACAATTAATCAGGTTTGTACTGCTTGATTGAACACATTCATCCCGTTCCAGTGCACTAAAACCCACTTCCCTTTAGGACCGTGTCAGCGAAGCGAAAACTTCCTTGAGTGACGCTGTTTCCCAGCATGCAATGCGAGCTAGCGATTCACAATACTATTCCATCACAAACATGGATGTAAAAAATAAAAAGGGACGAAAAATGAAACTTCAGGAACACCAACCAATACAATGCAATACAAGCAGAACTGGGCCGAAGTTTTATATCATGTACACCATAATACAGCCTTCTGGTGGACAAGCCATACTATTTAATCC
The DNA here is from genome assembly GCF_046127955.1 of Nelusetta ayraudi. Taxonomy (NCBI): domain Eukaryota; kingdom Metazoa; phylum Chordata; class Actinopteri; order Tetraodontiformes; family Monacanthidae; genus Nelusetta; species Nelusetta ayraudi. The sequence continues at coordinate 329,802 of NW_027466192.1, read as the reverse complement.
GTGTCCTCCTATGGTACTTCCATGGGAGGAACCTCATCGTAGAGGTCACGTGCTGGATGCTCCGTCGCTCCACCAAACGTTGTGGTTGAGTGGGAAAGTGAACAGTCGTAACAGAAGCTTGCTGCTGGACATAATGCGCTACAAGTGGATGTGATGCTCACTGTACCCAATTCAGACGACTCTCCCTCCACTTTTCTTGTTTTGTATGAGCATTTAAAAAAAAACAACAACATAATAATAATATGGATTATGACCATGTATGTTTTGGAGTTATATATATATATAGTGTGTGTGTAACTTTAACTAACTTATCTATTTCTATCCATCTATCAAACTTACTATCTAGGGATCTTGATATTGTGTTGGCAGATGCATTATCACGTGTACATGTGGACTAGCTGCAAAATTCTTATTTCGGGGGAACTGAGGGTTTTCTTGTTTAGTTTTGTTTGTCGGTATGTTAATAGGGTTTGGTTCTTAAGGGAGGGGGTGTTATGACCCACGGGTGGGTCTAGTTGCCTCTATGTTTGTGTCTGTGTGTGTGTGTGAGAGTGGATGATGCCTTGCAGGTGCGGTCCTGGATGTCGGCTGCTGATTGGACGCGCCATGGCTGAGAAGGAGGAGCAGTCGAGCCAGCCTGACGGTCATCCCTCCTCCGCTCCCAAGTCTGCAGTTAGTCACTTCTGAAATGGTGTTAGAGCACGCAGCCGTAGGGGTGGGCTGCCATTTTCTTTGTCCCCTCTTTTCTCCTGTTTATTAAGTATGTAGGGAGGTTAGCCTTTCTGTATTTGGCTTCTCTTTCTTTCTTTAGTTAGTTCTTAAGGCGAGCTAGTTGGAGTTTGGTTTATTATTTTGGCCTGGGCCCACCCTGAAGCCTTTGCTGCCCACCGGTTAAGTTGTTTTGTTTCTTTCATTTACTGATTCATAAATGTTTTTGTTGAAAACCGCCAACTGCCGTGAGAAATTAATGAGGCTTGGGAGTGGGGGAAGGTGTCCCACACGTTGCGTCTCGGTCCCCCTCGACGGGACGTAACACCGAGTTTTCACCGTGACAGCAGGTTGAGCTCCTACCGTGTTACAAGTGACGTCGTCACGTTAGCCTGTTCGATCCCTGCTAAATTCTTTAAAGAACTACCGTTAGTAAACTTTTAAATTATAATACACTCTACACTAATTGTAATTTCCTGCCCGTGGTTCTATATTGCAACAGTTGACGGCTCATATCAGCAGATAAGCAGCAACAATCTGGGCATTGCGGGTGATTCATAAATATGTCATTTCTTATTAATTAGCCCATAAGTGTTGTACACCAGTGTGACACCAAATGCTTGTTGCTGACAGCAGTGAAGAAATGACACTCTAGTGGTTCTGCACATTAGTATAAATAGAGTGATTCTCTATCATTACATGACAGGACGGCGGCACTCTGACAGATTCCATGAACCTGGACACTGATGATCCAGACTCCGGTCCAGATGACACAACAGGCCACAGTGGAAACGGGTCAGAGCATGGACTGGCTGCTGAAAGGATACAGGTAGGTGGCGCTGTCATCCCAAGGTGTGTGGTGTGGAGGATCAGGGCCAAAGTTCCAGATGCTCACAGATGTGACTGTGGATTCAGGAGGAGTGTTTGAAGGCTGGACTCCCAACAGTGATTGGCTGCTGAGGACCTCTCAATCACAATCAGGTTTTTTAGTGGCTGTGAGATTGAAAGTGAGATTGCATTGTCCAGGTAGGAGGACAGCAGTCAGCCGTGTTTCACCTCCAGTCAACACGCAGTGGTTCACATGAAGGTCCAAGAGGCCTACAGACCTACACTGAGTCTGGAAGTGGCAGTACAGTTGGATCATTGTCTTTGTTGTGTTGTTTGGTCATTGTGATCCAATGTAATGTGAGAGAAGGACGAGTGCAGTTATATTGGAGTGAGTTATTTAGAGTGGAATAGAAGTTATAATGCAGAGTCTGTTTTTATGAAATGTTCTATCACCTGGCATCCATCCATCCATCCATCCATCCATCCATCTTCTACTGCCGTATCTGGAGTCAGGTCTCGGGGGCAGCAGCCTCAGCAGAGACCCCCAGACTTCCCTGGACCCAGTCACCTCCTCCAGCTCCTCCAGTGGGACCCCAAGGCTTCCCAGTCCAGCCCAGAGACCTGGTCCCTCCAGCAGGGTCTCCTCATGGTGGGACATGCCTGGAACACCTCCCCAGGGAGGCGTCCCAAACAAGACCCCGAGATGCTGGAACTCCTCCCTCTGAGGCAGGGCCTCCCCGCCGACCCAGAGAGGGCAAACCACCTCATATCCAGCATTGATTTATCTGTTGGTGATTAATTATAATGTATCATTTATTTTATTTAAATTATATTTGAACTGAATTGGATTTGTTTGTAAAAGTGAGATTTATTTTCATTGATTCATGTGGTTTATGTTGAGACCTAGTGGAGAAGTGGGTATGGCCTACAGAAGGTTTGAGTACACAAGTTATTCAGATACGGAGAATCCCCATGGCAGGACTTCAGGAGATATATAATCAAAGTGTTAAAGCAGCAGAAATGAAACGTCAGTTGAGGTCAAGGTTACACAGGTTGTGATGGCTTTTATTGTCAGAATATTGAATCATTGAAATATAATGTTTGAGCTCGTAACAAAGTTAGGATGGTATAACATAATCACATAAAATAAATGATCTTGTTTCCTTCTGATTCATTGATGTCCTTCTGAAATCTCCACACAAACATCTGGCAAGCATCAAAACCATGAATTATTTTGAGGGAAACTTCTTTTGTCTTACTTATGATTCAATAATGATTTGAGTTCCCATCACAGGTGTTGTGAATCACTTTATCTTTTCCACATGATTTCCTTATTTAAGATCATGAAGCAGAAATAAAGTCTCTTGAAAAGTATTTTTCACCTCCAAAATGAAGATGTTATAGAACTCTGAAGTGAGAGCAGAGCAGTGTGTTGTTGATGTGTGGAACCTTCATGCTGAGATGTTCCAGCCGTGGATGATGAGAGCAGAAGCAGTGGTTGTGTTGCTGCTGCCTTCACTGAGCAGCTGCTCCAAGTCCTGCTTCTTCCACTGAGGATTCAGCTCCACCAGTGGCTTCTGGGACGTCTCTCCCAGTAACCACAGCAGCTTGTAGGGAGAAGCAGTCCGCCAGCCACCAGGCTGCACTGGGGTCAAAGGTCGTGCCAGCTTGCTGGTTAGCTCCACTTGTTGTAGTTCTGTCAGCCACCACTAGATGGAGCGCTCCTCTTCACTCTCCTCCTCATCCTCCCTCACCTCCACCTGTAGAGAGAAGAAGAGACAGCAGGATTCAGGACTCAGGGTCCTTGAACGCATCATCACAGAGACGCTGACTGTTGATGGAGATGGTGGAGTGACTGGTGAGAAGAAGCAGACTCTCAGTCACATGTCTAGTGTGGAACATGTGAAGGTCATGTGACCATGGAGTGTTGGACTGATACTGAGGCCTGATGAAGATGAACTGATCAATAATTGGGTGGTGAACTGAGAGAAGAAGCAGTTTGGCAGCAGATGTTGGCTGAATGAGGAGCAGCTGGACGTCACCATCCTCCTCTCACACTGTGACTGGGAACACTGGACCTCTGCTGTGGGATCAACTGGCTTTGGTGCTGGAACCATCATCCAATGGTTCCAAACCAGTACTGACCTCACACTCTGCAGTTGATGGTCACTGCTGTAGACAAGATCCATCAGTGGCTCCTTCACTGATGACTCCTTCAGGGGGTTCATATTCAGGTCCAGCTCTCTGAGGTGGGAGGGGTTGGACTTCAGAGCTGAGAGCAGCCAATCACAGCTGAGCTCTGACAAATTGCAGCCCCACAACCTGAACAGAGAATAAATGATGGAGTTTATAATGATAGAGAGTTTTTCCTGGGTGTCATCACTCTGAAAATCAAAGTGAAATGTCCACTTCAGCATCTGCAATCTGCAATCTGACCACTAGATGGTAGGATTTTACACACTGTACCTTTCCACCCAATTTCATATGCTTCAAACACAAACCAGTGTCTGCAAATTGAATTTCCAACAGCAGTAAAGTGAAAATCATGACGACAACAACAAGAGTTATAGAAGTTGTAGAGTGAAGAGGGTGAACTGACCACAGAGCCTCCAGTTTACAGTCTGGACTCTGCAGAAAACCACTCAGCACCTTCACTGTTGAATCCAGAAGGCAGTTCCAACTCAGCTCCAGGTGTTTGAGTTGGGAGGGGTTGGACTTCAGAGCTGAGAGCAGCCAATCACAGCTGAGCTCTAACAAACTACATCTCCACAACCTGAATAGAGAAGAAATGATGGAGAGTTTTTCCAGGGTGTCATCACTCTGAAAATCGAAGTGAAATGTTGACTTCAGAATCTGACACTAAAGCAATCTGAAATCTGACCACTAGATGGTAGGATTTTACACACTGTAGCTTTCCACCCAATTTCATACGCTTCAAACACAAAGCAGTGACTGCAAATTGAATTTCTAACAGCAGTGAAGTGAAAATCATGACAACAATAACAAGAGTGATAGAAGTTGTAGAGTGAAGAGGGTGAACTGACCTCAGAGTCTCCAGTTTACAGTCTGGACTCTGCAGAAAACCACTCAGCTCCTTCACTGATGAATCCTGCAGCTGTTTCCAACTCAGGTCCAGGTGTCTGAGGTGGGAGTCGTTGGACTTCAGAGCTGAGAGCAGCCAATCACAGCTGAGCTCTGACAACCTGCAGCCCTCCAACCTGAATAGAGAAGAAATGATGGAGAGTTTAGAATCAAAGTCAAATGTCGACTTTAGAATCTGACACTCAACAAAGGAGAGAGGGTGAGTGAATGAGCGCTGCAATCTGAAATCTGACCACCAGATGGCAGGATTTTACACTCTGTACCTTTAAACCAGGGGTGCTCACACTTTTTCAACATGCAAGCTACTTTTAAAATGACCAAGTCAAAAAGATCTACCTACTATACAATCGGTGTGTGTGTGTGTGTGTGTGTGTGTGTGTGTGTGTGTGTGTGTGTAACGCAGATGTTTTGCTAGCAGCATCTCCCAGGATCTCCGGTGCTTCTGCTGTGCGTGACTTTGAAGCGTATTTTGTGAGTGAGGCGTCTCCGTCAGTTTACACCAGGATTGCAGGCTCACGTGACAAGCACGGTAGTTTGGCGTGTATTTAAAGAAAACAACAGCCAAACTCTTTTTGCTGTCCCTGTCTGCTCTCATACAGAATGCAGGTATCTGAAGTATACATTGATTTTAACAATTATTATAGTTTCAGATTTAAAATGAAATCTGCTTTATGTCTCCTTTATTTGATCTGAGCGGTGCAGAAGCCGATTCGTCTCATTTACCTTTGACTGTAAAATCCAGCACATATAAAAACAAAATCCAGCACATCGTACATTATGACCAAGATCACTGAGTTCCTGCCTGAACCATTCTACCTGCTGGAAGTGACGAGGACTCCACACGATTGACCTAATGGACACCCCTGCTTCAAACAGCAGTGAAGTGAAAATCATGACAACAATAACAAGAGTGATAGAAGTTGTAGAGTGAAGAGGGTGAACTGACCTCAGAGTCTCCAGTTTACAGTCTGGACTCTGCAGAAAACCACTCAGCTCCTTCACTGATGAATCCTTAAGGTGGTTCCAACTCAGGTTCAGCTCTCTGAGGTGGGAGGGGTTGGACTTCAGAGCTGAGAGCAGCCAATCACAGCTGAGCTTTGTCAACCAGCAGTTCTCCAGCCTGAATAAAGAATCAATATTTGATTTCTTCCATGGTGTAAATGTCATATTCAGAGTCATTTCTCCCTGTTGATGATCCAGATGTGCAGCTGTTGGGATCACTGAGTCATTCCCTCAAAGGAGTCATTGTGCCAGTGGGTTGTGTAATGGGAAACATGTATTCTTGGGTTATTCTTTATTATGTTGTATTCTGTGTCATATGATCACTAGTAGCACGTGTAATCTGTTCGTTTCATAGTATAACCTTCTCGAGACATTCTCCTCGTGGTCCACCAGAGGAGGCTGTAAATGTGTCAGCTTGTGCTGATTCTCTGTGCTTTGTTTTCCTCTTCTTCCCTTCCTTATCTCTTCCCCTCCCAGTCCAGTGTATAAGAGACCTTCTTCCTCCTTTCCTCCTCGCACTTGCACTCCCATTTTACTGTGTTTTGTGCCTCGGAGCTCCGATCCCCTTTTTATTGTTTGTTCATTAAATTACTTATTATCCCAGTATTCCTGCATCGGCATCTTCGCTCTTTTCCACAACAATTTGGCGTCACGAACAGGATAGCTGAAGACCCGTCAGTGAAACTCTGGGACGTCGAGGGCCCGGGACCAGGAACGGAGGAAACTCCTCGTTCCCCCTCTACCTCGAACCAAGCATTCAGAGATGAGAGGATCGGCGTCTAAGAGTGGATCTGATCGGCTTCACGTCTATCCAAGCGAACCTGGAAGGGAAGTGCTGATTCAGAGATCGGGTGAGAAGTAATTGTTCTTGTCTCAGACATATCAGTGACCAGTGGGTTGTTTTCCTTGTCGTTTACGAACGGTCCCGGGGCAGGACGGAGCGCATATGTTAACCGTGCCTGTCAGGTAGGTGTTGATTCTGAATCAACACTGAATTCCCGCTCCACAAGTGAGCCGGACGCCTTTGGTGGGTAACTACCAGTGGGGTGAGTTTTTTCTCTACCTTTTTGCGCCTTAGTAAGAAAAAGGGGTGCACGGGGACGCCTGTGTAACTTTCCGACTTGAAATTTTGTGAAAATTTTGTGAAAAGTCGGGAGGGGTAAGTCTAGCTAGACATGGGGAAGAACCAGAGCAAAGTGGCTGCTGCTGTTCCCCAGCGGGGACCAATTGTGGACGACATGAGAAAAAAATATGGTCCAGATTGTCTTGACATGTTGGGAATTTGGGTTGAAAAGTATGATTTCCCAGCAGGGGGATCACTGAGTTTGGAGGAATTGAGAAACCTCCGGGATAAATTGAAGATAGCAGAGGGAAAGGTTACAAAAAAGAAAAAACAAAGAAATATGCTATTCAGATCATCAAAGATCATGAAGGGTGTTTTTCATTTTGGAAAACTGAAGCAGAAGTCAGGGACAGGAAACAAGTAAAAAAAACAAAAACAAACGTGTGAACAGCGCTGGGCGCTGGAGCACAGGGGTGACAGAGATAACGGCAGAGGGTGCACACACTCACACACACTCCCCAGAGGAGGGAGAAAAGGAGCCGCTCACACATGAGCATTCAAATGCACCAAATCGTCTGTATCCTTCTCTTACAGGCCCGAGGGACCCTCTCCTGGACATGCCTGTCTTCCCTCCTCCCGCCTGCCCTCATCCAACAAAGCTACCACCGTACAACCCTGCGCACTCCAGCACCGACGCCGCAGCGTCGCCACGTTCATCAGGACTGCCGTCAACCAAACGGCCAGCCTCATCACTGCTTTCAGACAAGGGCTGCTCCCCCAGATCGCCAAAGCAGTTAACAGAAGCTGCTGCGTGGGGATTGAAGATGCCCGGCTGACAGAGGTCCGACGTCATGCAGTGCACGCTGAGAGGCTTCTGCAGGAGGCCCGCGATGCAGAGGACAAGAAGATAAAGCGTGCCTCCCTCACCATGATGAAGCACCTCAGTGACACGGCGAGACGGCCCTACAGGAACAACGACAACCGACGAAGGGCGACTAGCGGAGACAGAGGCGAAAAGGGGGCGTGCCACATCTGCGGCCGCATGGGTCACTGGGCCAGAGAATGCCCTGACAAAGGAAGACACCGCGGGCAGAACCATGCCCACCGCAGCCAAGAGAGTGATCGCGAGGGCCGGAAAAGAGGATCCAACTCAGAGCAGCTGAGGGGGGAGAGTGGAGTGCGGGACACGGCAAGGACCCGGCGAGACGGACCCCCGGCCTACAGCGTCTTTGCAGGGAAGTGATGCACACACACACATGCAACACGCTTCTTGCAATGAAGAAATGCTTGCTGTCCCCTCTAACTTCCCTTTCCCCTGCAGACACGTACACTGATTCATATTCTGATGTTGATTATTCGGAAACGTATACTGATTTACATGTTGATGATGATTTTTCTTCTGACAATGATTTAGGTTCGACTGATTGCTCTCAGCCTGACGGTGAGACATGCATTGACACTGACACAGAGTTCGAGGTTGATTTATGTGACCAAATTTTGAGCACCATTGACAGGTTTAGAGCGTCGTCACGTGCCGCCTCCTCCCACATACACGTTGTATAAAGAAGCTGCTTTTGAGAAACTGCCGCGGGTCACTTTTAGAATTATATGTAATATATGTTTATTCTGTTGGGGCAGCTGGAACGAAGAAGAGAGAGCCTCTCACCACTCCACTTACTTGTATTGACTACGGCGACGAGACATGCACATCACAAAAATAAATTAAACACAGCTTTGTATTGTCAGAAGTGTGTCAGATGAATTTGTTGGGAAGAGATTTGCTTCTAGCCATGGGCATGAATCTCATCTCCAACCCCGATGGGTTGATTGTTGCCAGGTCGTTATCTTCCTCGACCTTGGCTCAAATTCCTAAGCCTCTCTTGCATGTCTACCAGTGGTTGCTTCCCCTCGAGGCCTCAGAAGAATTGATAGTGGCGGCTAACGATAAGGTGCTGGGTGATGCTTCATGAAAGCTCCTAATTTGCACTGCACAGCCAGTGCAACACGTGAAAGAAACAGTGTGTTTGAGAGTCAATTTTTATTTATTTATTTATTTATTTATTTTTTCAAGCGTGAATGATGGCCTTTTTGTTTCTACGTTGTTTTGGGGCCCCCAACGATGCGTTGCCTCTGTTTCACTCACACCAGAGCAGAGTGCATTTCTTTTTTTTCTGTCCGTGGGTCTACCCCACACATTTCACTTTCCAAGGGTCCAGGCGATGAGTGGAAGGACCTAGGTCCGTTTTTGACAAAATGCCTGTCGACCAAAGACTGGCACCGAAAGGAGCGGGGACATTTTTACTCCCCCACCCTGAATGTGCATAAGACTGATTTTCCACTGGAAACACAGGCTCTTCACTGTCTGCACCTGACAGAGACACGTGACAGCGAGCGCCACAACACGAGTTTTGCATGTTTCACTGACACATCGCAGCTGCCCGAGGAACTGAGTGAGGTTCCCTCCTCACTGTGGGCTGCTCACAAATACGATGTGGGTCTGATCAAAGGTGCCGAACCGGTGAAGATCACACCCAAAAGTGATATTCGGCCCAACCAGCCGCAATATCCTCTGAAGCCAGAAGCTGTTGAAGGGATCACTCCTGTTTTTGATTCTCTTCTCGAAGCAGGTGTCATTGTCCCATGCCCCGACTCGCCAGTGCGCACGCCCATGTTCCCTGTAAAAAAGGCCAGAGTTCCTCCTCAACGTGATGACTGGAGGTTTGTTCAAGATTTGAGAGCAGTTAACGCTGCTGTCCACGCCAGGGCACCGAACGTGCCCCACTCACACACGACTGCATAGCAGAGCTAGACACAATTTTCTCCCCCCGACCTGACCTGACCTGACGAACCCCTTGCTAATGCTGATTTTGTTTTCTACGCAGATGGTTCAGCGTTCCGGGACGACAAAGGCGCCAACAGAGTTGGTTACGCAGTTGTCTCCGACTCGGAGGTCATCTGCTCTGACTCCCTTCCATGTCACCTCTCAGCACAAGGGGCAGAGCTGGTTGCGCTAACTGAAGCATGCAAATGTGCTGCGGGCAAGTCTGTCACAATCTACACAGACTCCCGTTATGTGTTTGGTGTCGTTCATGACTTTGGGGCACTGTGGAAATGCAGGAACTTCCTCAAGTCAGACGGGAAGCCGGTGTTTAAATCATGTGCTTATTGCTGACCTCTTGCAGGCCATACTTTTGCCCTCCCAAATAGCAGTGTGTAAATGTTCTGCTCACACTAACCTTCGTGACCCTGTTTCCCAAGGCAACGCCAGAGCTGACGCGGCAGCAAAGTCCGCTGCAAGGCAGCCTGCACCCTCGTCAGCCCCGATGATGACAGCCTCATTTGAGGAGGCTGATGCATCACTGGCTGAAATGCAGTCCCTCGCCACAGCGAAGGAGAAGGCCGCTTGGCGCTCCGCCGGTGCATGCTGGGACCACGTTACTGACATTTGGGTAGGACCGGTAGAACGGTAACCCGTGTCTGCCAAAACATTTATTTTCACATTTCGCTAAATTGACGCATGGGTTAGACCATGTGTCAAAAGGGGGGATGTTGGAATTAATTAATCAATTTTGGTTTACTAGAGGGTTTTCAGTCGTAGCACAAAAGCATTGTGAAGCGTGTTTAATCTGCCTCTCACAAAATGCAGGACGACCAGTCAAGATGGCAGCAATAGCAGCACACCCGGCTCCAACCAGACTGTTTGAACATGTCATGATGGACTTTATCGAATTGACACCGTCAGCAGGGAAAAAGTATTGTCTGGTCATGGTTGATATGTGGTCGAAATGGGTCGAAACGTTTCCCAGCACCACATAATCAGCCAACGACGTGGCCAAGGCCTTGCTGACTGAGATAATTCCCAGATGGGGAATTCCAAACAAAATATCCAGTGATAATGGGACACATCTCACAAACGAGGCGCTTAATTAAATCAGGAAACTGTTTGGCATTGACCTCAGGAAACATTGTGCTTATCACCCTGCCAGTGGTGGGGCGGTAGAGCGTGAGAACGGGACGTTAAAAAGCAAATTAGCCAAATGTTGTGCTGACACTGGCCTGCCGTGGCCAAAAGCTCTTCCCATTGTCCTGATGTACATGAGAATGAGGAGACGCGCACGCGTTAATCTCACTCCTTTTGAAGTTTTGTTTGCAGCTCCTCCCCAGATTGGGATGACTACCGGAGGAAAGGCACTCCCCTCCACGGCCTTGTGTGAAGACACAATACTAACCTATTGTTCCAACCTTGCATCCGCTCTAGCAGACGTAAGGCGCCAAGTGTCCGCTGTTTTGCCTCAGGCTGCGACGGGACCGCTGCACTGCCTGAAGCCTGGCGACTACGTCCGGTTGAAGGACCTCCGGAGAAAGAGCTGGAGAGCAAGTCGCTGGCTGGGGCCGTTCCAAGTGCTCCTGGTGACGCAAACCGCCGTCAAGGTTGCCGAGAGGGCCACCTGGATCCACGCGAGCCGAGGCAAGCGAGTCGTCGCCGGGGAGCGGACGAGGGCACTTCAGAGGGAGGAGGAGAGCCACGTGCCGGATCATCACCTGTCGCTGTAGGACGCCGAGGACGCCGGGAGCTGACGAGTGAAAGGTGAATCAAAACGTTTCACTCCAACGAAAGCAGCAAGATGGAACGTCCAGTGTCATGGCACCTTTTCCGTCGGCCAGGCTTTTGCGGCCTACGGGGCACGCTGGCCTGCCTGGCCCTCATCAGCTGGATCATTGTTTTCACAATCTGGTGCTTCGAACGCACGGAGAGTTTCCGAGGAGAAGGTGGCAACGCCACCATCACTGCCTCCGGCACTCCTGTTCCAGCACACCCTGCTGTTTCACCTGCCTTTTCACCTCGCACCACACCTTACAGTACACCTCACATGAACATCAGTGTTGGGCAGCCAGGACGGGCTGACCGACCCAAAAGATGGGCCACAACTGACATGCTCACTCATTCCCTGAAGACTCCTGCACACCCGTACGCAACCAATCTCTGGTGGCGTTACGCAAACTCTGCAGCACGAGCTCAAGGACATGTGAACTGTTTTGTTTGTTCCCGCATGACGCGATGTAGGGAAGTAATGTTCCTGACGATTTCAAAGTGTTTCCAGAATCTGCCAAAGTTGCTCTTTCACTGTTCCCCTGGACAGGGGTGGGAAAACTTATTTTATTCGCCGATACACTTCACTACCGTTTATTGCAGTTGACAAACTTGACACTGAATGCTACCTCGTCCATTAGCCAGGAGCTAAATGCTATTCGTCTAATGGTCCTTCAGAATTGTATGGTGCTAGACCTACTCACTGCACCCCAGGGTGGTGTTTGTCACATTGTAGGCACGTCTTGCTGTACGTACATTCCAGATAATGCTGCAGATGGCGGAGCAATCTCCAAGGCTTTAGATAGCCTCAAGAAACTTTCTGCTGCCGAGATGTCTGACCAAGGCGCCCCAGACGGGGATTGGTGGTCATGGCTCTCTCTAGGTCAATGGAAAGTGTGGTTAATAAAGCTGCTCGTTCCCGTAATCGCTATTCTCATTGTCATTTTGGTTATCACCTGCTGTTTTGTTCCTCTGATCAAGCGTTGTGTCAACAAGGTGCTCACTTCTGATCTGACTGGCTGATAGACAGCCAACACGCACAATCAGTTTGACATGTCAGAAAGGATGTTTGTGAATGTTAACGGATTCCCAGATGCGTGGGGCTTCAGCTGCCCTTATCCTGGTTGTGATTTCAACAACACCTACAACGATGTGTTTGCAGAGTACCCAGAACTTCCAGATCTCATCATTGAGGATGACGATGTCGATGACATTGACTCTGTGTAAAATACAGCACAGACGCAATGTCAGAGTTTTAGTAGTGGTTTTTAGCATACATAACAATAGCTTATAGGTTAATGTTTAAAGAGAGTTATTTTTAGTACAACTGTAAGTTCGTATTACCATGTGCCTTGCAGATTCCTGCCTTTGTGATCACGGGAAGTGTAACCGTCCAAGTTATGATGTTTGTGTCTAAAGCCAATGGTGGACATGAATTGATGTCTGTGTGGATGTTTTCACTCTTGTGTCCTGTGATCAAGAATGATCAAAAGGGGGGAATGTAATGGGAAATATGTATTCTTGGGTTATTCTTTATTATGTTGTATTCTGTGTCATATGATCACTAGTAGCACGTGTAATCTGTTCGTTTCATAGTATAACCTTCTCGAGACATTCTCCTCGTGGTCCACCAGAGGAGGCTGTAAATGTGTCAGCTTGTGCTGATTCTCTGTGCTTTGTTTTCCTCTTCTTCCCTTCCTTATCTCTTCCCCTCCCAGTCCAGTGTATAAGAGACCTTCTTCCTCCTTTCCTCCTCGCACTCGCACTCCCATTTTACTGTGTTTTGTGCCTCGGAGCTCCGATCCCCTTTTTATTGTTTGTTCATTAAATTACTTATTATCCCAGTATTCCTGCATCGGCATCTTCGCTCTTTTCCACAACAGGGGACAAATTGTGGACGACATTCGGAAAAAATACGGTCCAGATTGTCTTGATATGTCGGATGTTTGGGTTGAAAAGTATGGTTTCCCAGAGGGGGGATCACTGAGTATGGAGGAATTGAGAAACCTCCAGGATAAACTGAATATAGCCGGGGAAAGGTTACAAAAAAGAAAAACCCAAACAGGTGGGAGATTCAAATCATCAAAGATCATGAAAGGTGTTTTTCATTTTGGAAACCTGAAGCAGAGGTCAGGGACAGGAAACAAATAAAGAAAGGTGTGAACAGCGCTGGGCGCTGGAGCACAGGGGTGACAGAGATAACGGCAGAGGGTGCACACGCTCACACACACTGCCCAGAGGAGGGAGAAAAGGAGCCACTCACACACGAGCATTCAAATGCACCAAATCGTCTGTATCCTTCTCTTACAGGCCCGAGGGACCCTCTCCTGGACATGCCTGTCTTCCCTCCTCCCGCCTGCCCTCATCCAACGCTACCACCGTACAACCCTGCGCACTCCAGCACCGACGCCGCAGCGTCGCCACGTTCATCAGGACTGCCGTCAACCAAACGGCCAGCCTCATCACTGCTTTCAGACAAGGGCTGCTCCCCCAGATCGCCAAAGCAGTTAACAGAAGCTGCTGCGTGGGGATTGAAGATGCCCGGCTGACAGAGGTCCGACGTCATGCAGTGCACGCTGAGAGGCTTCTGCAGGAGGCCAGCGATGCAGAGGACAAGAAGATAAAGCGTGCCTCCCTCACCATGATGAAGCACCTCAGTGACACGGCGAGACGGCCCTACAGGAACAACGACAACCGACGAAGGGCGACTAGCGGAGACAGAGGCGAAAAGGGGGCGTGCCACATCTGCGGCCGCATGGGTCACTGGGCCAGAGAATGCCCTGACAAAGGAAGACACCGCGGGCAGAACCATGCCCACCGCAGCCAAGAGAGTGATCGCGAGGACCGGAAAAGAGGATCCAGAGGGGACCAGGACGTGTTTATGTAGCATAATTGTGGCAAAGCACTGTTCCTGCTTTTGTTGTGGTTTGTGGCGTGTGTGAGAGTGAGAGTGATCAGTGAGCAGGGTGCAGTTACCCACTTCTACCAGTGGAGGTCGTGTTCGCCCCGGGGAATAACGCTAGAGAGGTCTCTCAAGTGGCTCGTGAGACCTATGTGGAGCGAACCGTCGTAGCGGACGTTAACGTGTGTGTTATCTGTTGTGCTTCCACAGGTGAGAAGGGGAAATGGTTGAAAATAAGAGCAAATGTATGTGTGGCTGTTTCGTAATTGAAGTCTGAGATCGAGGGTATGTGAGTTAAATTTACGTTTTGAATGTATCGTCTCCAAGTGATTACCTAGCGAAGAGGAAACAACGGCTAGAACGTTGCTAGGTTACCAGGAGGCGGTGTTGACGCTCGGTTACGTTAGTGTTCGTTTAACGTTATGGGATGTTTATTCAGTAGAAATGTGAATATTTAAATGTATATGAGTAAGATTGAATGTGGGAAATGACATGATTAATAAGTTCAAGTCGAAGTCGGGTATGGATCTGTGTTTTGAAATGTAAAAAGTAGATAACGCTCGAGAGGAAGTCTCTCAAGTGGCTCGTGAGACCTATGACCGTAGTAGCGGACGTTAACATGTGTATTGTCTGTTGTGCTTCCACAGAAAACCAAAATAAAAGCTTCTAAAGAAACAAAGAAAAACAAAAATAAATGTGTCTTCGCAACATTACCACGCTACATTTACGTTTGACTATCTGCTTTAATATAAAACCGCAAAAAATGTGTTTTATAATTTTCTTTATATAATCTACAAACGTATTTGTATGATCCATGGAAAATTCCATGTTTGTTTGCGAAACTCATTGGAAGAATGAAGAAAATCTGTTCGATTGTTATTGTCATGAACATGAATCACAAAACATAAATATAAAAATATATATATATATATATATATATATATTTTTTTTTTTTCATGTGTCACTTTAACAGAGACAACACCATCTGTAATTACTATGTTTGGTTGCATTTCCCTGGCAGGCAAAGATAGATGGAAGAGACATCCTTCTGGGTGGAAAATGGGACTGGCTTGTCTGTGGATGGTGGAGGCTCGCTGGGCTCATCAATCCGTCCATCCATTCACCTTGGTCGTCTCATCCTGACTGCAGCACGCCACTGTGGAGGCTTGACATAACACACATTAGATTAATAACAGAAAAGCTAAATGTGACTGATGGTGTATTATTTAGTGTGCTTCAGTTATAATTCTCATAATAATGACTGTTTTGCTGGCTTCACACAATATATATAATTGGCCTGTCTTAGTTAAAAGCCCACTCACCACGACAAGGTGCAGGCCAAGAGTGGGAACACAAACACAGACCAGAAACGAACAGGACAAATTCAGACAAGACTACAAAAAACACAAACACAAATAACACTAATATCACTTTGACCACTATCTTTTTTCACAAGAACTTTTATTTCTTTACAAATTGAACCTTAGATTGTGTCACAACAAACGAAATAAACCCTTGAAACAGCCAACAAAACATGAAATAACACTTCATCAATATTATAATGAGTATCCTCATAAATGATTTCAAGATAACTTTCAACACTTTCTTACAAATTTTTTTTTACGTCTGCCGTAATGATTTTCAAGTTTTTTTCATGTGAATATTTTAACATTGAACATGTTAACTGAACAGTCAATGTAAAATCCCTTCATTGTTGCTCTGACCTCTTCATCATTTGTGACCTCTTCATCATTGGTGATCTGTACATCATTTGTGACCTCTACATCTACATCAGACACAGTATGGCTGTCACATGGTTCCTGAATCACGAGAAAACTGTCTTCTTCCAAGATCTCTGACACCTCTTTACATTTTTTAGAATATGTGTGGTCAAAGATTTGATCAAAATCACGTGTGTGTGTGTGGGTGTGTGTGTGTGACTCACTTACCTTTTGTTTGGTAGACATGCTCTTACCTGATTTGAGGAAACTAAAAATGGTTGGGACAGCTGTTGAAGTTAGGCACTTTCTCTCACCACGCAAAATGAAAGATTTCTCCTCAAAGTGAAGAGCACACAGCCTGGAGTTGTCATTGGGTGTCCAGTTTTTTCTTCTCACATTTTCCACCCATTTGTGCAACCTTTTTCTGTCCCCAAAAGGAAAGCTGTAAAAAGCAAAACATTCCAAAAATAAATGTACAATATTTTTTTTTGTGTAATTTTACTTAAAATTGGGTATGCAAACATATTTAACTAATTTAAACTTAAACACAATGCAGACAGTTGTGCAGAAAGTTTAGTGTTAGCTAAAATATCGGGCACACAGACGTACTTATTATGTATACATTTCTTTGCATTGTAACAGGTCACTACCAGATCTGCAATCCATTACCTAGAATTGGTTTTCCTTAAACTGATGTACAGGATTACTAATCTGACTTTGATGGGCAAATTTGACAACAGAATACAATTATGAAGCACTAAAACACAGGACCACAAAACAATTAAATGCATGATGAAATAATGATATGCTTTGTTAAATGAAATAAAAGCGCTGCCGCCTCACAGCAAGAAGGTCGTGGGTTCGATTCCGGGGCCCGGACCTGGGACCTTTCTGTGTGGAGTTTGCATGTTCTCCCTGTGTCTGCGTGGGTTCTCTCCGGGTTCTCCGGCTTCCTCCCACACTCCAAAAACATGCATGTGAGGTCAATTGAACGTTCTAAATTGTCCATAGGTGTGCATGTGAGTGTGAATGGTTGTTTGTCTCTATGTGGCCCTGCGATGAACTGGCGACTTGTCCAGGGTGTCACCCTGCCTTCGCCCTAAGACAGCTGGGATAGGCTCCAGCAGACCCCCGTGACCCTGAATAGGAATAAGCGGGTATAGAAGATGAATGAATGAATGAATGAAATCTTTACTGAATGAATGACACATTTTATTTCACTCGTCGTTTATGTAATTATTATTTTTTGCTCCATAGCTTTCATGATTCAGCATTACATGTTAAGAGTGATGAATTGCATGAAAAGAGAGAGCACTCGCTGATAAATTAACATGGTATACTGTTTAATTCCATGAGGACGACAAAATATTTGCAAATTTGTGTTAGCTACACACATCGACAGGTGCAAGAGAAAGGGAGGAACTTTCAAGATCGTTGAGTTTTTATTTTTTATTTTTTTAGTTCTGATGAAATAAATAGACCAATCATTTTATTACTTTGTCTGCTTTCCAAAGAGGTTATTAATTAAAAAAATATGTGTGGCAGTGCTGTTATGGTCCATAGAGAGTTGCTTCAAAGAATTATCATTTATTATTCAGTGGCACATTGCTCACTTGTTTAATACACAAATAATAGTATATTATTATAATAATACTATTTTATTAATATAATAATAATAATAATAATAATAATAATAATAATAATAATAATAATAATAATAATCATTATTCTTGATAAAATTTTGAAACAACAATCGTCAGTTGTTCCGTAAAAAATACATTCATTTCCATGTTGAATTTTGTACGGTTCGTGAGCGCGCACGTCTGTCAGTGACGATCTCCACACTGACACAACTGCGCATGCTCTATTATCCCATCAATGCGAAAGTCAAAAGGTTTTTGGGAGCAATGCGCTGGGTGAGCAACTTCATTGAAAGGAATGGGACGCCATCTTGGACTCTGGGGGCTTGCCGCACTGTCACGCAGGTTGTGACGTAGCGGGCCGGCGACGCCGACAGGTATGATGTGAATGATTGATAGCTACCATTCATTCCCGTTAGCGAGAGGATTAAAAACAAACAGACACCATAATGGCATCAAAATGGACTTATCCCAGCGGTGCGGAAAAACGGAAGGAAAAGAAAACTGATCAAGAAAAACTTGCAAAGGGGAAAGGTAAGTTATTTGTTTGTGATGTGGGCTGGAGAGGTGGAGGTGAAACGCTGTTGTCCCCCCCCCCCCCAAAGTTTGTTTATTTGTCCTGCTAGCCAGCTAGCTAGCGTCGGATAAATGTTAGCTGGCTGGCTAATATTTGTTCGTCATGAATCAGCGTTTTTGTTTGTTTTATGAAAGTTGACCATATCCTGTCAAGTTGGCCTATCCTGCCATGGGAATGACTGATTGACTCCACACCCGTTCATTCACATTCTAACAGGGAGGGAGGGAGGGAGGGCATGTTGTAGTTGTTGTTGTAGTCAGTCCCCTGTTATTTTTCAGTGGAAGTTGTCTCTCACATATTTGACTCTTAATGTTATTTTAGCCTTAACTTAGGATGAATTTACTAAGCTTAGTTTGTATTTTGTAGGCCCTTCATTAGAAATGTGCTACTGTTTTATAATTCAAAGAAATATTTTATGGAAATACTTTTTTTTGGCATGGTGTTGACTATTTTAGACTATTGTGGTAGTGGGTCATTTATCTTAGTTTTATTACTTTAACTAGTACAGTGTGTAAAGTAATGCCAAAAACTCTTAAAAGTGACAGTTTTGTAATTGGGTAAAAGCTTTAAAGGGACACTGCAATCATAATGTTTAATTTAAAAACAAATACATTTTTAATTTTCCTATATTACTGCAACATCACTGTAATAATAAAATAGGAAAATGTGCTTCTGATCTGTTTTGCTTGATGATCTAGTGAGCTTTGTTTCTGCAGGAGCAATTCTAAAAAATGTTGGCGCTGCAGACATTGAGCCCGAGGGATCTCCCGAACATCCTGACCAGGAAGCTCCAGGACCAACACGTTCCTCAGAACCTCCTTCTGTCCAGGTGAATAATGTGTGTTATTCTTAGTAGCTAAGCTGATAAGTGTGGGACGAAGCTAAGGCAATTAAGCATTATTTTAATTGTTGGTTTGCTTTTTAGTGTTGCACTTGTTGGTTTGTTGGATTTTCTTATTTAAAGTAAGCATTTTTTTTTTTTTATGAATACTCAATCTGTTGTATTTATTGACATATAGACGATTCTTTTCCTAGTATTATAGTGTTTGTTTGTTTTTAAATCAGTTTAACTTGCCTGAGTTGCTCAACTGAAGATGTTTAATTTTACCTGTAGCCTGTTTTGCTCACGAGGTGTAATAGATTGTGGAATCTTACTAGACCTTAGTAGACGCACACTGCTGAGAGTGGCAGCGATCAGCTCCGATGACCGTGGTGCTTGTAAATAAGGCAAATGCGCCATCTAGTGGGACGCAACATGTTTACTCGTGTTGGAGCAATGACAAGTACTACGAACAAAACAAAAGATGTACAGGGTAAAGAAAATAATCATAAACTCATAAATTAAAGCTGCAAGCAGCGTTTGCGGGACTGAGCCGCCGTGGCCGACGCGATGCCCGATGACCCCCGATGACGCCTGACCCCTGTCGACGCCCGCAATTGACCCCTGTCCTCTGCCGACGCCCGGCGACATCTGCTGAAAGAAGTCTATGCAAATGATGCAGATTTCTCACCTCCATTTTTTTTTTTTGGAGGATGCTGTCAAATGTAAAATATTGGCCTTGATGAGACAAACACGTAGGTATTTGAATGACGTCTGTAGCACTTTTCTAAAGAAAACTGCAGGCATTTGTGTGTTGACAAAGAGGGAGAAGAGGTCTAATCATCATATGCCTGTGTATGCAAATGATGCATATTTTTGACCTGCATTTTTTTTTAAGTGGCTGTCAAATGTAAAATATAGGTCTTGATGAGACAAACACATGGATGTTTGAATGACGTCTGTAGCACTTTTGTAAAGGACACTGCAGCCATTTACAGTATAGTGTGTGTGTGTGTGTGTGTGTGTGGAAGTAGGGATGTGCGATACCACTATTTTTCCTTTCGATACGATACCAGGTGATACCAAGGCTAGTATCCCGATACCAATACAGATACCGATACTTTTAGATGTCCAACTTGTGTATATGAAAATGATGACTTTTACAACGAAAACTCGTGAATGTTATTATAAAAAATGTATTTTATACCTATGTATAAGAATTAAACAAGCTGCCAAATATCAGACTTTGTTTTAATTTTAATCAGAGAAATCAAATCAACAGGTCAACTGAAAATCTGAGCAAATCTCTCTCAAAAAAGAGAGAATAAGAACAGCTGCTCTCAATTCAATATAATTCTTTTTGGACCAGACAGAGTGGTCTTCAGGTTAGAACTTGACAGAATATGTCTGTCTCTTTGGGAGTCATCGATGAAAAATTTAAATATTCTTGATGTAAAAGGAAGTCTTTTTATGGGAAGTATAACTCACATACCACCACAAATAGACTAAATAGCAACAGTTTTACTTGAAATGTGCCATTTAAGTAATTTAATTATTAAGCTTTTCCAACTTAAAAGTGACACTGAATTGTGTTAAGATGATGGCAGGAATGTGAGTTAAATGAACAAATACATATTGTGCTGGGAGGAAACATTTTTATCTAACTAAATAAATAAAATATGTTTTAATGAAAAATTGACGAACATTCTGGTATTTTATGTAAATTTATCTTATCTACGTCTATATGCCTGTGATGGTGGGCACTGGGATGTATTTTCACTCCACCTGGATATTGCCTTTCTCTCTGCAGTGCTGGTTGGAAATTGCGCTAACGTTGACGGGGGGGGGGGAGAAGCACGCTATCGCTGTCGCGCTACGCTAACGTGTCGGTAAAGTTAACGTGCCAAGTTTCGTTGCAGGGGGTGGGGGGACTGGACTCCAAGATGCTCCTGCTGATCACTGCTATGCTGGAGCTGGAGATGTGGCCTGTGATGTCTGCACTGGGAGGAAACTGAAGGCCCTCAAGTCCTGTCTGGTCTGTCGGGCCTCCTACTGTGACTCTCACCTCCAGCCTCATCGTGATGCTGCTCCCCTACAGAGACACAAGCTGGTGGAACCCAGCCAGCAGCTCCAGGAGAACATCTGCCCTCGTCATGATGAGGTGATGAAGATGTTCTGCTGCACTGATCAGAAGATCATCTGTGCTTTATGCTGTATGGATGAACATAAAGGTCATCAGACAGTGTCAGCAGCAGTACAGAGGCCTGGGAGGCAGAGAGAGCTGGAGGAGACCAGGCAGAAGATCCAGCAGAAGATCCAGCACACAGAGGAAGACCTGAAGGGGGTGGAGTCCATCAACGGCTCTGCTGATAAAGCAGTGAAGGACAGCGAGAAGATCCTCACCCAGATGATCCGTCTGCTGGAGAAAAGACGCTCTGAGGTGCAGCAGCAGGTCAGATCCACACAGGGGGCAGCAGTGAGTGGAGTCAAAGAGCTTGAGAAGAAGCTGGAGCAGGAGATGATGGAGCTGAAGAGGAGAGACGCTGAGCTGGAGAAGATCTCACACACACTGGACCACAGCCAGTTTCTCCACAGGTTCTCCTCACTGCCAGCACTCAGTGCGTCTCCAGACTCCTCCAGCCTGGAGATCCGTCCTCTGAGATACTTTGAGGACGTGGCAGCAGCTGGACCAAGCTGAGAGATGAAATACAGCAAGTTCTGCACAGTGCACAAACGTCTGTTATTATCTGAGGAGAACAGAAAAGTGACATTCATGGAGGAAGTTCAGTCTTATTGTGATCATCCAGACAGATTCACTGACAAGAAGCAGGTCCTGAGTAGAGAAGGTCTGACTGGACGATGTTACTGGGAGGTTGAGTGTAGAAGGGGGAGGGACTTCTGTGGTTTATTTTAGGGGGTTGGTGTAGCAGTGGCCTACAGGAACATTGGCAGAGCAGGAAGGTCAGAGGAAAGTAGATTTGGATTTAATTGCTGTGTCTCAATTCAGGTTCCTCGGCATCCTTGAAGTGCGCATTTTGAAAGGAAGTTGCGTCATCGCACTGCGCGAAGGCTTGTCCCAATTCCCGAGGGCGTTTAGGACGCTCAAAATGCGCACTCGTAAATACGCACTCGTTTTAGCCGATTCCAAGAATACACCGCTACTATCCTTTGCGTACTTGGGTATCCCATGATGCTTTGCGTGCTGCTGCAAAGCATCGTGGGATCCTGGGAAGTCAGCTGAAATTAGCGGCATGTACTGGTTAAGACACGACATATAAATCTAAATATTGACGTTTCACATAAAGTATCCAGTTTTTAAGGTAGGATTTTATTTATTTGAACATTCAACGGCATCGTTAGATGGCAAACCAATGGTTAGCGTGATACTATAGAAACGTCACTTCCGGGGTTGGCCAGCCAGAGGGAACGGCGGTGACGAAACGAGGAAATACGCCGAAGGCTAGACCGTCCCGAGTGGTTACCGGGGAGGCGGGGTTTGGTCCGTCCTTCTAGGCTGGGAACTCTAAGAACGCTTCCTTCAGACGGAGGACACTCGGCCTCAAGGGTGCAGAACCTGAATTGAGACACAGCAAATGACAAATCCTGGGGTTTATATTGTTACCCAGGTGAATATTGGTTTCGTCACAACAACATGAGTACTCGTGTCTCAGGTCCTCGGTCCTCCAGAGTGCGAGTGCACCTGGACCACAGAGCAGGTCTTCTGTCCTTCTACAGCGTCTCTGGAACCATGGAGCTCCTCCACAGAGTCCAGACCTCCTTCACTCAGCCGCTACATGTTGGACTTTATGTTCCTTCAGGTTCTTCAGCTGAGTTGATGAAAGTGTGACTGAAGTCGTCAGAGAGACTCTGAGCTGAATTCTCACCTTTGATTCTTCTTCTGTCTTCACGTTTGTTGCCCAGTGTCTCCGGCTGTCAATCACAGGGTGGGCGGGGCCTGGACGCCACTTTCTGTTGGTGCTCCTGGTGACTGTTGTCCACCTGCTGGATGTTTGTGCCACGTTGTTTCTCTTCCTCTGCAGCCCATTCATCCCGCAGATTAATAATGTGTCATTAGTCCACATGACAACTTTATTACTGTGGAAACACAGCTGAGGTCTGTTTCCACTCTGGACCTTTCCGCCCTGACCTTTGACCTTTCAACAACTCATCCATCTGATCAACCTTCTGACTGTTGATCCGTTTGTCAACAATCAGATGAATGCATGTAAATATTGTGAGAGAATTTTGTCTTTTGATTCTGCTTGTTGGCTCAATGTGACAACAGTCAATCAATAAGTCATGAAATATACCATCAGTCTATACTGCATAACAATGTCAAGTCAATGATCAACTGTTGAATTGAAGCAATAAAGCAACAAGACAATCCAGATAAAGTCTCTGCTTGTTCTCCATGTATTCACCACAGACATTTAGAAAGTCAACACCATGAAGACAAGATCAAAGTTTCAAAAGCACATCAGTCAATGTGGGAAACAGCTGATATTTATCTGGCACACACACACACACACACACACACGCACACACACCACTATTTTACAGAACAAGTAGAGAACGGGTACTTTACTGACTCATAGTGTATTTACTTTATTGCATCATAACCAATGTTCCCTCTAAGCTGCTTGCTTGCGCAATCGCGCACTACTTGCACATTCTCAGCGCACAAGGAAATCTATGTAGCACATAAAATAAAATTCAACAGAAACGTATTAATTAATAATTTTAGAGCTTTTATTAGGCGGCGCACCGCTACGCCTTCAGAATGATGATTTTTTTTTTTCTTCCAGCTGCACCGTATGAGTCCAAAAGGCAGAGAAAGTTTCCAGGCTTTAACAGCCAAGCGGTGAACGCACAACCATCACGCACACACAGTGTGATGTATTGGTGTAATTAGTCAGCCATACCACCAGGGGGGGGCGCGCGGTAAACGCACAACTACGTGCAGGGTTCAGGTACACCCTCTCTCTCTATAACAAGAATAAAGCATGGAGTACGTAACTACATCGGTGTTGGTCGGCTGTCTTTTCATTTAATGTGATTTAGTATATTGATACTAACTTGAGTAATAGGAAGACATTACAAACTGGCGACGAGTCTAAAGAACCTACTGGTGCTGTTTGAGTCGGAGGAGAACCACGTCGCGGAAGCTGCTATTGGTGACCAAGCTGTTATCGGCGCGGGAGAGAGACTACGAGAATGGCGGCGATCATCGGACGTATTGACGCCTTTGACGAGTCCGCGGAGCAATGGTCATCCTACGTCGAGAGGTTTGAACATTTTGCCCAAGCAAATGATGTCCCAGCAGAGAAGAAGGTTGCCGTGTTTTTAAGTGTAATCGGAGCTACAACCTATGGACTACTCCGTAGTTTACTGGCTCCCGGATAAACCCGGAAGTAAGCAGTACGCGGACCCCGTAAAAGTTCTACATGACCACTTCTCACCGAAGCCGATTATAATCGCCGAGAGATTCCGTTTCCACAAGAGGAATCAGGAAGAGGGAGAGAGCATTGCGCAGTACGTGGCGGTCTTAAAGAAACTGTCTGAACATTGCGATTTTGGCATCCATTTGCATGACGCCTTGCGTGATAGATTCGTGTGTGGCCTCAGCAATGAAAGTATTCAGAGGAAAATGTTAACTGAGGAAACATTAACTTTTCAACGTGCTGTGGACATTTCGATGTCAATGGAAACGGTGGCTAGAGAAGCTGAACATCTTAAAACCTCCCTAAAAGTGCACGCAATGTTCGCCTCTTCACCACAAGGGGGAGATAAATGCTTTCGCTGTGGCAAGTCAAATCATAAAGAAAGTGACCGTTACTACAGAGAGCAGCCCTGCCATAGCTGCAAAAGAAAAGGGCACATCGCTCGTATGTGCAGAAATAAAACGAAAGACCAAAAGTACTCAAAAGAGAAACATGAAGCTAAAATGAAACTGAGGAAACAGTTTGACAAATCTAAAAGAGGGAAAATTCATAAAGTTGATGCCAAGACTACTGAAAGTGAAAGGGATTCTACATCTGATTCAGACACTGAATTGACGTTGCATATGGTGACAGCCATGGTTGAAGAAACGGAAAAAGGGATGGCTGTTAAAAAGCAAAATGCAGCATCATCTTTGATGATGGTCAGACCCAGAATTGAAGATCATCTCATAGATATGGAACTCGACACTGGTGCAGCTGTATCCCTGATATCAATGGAACTGTACAAAACCAAATTTGCCCATGTTCAATTGCAAAAAACTGACGTGGTGTTGAAAACATACACAGGAGAAGTGTTGTTACCTGAAGGCATGTTGAAAGTTTGGGTGGAGTTAAATAAGCAGAATATCAGATTGCCATTATATGTTGTGAAAGGAAATTCACCCTCACTCCTTGGCCGTGAGTGGCTAAGAAAAATTACATTGAACTAGCGTGAAATAAAAACAATAAGAACAGGATCAAAACCAGACGAGACACTTGAAAATGTCTTGAAGTGTCATGTACAAGTTTTCAGTGAAACACTTGGAACATTGAAGGGGTTTGAAACGTCCCTGACATTAAAACCAGGCCAACACCCGAAGTTCTGTCAGGCGCATGTGGTCCCATACGCATTGAGGCCCAAGGTGGAAGCTGAAATTGATCGATTACTTCAACAGGAAGTGATCTCTCCAGTGCAATTTAGCGACTGGGCGACCCCAATTGTTCCAGTAATTAAAAAGAGTGGTAGTGTGAGAATGTGCGGAGATTTCAAGGTTACCATCAATCCGGCCCTATGTGTTGAACACTACCCAATACCCCGGATTGAGGATCTTTTTGCTTCTCTCTCCGGAGGACATTGGTTCAGCAAGCTGGATCTTTCACAGGCTTATCTCCAGGTGCCCGTATGCGAGGAGTCGCGTAAATATCTCACCATCACGACGCACAAAGGCCTGTTCCGTTTTAACCGATTACCTTTCGGAATAACGTCTGCACCTGCAATTTTTCAGAAAATCATGGACCAAGTGTTGCAGGGACTCCCCAATGTCCATTGCTTTTTGGACGACACCCTTGTGACCGGCAGAGATGACGCTCACCATTTAGAGAACCTGAAAGCAGTTCTCAAGCGATTGGACCAGTTTGGTCTGAGAGTAAAAAGAGAAAAGTGTGAGTTTTTCAAGAGTTCCCTGGAGTATCTTGGACACGTGATTGACTCGAAAGGACTTCATAAGTCACCTGACAAGATTCGCGCCATACTGGACGCTCCTGAGCCAGCCGACACAAGTCAGTTGCGCTCCTTTTTGGGACTCATTAACTACTACGCACGTTTCACCATATGGGGTGGGAGCTGTTATTTCCCACAAACTGCCGAGTGGTGAAGAGAAACCCATTGCATTTGCATCAAGAACATTGAGCAAAGCTGAGCAAAACTATGCTCAGATAGAGCGAGAAGCACTGGGAATCATCTTTGGAGTTAGGCGCTTCCACTCTTACCTGTATGGTCGCCACTTCACTTTGTTGACTGATCATCGCCCCCTAACAACCATACTCAGTCCCAGCAAGGCGATTCCCTCCATGGCAGCTGCGAGGCTACAGCGATGGGCACTACTGCTTGCAGCACACAACTACACCATCAAGTACCGGCCTGCTGCTGACCATGGCAATGCTGATGGTTTGTCCCGTTTGCCTTTACCTGAACAACATAAGGACAAACAGGGGACAATTGACATGTTTCTTATCAACCACCTGGACTGTTTGCCAATATGCTGTGCGGATGTGAGGCGAGAAACCCGATCTGACTATATACTGTCTCAAGTTATGGAGATGGTTTCCACTGGCCGTTTTCCTACCACCAAGACGTCTGACCAGAGTCTTTCGCCGTATTTAGTACGGAGAAATGAACTGACTCTGATGCAAGGCTGTATAATGTGGGGTAACAGAGTGATTGTCCCACCAAAGCTGCGTCACCAGGTGCTGGAGGAGCTGCACACAGGACACCTGGGAATGGTCAAGATGAAAGCCATGGCACGAAGCTATGTATGGTGGCCGGGTCTTGATGCTCAAATTGAAGAAAAGTGCAAAATGTGTGTGTCCTGTCAACGCATCCAGAAAACACCTAGTTTAACACCATTACATCCGTGGCCCTGGCCCACAGCTCCGTGGCAGCGAATCCACATTGATTTCGCTGGCCCTTTTGAGGGACGCATGTTCCTGGTCGTGGTGGATGCGCACTCAAAGTGGCCAGAAGTCATGGTGTTGAACTCAACCACATCTGAGAAAACTATTCAGGTACTTAGGGGTCTGTTTAGTCACTATGGTGTGCCTGAAGTGCTCGTGAGTGACAATGGACCACAGTTCACATCGGTGGAATTTGCGAACTTTTTAACATCAAATGGCGTGAAACGTGCGCTCAGCTCCTTTCCACCCGGCTACAAACGGCTTAGCGGAACGTTTTGTGCAGACTTTCAAACATTCCCTTAAATCATCGAAGGGGACCTCAACTGTGCAAAAACGTCTTGATGCCTTCCTGCTCCAATACAGGAACACTCTGCACACAACTACTCACGAGACACCTGCGATGCTGTTTCTTCACCGCAAGCTCCGTACTCGCCTAGACCTGTTGAAACCAAGTGTGGCAGCGGTCGTTGAGCAAGCTCAAGATGTTCAGTGTGCTTACAGGGCAGCGCACTCCAAGGCCAGAACATTCAGCGTGGGCGATCCAGTTCTGGTCCGAGATTATCGGAAGGGGGAGGAAAAGTGGACGGCTGGAACAGTGACATCGCAAGCTGGCCCGGTATCCTACCAGGTCAATGTGGGGTCATCACACCTGTGGAGGCGGCATGCAGACCAGATGATGGCATGTCACCCTAACATCATCCAAGCTGCAGCTGACGTGCAAGCGACACCCAGCATGGACAGTTTGCCTGCTCTGCCTGATGCAGGTGGAAAGCCAGAGATACACAACCCAATCAGCGAGTGTCTCACTGCATCAGCGGGTCAGTCAGATTCAACCGGCAGTGTCACTCCAGAAATACCCCAACAGACTGTGAGTCGGTACCCTCGGCAGGACCGTAAACCACCGGATAAACTGACTTTGTGAACAAGTGAATGTTTGGGTTCCTGTGTTAAGTTAGTGAGTGTTGTCTGAAGATAAGGGCACAATAATCCCTTGACACACTCTAGCAATGGGGCAGTCTACCCCCTAGCCTAAGTTAGCTTGCTTTGGTTGTTGACATCTATAAAAAATAAATAATAAAAAAAAAAAGTTAACGTTAAATAATGTACATGGCCAGGTTCAGATGATGGAAATATCGGGTTGATTCAATGATGCCCCGTATTGGCAGCTGTTCGATTGCCTGCGTTTGAATAAGAGGGGAGGAATTGTGATGTATTGGTGTAATTAGTCAGCCATACCACCAGAGGGGGGGGGGGGCGGTAAACGCACAACTACGTGCAGGGTTCAGGTACACCCTCTCTCTCTACAACAAGAATAAAGCATGGAGTACGTAACTACATCGGTGTTGGTCGGCTGTCTTTTCATTTAATGTGATTTAGTATATTGATACTAACTTGAGTAATAGGAAGACATTACACACAGCACCACCTGCCGATGAACGGGCACCCGCAACCAGGGTTCTTCCTCCGGCTGCGCTAATGTCCAAGCCCAGTGCACCCGCTTTAAACCCCACCACCACGCGCCAGAAGCTTTTTAAAACATTCAGCAATGAATGCCCATTGCCCACCTCTGGGAATGCGAGCCAAAATGCCAAGAACTGCGGAGGACAGAGTTCTCAGCGTGGACACTGGGGTTGCCGGAGCGGCGGAGTGGAGACAAAGTCAAGTGCGTCACGTCTCAGTTCATTACGGGACAGCTTTTTTAGTTGCCAAATACGGGACAATCGCGTATTTGAGCACGGAAACGACGCAAAGTCACAAACACAAATACAAGTTTAAAACGGTACAAAAAAAGGATTGTGGTGCAAACGCAAAAAAACAACACGCTGCAGGACATAAAAACATTCACTTCATCAGAGGAGCGATGCAAAGCAAGAAAACGCTGCATAACGCATTCCCTACACCGGAAGTAGAGTTGCTCCACGAGGAGCGCTCCCCTACAGCGAAGAACAGTCCCGACACTTCCAGTGAGAGTCGCCGCCTCCTACAGTTTCAACACCGGGACATCTCGCGGGGGTGGAGGACCTCCACCTGAATGTGGGAGTGGGTGTGTTTCCACAAAATATGTGTCTTCATGGTATTTAGCTTTTTAATGAAAGGACTCTTAAAACACTGAAAAATAAATGCAATATAGCTATTTTATGACTTACTGTAAATGTACAGGTAGGAGACATTTCCTGCTTGGCATTGCTGCCTGTCGCACTTCTTTCGGTGCCCACGGGTCAGCTGCAGGGTCATCAACCATGAACTACCATTCATTGACGTTTCGCCCCTTGTGGCGGGACAGTGACAGGGACGTTTGCCTCGTTGATTCTGTGGTTGTTGATGGGGTGAGGTGTTCTTTCCCCAACTCCTGTCCTTGTTTCGTTCTTTCTTTTATACAGTCAGGCAATCTTTGTAGATACGCTACTTTTATTGTATGGCCGCAAGTTATAACAGTGCTCATCAGGTAAAACACCCGGAAGCCAACGTCATCAACTCGCACCAGATGTCTCTGCATATTGCATGGAACTTGGCTGCCATCTAGTGGTTAACTTTCGTAACATCTCCTTTAACATATGGAAAGAAAGCAGTTGAAAATGGACAATAGTGACCGGATGAGAGTTACGTGGCCAGCAACAACAATAGCTGGCTACAGGTTAAACAGAAATGACTAGTTCACTCTCCTAAACATTAGGAAAAAATGAACAGTCCACATGAACAAAGTGGCACAGAAATAAACAAGAGATGACATTCCTTCTTCAGAAAGTTTAAACAACAAAGTCTTTGCGGTACCTCTCAGGAGGTTTTATGTTGGATCTGGTTCTGGTCTGCTTGAGGCCTAAATGTCCAGATTGGGGGACACTTGGCACATCAGTCAACACTGGAGCCCGTTCTAGTTCTGAAGCCCCTTCCCTCCTGTCACCAACTATGTGCTCGAGTCTGCTGTCTGTTTGACTGTTGTCCCTACATTTTTTCCTTTTTCTTTTTTCTATATATTTTATGTACAGATGGGGTGTATGGGCTTAAGGTGCTTGGGTGTTTCTCTTTTCGGAAACTATTTCCCCAGCTTTCGAAAACACCCAAAGAGGATGCTGGTGTTGCCAGGCAGGTACTCATTTGCTAGCTTGTATAGGTTTGGGTATACAGCTTTGTGTGTCATCCAGTACACCAGAGGGTCCTGTGATAACACTGCACCTCCACTATGGCATCAGCAGTAGCATTGCTGGATGCCCTCGCTTCTTCAGCGTCCCGCTCCAACAGCTTCCACAGGTCAATGGCTGAAAATGAAACATTAGATAAAGTTTAGTCTGTACATGAAAAAATACAAATAAAGTCTATTGATCCAAATTCTATAATTTTTGGACCTTGGGAAGATGCAGCTGGTTCTGGCTGTGCTCTCGAAGTAGATGGCGGCTCCTCTTCATGCGGTACATTCCGCAACAATGCCGCACACTCAGATTTTAACCGGCGCACAGCTGACTCAGCATTTTCAGGGCTTTTATTTGTTATTGTATGAATAAGTTGAGTAATACGCTTGTAACAAATGACCTTGTTCGGCGGCACGATTTCAAAATGCTCCCAGACTTGAGATCTCTTCCTGGTTGGTTCCGTTGCAGAGCAATAAGAAAGCAAACCGAAAGCAATACGAAAGCTGATCAAATCAATCCAAAAGGTATCGACCAGATAGGCAACGCATTGCGCCGTTTCATCCATCTCAACTGAGACCTGCCAGTCTTTCAAAGCCTCGCCCACTGAACCAAACCAGCCAGCTGATTCAGTCTGAATGAAGCAGTGAAGTGGTTCAAACGTCATCAGTCACGTGATTTGAAGCAAGCTCCGGAGCAGTGCTTCAGAAAAAAACCCTACCGAGTTGTGGGGCGTGGTTCGAAGCCCCGTGTCAGAGAGAACATCACTAGTTGTGTCTGAAAGTTCATCTAGTTCCCAGTCGTCAGAGTAGTAGAAAGGTCGCAGTTCTGGAGCTACTGCTTGTGTAGCTGTGGGCCACCCTTTCAATATGTAAGTCTGCAGTGCACAACATAGTGGATCTTTGATTGTGGCAGTTCTAATGGACTCCAGTGTAGCTGTTGAAATATTCGTGTCTGCGAGGTGGTCGACTCGTTGTAGGTCTTCGGTGGTGAGGCCCATGGCATAGATGGTGGCAGGTGTTTGCATGTGGGCATGCTGTGTGTTTGGCTGTTAAGTCCTCGACAGAAAATCTGCCACATGAAGATCCTTCCCTTGCTTGTACACCACCTTTGCGCATATCTCTGTTCAGTAGGCGAATGCAACATGTTGCCCATTCTGGAGAAGAGCTGCACCTAGGCCTGTCTCGCTGGCGTCACACTGTAGTGTGACTTCTTCCTGCAGGTTGTAGTACTTGAGTACTGGGTGTCATGTGATTAATTGCTTCACAGTGTCAACGGCAGATTCATGTTGTGATAGCCATGTCCACTCCACGTCCTTATCTGTCAGGCGTTGGAGAGGCTCGCACACATCTGAGAGATGAGGAAGAAATTTGGCAAGATAATTTACAAACCCCAGGAATCTCTGTAGCGATTTAACATCAGTGGGTGTTTGCATATGTTGAAACGCTGCCACCTTCTCTGGGTCAGGGCGAAGGCCCTCTGTGGCGAGAAGATGTCCCATGTATTGGACACTGGATAGTTTTAGTTTCAGCTTCTTTTTATTGAGCTTTAGATTGACCTCCCTGGCCCTCTGCAGCAAGGCAGTCAGGTTTCTGTCATGGTCAGTTAGTGCCTCTTCTGAAGTGTCTCCACAGCCGTAGAGAAGAATGTCGTCTGCAATGACACTTACACCGGTCAGGCCTTGCAACACCTCATGTTGCCTGCGTTGATATTCTTCTGCAGCTGGTTTTATGCCAAAAGGCATCCTTAGCCACCCGAATCTGCCAAGCGGGGTCCAAAAGGTGGTCAGATAACTGCTCTCTTCTTCAAGTTTGACTTGCCAGTAGCCATCTTTGGCATCAAGCACGGAGAATACTTTTGCTTTTGCAAAGTCTGGAAGTATCTCCTCTATTGTTGGCATCTGGTAGTGTGACCGCCGTAGAGCTTTATTGAGTGCGCTGGGATCAATGCAGGTGTGCAGCTTTCCTGGCTTTTCTATGACAACCATGTTGCTGATCCATTGTGTTGGCTCTGTGACTCTTTTGATGATGCCATTCTTCTCCATGGATCGTATGGCTTCAGTGACTTTGTGTTTGAGCGGAATGGGAATTCGTCGTGGCACCTGATGCACAGGCCTAATGTCGGGGTCCACATCGAGGTGTAGTTCACCAGGAAGACAGCCAAGGCCTTCAAACACGTTGTTGTATTTTGAGATGATGTCCTCTGTGGTGGTTGTGAAATGCATATCTGTCCCTGTTGTGCTGCGTGAGACCGTTGTAGATGACATATCTGTGTGGTGTATGAAATAGCAAGTTGAGTCTTTTGCATGTTTTTGCAGAAAGCAGAGGCATTTGTGACGTGTGTATAACTTGAAACTTCAGGTCGTGTGTTTGTCCATCATGGTCAGCTTTGAGGTGACACAACCCAGCTAGTTTCACTTGTGACCCATCATACAGTTTAATGGTGGCTTTGCTGGCTGGTATGTCTGGATTACCATCTTGTGTGATGAGCTGTAGATCTCTGAAGCTTATGGCGTTGGTTGTGGCTCCTGTTTCCAATTGACATGTGATTGTATGACTAGGGTCATATGATACTGGTTCAGTCATGTACGGTGTTACTTTGAGGTTGACAAGCCATTTCTGGTTTCCCTGTTCAATAGCGTTTATGTTTGATAGGAACCACACCTCTTCCATTTCTTCTTCCTCCTCTACTCTGTCTTCTCCAAGAAAGTTCACCCGTGTCTTGCGCTGGGCTTGTTTGCACACTCTTGCAGTGGCAAGTGGTTTTTCTTTCCACAGGCTTTGCAGATGACGCCAAATGCAGGGCATTTCATTCTGTCATGCACTGCTCCACAGTAACGACAGAGGTTATTATTTGGGCGTTTATCTTTGTTTGCATGTCCCATATGCTCTTTGTAATTATGCTGAGGTGCAAATGAGGGGTGCATCTCTGAGCGTTTGTCATGTGCAAAGTGTACATTCTCCTGTTCCACACCAGTTATTATCTTATTTTGAATTTGTGCTAGTTCGCTGACTCTAAACATGTCTATTGCTTTGGCAAGTGTGAGTTCTGATTCACGTAACTTGAGTGCTTGTGTACTTGCATTTTTAGTCACAAGCACTAATCTGTCACGGATCAATTCATCTCGCAGGGGACCAAATTCACATTTGTCTGCTAGCTTTCTCAGGTTTGCAACATATTGCTCTGTTGACTCATGTTGACTCTGCTGTGCAGTGTTAAATACGTAGCACTCGTAGATTACATTTCTGGAAGGTTCAAAGTGTTTTTGTAGTGCATCCAGATTCTTCTGTGGATTGTCTCTGTCCTCCGCTGACATGTGAAGATGTCTTTGTATTATGTGACATTCTTTGCCCATTACTGTAAGCAGGGTGGCTACTCTTACTTTTGCTTCTTTTTTGTCCAGTTCCGTTGTTATCTCATAGTTTTCCCATTGTGCTCTAAAGAATGTCCAGTTGTTATATACGTCGCCCTTCATGTCCATTGCGTCTGGTACAGGAATCGAAAAAGCCATGGTTCGTCAGGTATTAGCTTAGCAGTTTAGCTCCATTGAAAAAACGTCCAGGCTTTATAGCGCCTTGTTGTTCTGTCTTCAGCCGCGGCGTTAAGTTTCCGCTTCTGACACCATGTTTCGTTCTTTCTTTTATACAGTCACGCAATCTTTGTAGATACGCTACTTTTATTGTATGGCCGCTAGTTATAACCATAGATATATACAGAAGGCTAGATGTCTCACGGCGCAGAATCCAACGTCCGCACTGGCCGCCATCTTTCCACAGTCAGGCAGT
Organism: Nelusetta ayraudi; assembly: GCF_046127955.1. Taxonomy (NCBI): domain Eukaryota; kingdom Metazoa; phylum Chordata; class Actinopteri; order Tetraodontiformes; family Monacanthidae; genus Nelusetta; species Nelusetta ayraudi. Next base: position 295,785 of record NW_027466192.1, on the reverse strand, counting down.
CACGGTCTGATGTAGTGAACGTGAGGGAACGTGAGTGATCTGAACAAACATTAACACTCTGATCTCGCTGAAAACTTGACGGCTTTGCACACGGTTTGCTTTCTTACAAACGTTCATAACGTAGCAATAATTCTGGATGGTTGAACATGTTGAGAGTGCAGCTTTCTATTAGAAAAAAAAACACAATGGTGCTATGGCAGCCTATCTGCACAAGTTAATACGACTGAGACCACTACGATTTTCATTGCTTAAGTTAAGTTTAGCCAACAGCTATTTCAGGACAAACTAGTATTTTGTTCACATACAATATTTGTGGTGTCGGTTGTAGTTATTTGCTGAGGTGCGTTTCCTATAACGTTGCTGCTGCATGAACGCAGTCTCATCAGTTCATGCATGCATGAATTAGAGCTGCTGATATCTCATCCCCCACCTGTTTGATTCAGAGTCGAACGGTGACAACCTGAGATTACAGGCCGTCTTTTTTCTTGTTGTGATAAAAGGGATTAGGATTGGTAGGTGTAAATAAAACAAGCAATTTGACATATGGAGAGACAGAATAGCTTTTTTTCTATATCATTTAACTTAATTCGCAAATGATTTACAATTGGATTGCTTTGCTACAGCATCATGCATTATGGTTTCTACAGGAAATCGGTGACTGAAAAAATGCCGAACTTCTGTGCCGCTTATGGTTGCAGCAATCGTCGCTGTCCACAAACAAAAGCTTGTAGGATCACATTTCATCTGTAAGCTATTGTTGGAGCTGTTTGATTAATGTTACGATTTAGTGCTGGTTTGTTTAGTTTAGCGTTTAGCATATATGTTTTTATTAAATATGGGTGTGTGCGTGTTTTTGCTATTTTCACATGAAAGCCTATGGTTATAAATCATTAATAAGTATGCAGTATCATAACTATGCTTATAACCTTTGTAACAAACCAAACCGCTCGAAATTCGGTTGAAAATAGAGCAATTTAGGGCTATTTAAAAGAACATGCACAATAAGAATACATAGTTATGAGTGAGAGAGGCGGAGCGAGGTGACTGTGGCAAGATGGCCGCCAGTGCGGACGTTCGATTCCATTGGCCAGCAGCGCGGATAAGACATCTCGCCTTCTGTATATATCTATGGTTAGAATAGACTCAGAAACCTGGTGGGCCTGTCAGGTACTGTTTTTAACTGGTTTCGTTCTTATCTCACAGATCGATGTTTCTTTGTAAGTATGGATACGTGCTCCTCCAGAATGCATGAAATTAGATGTGGGGTCCCCCAAGGGTCAATTTTAGGTCCGGTTCTTTTTAATCTGTACATGCTTCCCTTGGGGGACGTCGTAAGGAAACACGGCATCAGCTTCCACAGCTATGCTGATGATACACAAATGTACATTGCCGTGTCTCCTGATGACACAGCGCCAGTTGATGCCCTTTTAAACTGTATTTTAGATATCAAATCATGGATGGCAGAGAATTTCCTACAGCTTAACCAGGACAAAACTGAGGTTTTAGTTATTGGTCCTGAAGGCCGGAGAGAGGAACTTTTACCAAAACGTCGGGATTTTAAACCCTCGCAATTTGTAAAGAATCTGGGCGTTGTTTTTGATTCTGAGCTCACCTTTGTTCCACATATAAAAAATATTACAAAGATAGGTTTTTATCATCTAAAGAAAATAGCCAGAATCCGCCCGTTCCTCTCTCAGGCCAACATGGAGGTGCTAATGCATGCTTTTATTTCTTGTAGACTAGATTATTGCAATGCCCTGCTCTCTGGTCTTCCCAAAAAGAGTGTTTACAGTCTACAAATACTACAAAACTCAGTCGCACGTGTGCTGACTAGGACCAGAGGAAGGGAACACATTACACCGCTTTTAAAGTCGCTGCTTTGGCTCCCCGTCCGCTTCAGGATTGATTTTAAGGTTCTCTTATTAGTTTTTAAATGTCTCAACGGTCATGGCCCATCTTATCTAACTGACCTGCTTTCATCATATCCTAGGTCTTCTGGCACTGGCCTGTTAACTGTTCCCCGAGTCAAAAAAAAACCCATGGTGAGGCTGCTTTCAGCCATTACGGCCCTACTCGGTGGAACAGCCTGCCAGAGAGCCTCAGGGCCGCAGCGACTGTTGATATTTTTAAGGGGAGGCTCAAGACGTACCTTTTTAACCTGCCGTTTAACTGACTTCTTTTACTCTTCTCTCTCTTACTCCACTAATTTTATGCCGTTTTACTATTTTTATGGCTTTTATTACCTTCAATTGATTTTTATACTTTTATAATGGTTACCCATTTTTATGCCACTGTTTCACACTTTATTTTTATGTATTTGGTTTATTTCTCATTATGATTATTCTCCCTTTTATACTTTTAGTGCCAGTGTTTCCTCATGGGGGGCCCTTCACGGTGGGAGCTACGCCTGGTCTGCCCATAGGAGCGCTGCAGGCCAGGGTGCCCCCTTGTGTGGACGGCTCCCCATAGTGGCCTTTCCTCATCAGATTCTTCAGTGCCAAGCCGTGTTATCTAATGTCTGTGTGAATATGGGGGTGGGCGTTTGTCTGTGTGCGTTGGTGGGGAGGGGTGGGTCCGTATGGGGTGGGGGGAGGGGCAGTGGAGCTTTTTATTTTTTCTCATTGTTATTATTATGATTGTTCTTCTCATTATTATTATTATTATTATTATTACCTTTCTTTGTTTTGTTTTGTTTTGTTTTGTTAAGCACTGTGGGTTGCACATGTTGTGTATGAGCAGTGCTATATAAATAAAGTTTATTGTTATTATTATTATTATAGAAACATGAAGACACATCAAAGAGTAACATGAGGTTGTTGTTGTGACACTGGACGGTAGAGAGTCTGAATCCCCGTCCCAGGCGCAAATCCTCATGGAGGCTTCTGAGGAGGTCAAAGATGGCCAATCCGTCAATCCCAGCTCCATAACGGGGGTCTATGGAAGGAAGCCGCGAGCATTGCGCACTGATCCAGGACAGCTTTCACCTGGCTTGATGGATCCATGTCTTCTCATCCTGGATGGCTTTTAGTGCGACCCATGAAGCCTGGACACACGTGTTGTGGATTGGTTGAACGCTGAAGGCTTAGTGACTCATCTTGGATGACGCAATCCTACTTTGGTGCAAGGGGGCCCAGACAGCAACATCATCAAGAGCCAGTAGTGGACTCCACAGTGCAGCACTCGTTCACTCGCCCTCCCTCTCCCATTTTATTCTGTAGTGTCAGATTCTGAAGTCGATTTCACTTTGATTTTCAGAGTGATGACACCCTGGAAAAACTCATCCATCATTATAAACTCTCCATCATTTATTCTCTATTCAGGTTGGAGTATTGCAGGTTGTCAAAGCTCAGCTGTGATTGGCTGCTCTCAGCTCTGAAGTCCAACCCCTCCCACCTCAGACTCCTGGACCTGAGTTGGAACCAGCTGCAGGATTCATCAGTGAAGGAGCTGAGTGGTTTTCTGCAGAGTCCAGACTGTAAACTGTAAACTCTGAGGTCAGTACTGGTTTGGAACCAGTGGATGATGGTTTCAGCACCAAACACAGTTCATCACACATGTTGAATAAACATTGAACTGAAGGTTGATTCATCTCAAAATGACATCCAGAATATGAAAACTTCATTCTGTTCATGTTTGAAGTAAAAAAAAAAAAAAAAAAAAAAGAAAAAGGAAAAGGAAAAACAGGTCATCAGTGGTCATGTGACCAAACATCATTTCAACACACATTCGTTTTGGACAGAGGATTTAATTTCAAGGTGACATTTTCTGTCGTGTCAGATTCTGAAGTCGACTTTTCACTTTGATTTTCAGAGTGATGGCACCCTGGAAAAACACTCCATCATTATAAACTCTCCATCATTTATTCTCTATTCAGGTTGATTGACTGCAGTTTGTCAGAGGTCAGTTGTGATTGGCTGCTCTCAGCTCTGAAGTCCAACCCCTCCCACCTCAGAGAGCTGGACCTGAATATGAACCCCCTGAAGGAGTCATCAGTGAAGCCACTGATGGATCTTGTCTACAGCAGTGACCATCAACTGGAGAGTGTGAGGTTAGTACTGGTTTGGAACCATTGGATGATGGTTCCAGCACCAAAGCCAGTTGATCCCACAGCAGAGGTCCAGTGTTCCCAGTCACAGTGTGAGAGGAGGATGGTGTCATCCAGCTGCTCCTCATTCAGCCAACATCTGCTGCCAAACTGCTTCTTCTCTCAGTTCACCACTCAATTATTGATCAGTTCATCTTCATCAGGCCTCAGTATCAGTCCAACACTCCATGGTCACATGACCTTCTGATGTTCCACACTTGACATGTGACTGAGAGTCTGCTTCTTCTCACCAGTCACTCCATCATCTCCATCAACAGTCAACGTCTCTGTGATGATGCGTTCAAGGACCGTGAGTCCTGACTCCTGCTGTCTCTTCTTATCTTTGCAGGTGGTGGTGAGGATGAGGAGAGTGAAGAGGAGAGCTCCATCTAGTGGTGGCAACCTCATCATTGGGAAAAGTTCCTGGGAAAAGTTGTATAAATTACTCATAATGTCAATACAAGTATAACATCAACTCAACTTTTAATACTTATTCAAATGTTATCGATTTTAAAGACACCCTGCTTCCTTTCTTGACATTGTGGACATATCCTATTCACTTCATTTAAGCGTCTTATGTTATAGGCCACTTGTCTATCCATTAGCTCATAAAACAACAACCACACTTCCATTCAGCACCAATAAAGAGCATTAAAATAGACATAAAGTAATAAAACAGAATGTAATTAGATTAAATTAATATTGCCCATTCCACAGTCCAGAACAAAGCAGAGGTGGTGTGCGACTTTGAGTGTGACTGATTCAGGATGCAGTGACTGCAGTGATGGTGAGGTGAAGCCTCATGAGGCATTGAACCACTTGAGCCAACTGGTTCGAGAAACGGTTCATTTCTCGAAGCTTCATGTGCACACGAAACCACCTACTGGCCAAATGTACAATCACAGGCAAGCTGTGTCTGAACCACGTGTGATGCATTGAATTTTTGTGTCTGTTATGTCTGTTGGGAATGACTATGAATTGCAAAAAATGAATGACCAAATAATTTCTGTACATAAATTATATATATATTTTTGTTTTTTTTTCTCACTTATTTATGATTATTTTTATGGGTACTGATGCCAGTGGTTATGGGGATGCTCCAAACAAATTTTGTTGTTAACTTTGTTCAACAATGACAATAAATAAATAACTTGACTTGATAACTATGTGTATGATACATTTTTTGAATGTATTCTGTTTGTGCAATTTTTTTCTGAAAATGGCATGGGTGTAATCAGGCAGATGACAGTGAAAGTGATTGTGGGACTTGGAAAAGGGCATAGATCAGGGGTGTTCACACTTTTTCAACATGCAAGCTACTTTTAAAATGAGCAAGTCAAAAAGATCCACCTACTATAAAACAGGAAAAGTCCTTCAGAAATATATTTGTAGTCCAATGACAAAGAAAGAAAGGATTAAATGGGTCAACATGTTCCCATGTGCATTTATGCTCATCATTGCACAGAAAACTCATGGTTTAAAATTGTTTAGGTTATATCGGCTTATGTTTGATTTTATCAATAAAAGTGTGCTTACGTTAAGATGTTTTGCTGTATATTTTTGTGTTTTCCAGCGCATAGGTTAGGGATAATTGGTGTGTGTGTGTGTGTGTGTGTGTGTGTGTGTGTGTGATGCAGACGTTTTGCCAGCAGCATCTCCCAGGATCTCCGGCGCGTCTGCAGTGCGTGCGCACTTTGAAGCGCATTTTCCGAGCGAGGCGTCTCCATCAGTTTACGCCAGGATTGCAAACTCACGCGACAACCCCGGTAGTTTTGCGTGTAAAACAACAGCGAAACTCTTTTTCCTGTCCCTGTCTGGTCTTTATTTGATCTGAATAGTGCCGAAGCCGATACGTCACATTTACGTTTCACTGTAAAGCACAGCACATATAAGAACAAAATCCAGCACATCGTACATTATGACCAAAATCAACCAGATCCACCGTGTTTTCTAATCCTGCCTGAACGATTCTACCTGCTGTAATTGACGCGGATCTCTCTCTCTCTCTCTCTCTCTCTCACTCTATCTCTCTCTCTCACACACTCACTCCCTCTCTCTCTCTCTCTCTCTCTCATGCGATCGACCCAAACTCCCTTTGCAATTGACCAGTAGATCGCGATGGACGTAATGGGCACCCCTGGCATAGATGCTTGTGTAACATGGACATTGATGTACAGGACAGGGGGCTCCATCCTATCACCTCTCCTCTCCTCACTCTCTCCCTAAGCTCTCAAAACTATCTCCAAACTAAACGCTATCTAGTCTCAAACACTCCAAACTATAAACACTATCCAAAATCTAGTAATCCAAACTCTCTCCAAATCTCAGTTGACTGCAACTCTCCTACAATAACCCCCATTTTGAATGGAGCCTGAGGGGTCTATATAAACCGTTAAAATATGAATTGCAGATATACATATATATATATATATATATATATATATTTATATATATATATATATACACACACACACATATATGTATATATATATATATATATATATATATACATATATATATATATGGGTCCACTTTTCTGCTGCAGCTGGCCATTTTCCTTTTACACCGTCCAAATTTACAGCTCAGGGCGCTGGGACGAATTGCAAATTGTGTGCAGATACAGGCCTACACTTCAAATAATTATGAGAAAAATCCAACGTAGAGAGCACTTCCATTAGGAAATAGTCAACATGAAATTTCGTCTTCTACTGACACCTGCTGGTCAAATTGAATAGTTGCAAATATTGTGAAGAAGTTGTCATCTAATTCTAATCCTAAACAATATGGCCATTCGAAGTGAAGTATGAAGACAATTAATCAGGTTTGTACTGCTTGATTGAACACATCATCCCGTTCCAGTGCACTAAAACCCACTTCCCTTCAGGACCGTGTCAGCGAAGCGAAAACTTCCTTGAGTGACGCTGTTTCCCAGCATGCAATGCGAGCTAGCGATTCACAATACTATTTCATCACAAACATGGATGTAAAAAATAAAAAGGGACGAAAAATGAAACTTCAGGAACACCAACCAATACAATGCAATACAAGCAGAACTGGGCAGAAGTTTTATATTATGTACACCATAATACAGCCTTCAGGTGGACAAGCCATACTATTTAATCCGTGTCCTCCTATGGCACTTCCGTGGCAGGAAGCTCATCGTAGAGGTCACGTGCTGGTTGCGCGTCACTCCACCAATCACCTCGGGGAAGGTTTAAGACAATCGGTTGAGTGAGTGAATTTCACTGAACCCAATTCAGACTCCTCACCCTCCACTTTTTTTGTTTTGTATGAGCATTTAAAAACAACAACATAATAATAATATGGATTTTGACCATGTATGTTTTGGAGTTCATTGAAAGAGGTTAATAAAAAAAATATATAATGCGTATATATATATGTATATATATATATATACATATATGTGCGTGTGTGTGTGTGTGTAACTTTAACTAACTTATCTATTTCTATCCATCTATCAAACTTACTATCTAGGGATCTTGATATTGTGTTGGCAGATGCATTATCACGTGTACATGTGGACTCGCTGCGAAATTCTTATTTCGGGGGAACTGAGGGTTTTCTTGTTTAGTTTTGTTTGTCGGTATGTTAATAGGGTTTGGTTCTTAAGGGAGGGGGTGTTATGACCCACGGGTGGGTCTAGGTGCCTCTATGTTTGTGTCTGTGTGTGTGTGTGAGAGTGGATGACGCCTTGCAGGTGCGGTCCTGGATGTCGGCTGCTGATTGGACGCGCCACGGCTGAGAAGGAGGAGCAGTCGAGCCAGCCTGACGGTCATCCCTCCTCCGCTCCCAAGTCTGCAGTTAGTCACTTCTGAAATGGTGTTAGAGCACGCTGCCGTAGGGGTGGGCAGCCATTTTCTTTGTCCCCTCTTTTCTCCTGTTTATTAAGTATGTAGGGAGGTTTGGCTTCTCTTTCTTTCTTTAGTCAGTTCTTAAGGCGAGCTAGTTGGAGTTTGGTTTATTATTTTGGCCTGGGCCCACCCTGAAGCCTTTGCTGCCCACCGGTTAAGTTGTTTTGTTTATTTTATTTACTGATCAATAAATGTTTTTGTTGAAAACCGCCAACTGCAGTGAAAAATTAATGAGCCTTGGGAGTGGGGGAAGGTGTCCCACACGTTGCGTCTCGGTCCCCCGAGACGGGACGTAACACAGAGTTTTCACTGTGACAGCAGGTTGAGCTCCTACTGTTTTACAAGTGACGTCGTCACGTTAGCCTGTCCCATCCCTGCTAAATTCTTTAAAGAACTACCGTTAGTAAAGTTTTAAATTATAATACACGCTACACTAATTGTAATTTCCTGCCCGTGGTTCTATATTGCAACAGTTGACGGCTCATATCAGCAGATAAGCAGCAACAATCTGGGCATTGCGGGTGATTCATAAATATGTCATTTCTTATTAATTAGCCCATAAGTGTTGTACACCAGTGTGACACCAAATGCTTGTTGCTGACAGCAGTGAAGAAATGACACTCTAGTGGTTCTGCACATTAGTATAAATAGAGTGATTCTCTATCATTACATCACAGGACGGCGGCACTCTGACAGATTCCATGAACCTGGACACTGATGATCCAGACTCCGGTCCAGATGACACAACAGGCCACAGTGGAAACGGGTCAGAGCATGGACTGGCTGCTGAAAGGATCCAGGTAGGTGGCGCTGTCATCCCAAGTTGTGTGGTGTGGAGGATCAGGGCCAAAGTTCCAGATGCTCACAGATGTGACTGTGGATTCAGGAGGAGTGTTTGAAGGCTGGACTCCCAACAGTGATTGGCTGCTGAGGACCTCTCAATCACAATCAGGTTTTTTAGTGGCTGTGAGATTGAAAGTGAGATTGCATTGTCCAGGTAGGAGGACTGCAGTCAGCCATGTTTCACCTCCAGTCAACACGCAGTGGTTCACATGAAGGTCCAAGAGGCCTACAGACCTACACTGAGTCTGGAAGTGGCAGTACAGTTGGATCATTGTCTTTGTTGTGTTGTTTGGTCATTGTGATCCAATGTAATGTGAGAGAAGGACGAGTGCATTTATATTGGAGTGAGTTATTTAGAGTGGAATAGAAGTTATAATGCAGAGTCTGTTTTTATGAAATGTTCTATCACCTGGCAACCATCCATCCATCCATCCATCTTCTACTGCCGTATCCGGAGTCAGGTCTCGGGGGCAGCAGCCTCAGCAGAGACCCCCAGACTTCCCTGGACCCAGTCACCTCCTCCAGCTCCTCCAGTGGGACCCCAAGGCTTCCCAGTCCAGCCCAGAGACCTGGTCCCTCCAGCAGGGTCTCCTCCTGGTGGGACATGCCTGGAACACTTCCCCAGGGAGGCGTCCCAAACAAGACCCCGAGATGCTGGAACTCCTCCCCCTGAGGCAGGGCCTCCCCGCCGACCCAGAGAGGGGAAACCACCTCATATCCAGCATTGATTTATCTGTTGGTGATTAATTATAATGTATCATTTATTTTATTTAAATTATATTTGAACTGAATTGGATTTGTTTGTAAAAGTGAGATTTATTTTCATTGATTCATGTGGTTTATGTTGAGACCTAGTGGAGAAGTGGGTATGGCCTACAGAAGGTTTGAGTACACAAGTTATTCAGATATGGAGAATCCCCATGGCAGGACTTCAGGAGATATATAATCAAAGTGTTAAAGCAGCAGAAATGAAACGTCAGTTGAGGTCAAGGTTACACAGGTTGTGATGGCTTTTATTGTCAGAATATTGAATCATTGAAATATAATGTTTGAGCTAGTAACAAAGTTAGGATGATATAACATAATCACATAAAATAAATGATCTGGTTTCCTTCTGATTCATTGACGTCCTTCTGAAATCTCCACACAAACATCTGGCAAGCATCAAAACCATGAATTATTTTGAGGGAAACTTCTTTTGTCTTAATTATGATTCAATAATGATTTGAGTTCCCATCACAGGTGTTGTGAATCACTTTATCTTTTCCACATGATTTCCTTATTTAAGATCATGAAGCAGAAATAAAGTCTCTTGAAAAGTATTTTTCACCTCCAAAATGAAGATGTTATACAACTCTGAAGTGAGAGCAGAGCAGTGTGTTGTTGATGTGTGGAACCTTCATGCTGAGATGTTCCAGCCGTGGATGATGAGAGCAGAAGCAGTGGTTGTGTTGCTGCTGCCTTCACTGAGCAGCTGCTCCAAGTCCTGCTTCTTCCACTGAGGATTCAGCTCCACCAGTGGCTTCTGGGACGTCTCTCCCAGTAACCACAGCAGCTTGTAGGGAGAAGCAGTCCGCCAGCCACCAGGCTGCACTGGGGTCAAAGGTCGTGACACACCCACACAGTGTTGGTGCGTGCAGCTTGCTGTTTGGCTCCACTGGTTGTAGTTCTGTCAGCCACCAGTAGATGGAGCTCTCCTCTTCACTCTCCTCATCCTCACCACCACCTGCAAAGATAAGAAGAGACAGCAGGAGTCAGGACTCACGGTCCTTGAACGCATCATCACAGAGACGTTGACTGTTGATGGAGATGATGGAGTGACTGGTGAGAAGAAGCAGACTCTCAGTCACATGTCAAGTGTGGAACATCAGAAGGTCATGTGACCATGGAGTGTTGGACTGATACTGAGGCCTGATGAAGATGAACTGATCAATAATTGGGTGGTGAACTGAGAGAAGAAGCAGTTTGGCAGCAGATGTTGGATGAATGAGGAGCAGCTGGACGTCACCATCCTCCTCTCACACTGTGACTGGGAACACTGGACCTCTGCTGTGGGATCAACTGGCTTTGGTGCTGGAACCATCATCCAATGGTTCCAAACCAGTACTAACCTCACACTCTCCAGTTGATGGTCACTGCTGTAGACAAGATCCATTAGTGGCTCCTTCACTGATGACTCCTTCAGGGGGTTCATATTCAGGTCCAGCTCTCTGAGGTGGGAGGGGTTGGACTTCAGAGCTGAGAGCAGCCAATCACAGCTGAGCTCTGACAAATTGCAGCCCCACAACCTGAATAGAGAATAAATGATGGAGTTTATAATGATACAGAGTTTTTCCTGGGTGTCATCACTCTGAAAATCAAAGTGAAATGTCCACTTCAGCATCTGCAATCTGCAATCTGACCACTAGATGGGAGGATTTTACCCACTGTACCTTCAAGCACAGTTTCATTCATTACTATCACAAACCAGTGTCTGCAAATTGAATTTCCAACAGCAGTGAAGTGAAAATCATGACGACAACAACAAGAGTGATAGAAGTTGTAGAGTGAAGAGGGTGAACTGACCTCAGAGTCTCCAGTTTACAGTCTGGACTCTGCAGAAAACCACTCAGCTCCTTAACTGATGAATCCTGAAGATAGTTCTCAGCCAGGTCCAGCTCTCTGAGGTGGGAGGGGTTGGACTTCAGAGCTGAGAGCAGCCAACCACAGCTGATCTTTGACAACCTGCACCTCTCCAACCTGAATACGGAATAAATGATGGAGAGTGTCATTCACAGTTGGGTGTGAGCGCGCATGCGCGCGTGTGTGTGTGTGTATGTGTGTGCGTGAGTGCGTATGTGCGCATACGTGTGTGTGTGTGTGTGTGTGTGTGTGTGTGTGTAATTTAAAACCAGTTTTACACATTTCTAATGGAATCAAAGTGAATTCCAACAAACTCAATTCAAAGTCATGACAACAACAACTGCAGCAGTTGTAGAGTGAAGAGGGTGAACTGACCTCAGAGTCTCCAGTTTACAGTCTGGACTCTGCAGAAAACCACTCAGCCCCTTAACTGATGAATCCTGAAGATAGTTCTCAGCCAGGTCCAGCTCTCTGAGTTGGGAGGGGTAGGACTTCAGAGCTGAGAGCAGCCAATCACAGCTGAGCTCTAACAAACTACATCTCCACAACCTGAATAGAGAAGAAATGATGGAGAGTTTTTCCAGGGTGTCTTCACTCTGAGAATCAAAGTCAAAAGTCGACTTTAGAATCTGACACTCAACAAAGGAGAGAGGGTGAGTGAATGAGCGCTGAAATCTGACCACCAGATGGCAGGATTTTACACTCTGTACCTTTAAACCAGGGGTGCTCACACTTTTTCAACATGCAAGCTACTTTTAAAATGACCAAGTCAAAAAGATCTACCTACTATACAATCGGTGTGTGTGTGTGAGTGTGTGTGTGTGTGTGTGTGTGTGTGTGTGTGTAACGCACATGTTTTGCTAGCAGCATCTCCCAGGATCTCCGGTGCTTCTGCTGTGCGTGACTTTGAAGCGTATTTTCCGAGCGAGGCGTCAAAAAAAAAATTCAGTACATCGGACATTATGACCAAGGGCCAATTCCAATTCCTCCCTTAACTCCTCAATCTCAACCCTCGCCCTTAACCCTCAATCTTTGGCCCTCAATCTTGGCCCTCAAAAATAAGTGTAAGGGCTTAGAAATGGGACACCCCTTTAGTGCAGTTACGTCTTCAGACTGTGGGGGGCTGCCGTACGCCAAAGCTAAGTCCAGTCTGTCAAGAAGACGACAACGACGAAGAAGAAGGAGAAGAAGAAAAAGACGATGAAAAAGAAGAAGTCCTCTGTCGCTACACAACGAGGTACACAAGTAACGTGAAGCCGGGACCGCCGGTCCGGCTGACAAACATCGTAAAGTAAAAAAAATAAAAATGTTACTCAACAACGATGTCAATAATCCATAAAAAACTCTTAAACTAAGACAATAAAATGGTTTTGTAATATTTATATCTTTATTAACTAAGAAAATACTTCCATTTGTAGCTCGCTTTTTCGTCGCCATCTTTTTCGAAGATGTCTTGGCGAAAATACACAATGCCTTCTGGGTAGCCCTCACTGCCAAGGGTGGTCCCGGAGAATCTCAATATTGAGGGCAATACAGCCCTTAATCTCCTCCCTCAACTGGACGTTCTTAGAATCGGGACAGCATTTGCACCTAGCAGAGAGCGCGCATTTTTGAGATTGAGGGTTGAGATTGAGGGTTAAGGGAGGAATTGGAATTCACCCCAAGATCAACCACAACCACCGTGTTTTCTAATCATTGACTTCCTGCCTGAACCATTCTACCTGCTGTAAGTGACGAGGACTCCACTCTTAAAGCTCTCTCTCTCTCTCTCTCTCTCCCTCTCCCTCTCCCTCTCCCTCTCTCTCTCTCTCTCTCTCTCTCTCTCTCTCTCTCCGACCTAATGGGCACCCCTGTTTCAAACCCAGTTTCACTCATTTCAAACACAAACCAGTGACTGCAAACTGAATTTCTAACAGCAGTGAAGTGAAAATCATGACAACAATAACACGAGTGATAGAAGTTGTAGAGTGAAGAGGGTGAACTGACCTCAGAGTCTCCAGTTTACAGTCTGGACTCTGCAGAAAACCACTCAGCTCCTTCACTGATGAATCCTGCAGTTGGTTCTGACCCAGGTCCAGGTGTCTGAGGTGGGAGTCGTTGGACTTCAGAGCTGAGAGCAGCCAATCACAGCTGAGCTCTGACAACCTGCAGCCCTCCAACCTGAATAGAGAAGAAATGATGGAGAGTTTAGAATCAAAGTCAAATGTCGACTTTAGAATCTGACACTCAACAAAGGAGAGAGGGTGAGTGAATGAGCGCTGCAATCTGAAATCTGACCACCAGATGGCAGGATTTTACACTCTGTACCTTTAAACCAGGGGTGCTCACACTTTTTCAACATGCGAGCTACTTTTAAAATTACCAAGTCAAAAAGATCTACCTACTATACAATCGGTGTGTGTGTGTGTGTGTGTGTGTGTGTGTGTGTGTGTGTGTGTGTGTGTGTGTGTGTGTGTGTGTGTGGAACGCAGATGTTTTGCTAGCAGCATCTCCCAGGATCTCCGGTGCTTCTGCTGTGCGTGACTTTGAAGCGTATTTTGTGAGTGAGGCGTCTCCGTCAGTTTACGCCAGGATTGCAGGCTCACGTGACAAGCACGGTAGTTTGGCGTGTATTTAAAGAAAACAACAGCCAAACTCTTTTTGCTGTCCCTGTCTGCTCACAAACAGAATGCAGGTATCTGAAGTATACATTGATTTTAACAATTATTATAGTTTCAGATTTAAAATGAAATCTGCTTTATGTCTCCTTTATTTGATCTGAGCAGTGCAGAAGCCGATTCGTCTCATTTACCTTTGACTGTAAAATCCAGCACATATAAAAACAAAATCCAGCACATCGTACATTATGACCAAGATCACTGAGTTCCTGCCTGAACCATTCTACCTGCTGGAAGTGACGAGGACTCCACACGATTGACCTAATGGACACCCCTGCTTCAAACCCAGTTCCACTCATTTCAAACACAAACCAGTGTCTGCAAATTGAATTTCCAACAGCAGTGAAGTGAAAATCATGACGACAACAACAAGAGTGATAGAAGTTGGAGAGTGAAGAGGGTGAACTGACCTCAGAGTCTCCAGTTTACAATCTGGACTCTGCAGAAAACCACTGAGAACCTTCACTAATGAATCCTGCAGCTGGTTCTGACTCAGGTCCAGGTGTCTGAGGTGGGAGGGGTTGGATTTCAGAGCTGAGAGCAGCCAATCACAGCTGAGCTTTGACAACCAGCAGTACTCCAACCTGAATAGAGAAGAAATGATGGAGAGTTTATAACGATGGAATTTTACCAGGGTGTCATCACTCTGAACATCAAAGTGAAACGTCGACTTCAGAATCTGCAACAAAAGCAGTCTGCAATCTGACCACTAGATGGGAGGATTTTACCCACTGTACCTTCAAGCCCAGTTTAGGGCGTGTTTTCATTGCCTTGCCTCACCACGGTTCGCCTCGGTACGATTGCGTTTTCATTGGCTCTGTGATTACGAGACCGTGGGCGGAGTCGACACGGTAAAGCGGGACAATGTTTTCCCCAGCATCACTTCTGTGCGATACACAACAGCGCAGCGATGGACAAAGTAGAAGTTGTTTCATACCTGCTGCTCGGTCTGTGGTTGCTTTTCTGTTCAAGAAAGAACACTTTCCCTCACTGAAGTCACAGTTGATCATTTATGCAGCAACATTTATAATTTATTGTTTCGTTTTCCATGCGAGCAAATGTGTAGTTCAACCTTCATATTTTCACCAAAAGTAAACACGAGACGGATACAACGGGAAATAGCGTTTATTTAAAAACAAACAAACAGAAAAACAGACAGTAAACACGCCTCCTTATTTGAAATAGCTGCCCTAGCGAGCCAAGGACGACTTTGTTATATGCCGCGGTGTTTGAGGCTTCCTCGCGGCCAAGAGCCACGTCCTCTCGACGAATCAGTATTTCTTCTCTCCTCAAGACTCCTGGGGTTCCCTAGCTTACCGCGCCTCACGCAGGAGCAACTCGATTGTTTGTTTTCTTTACCGAGCGCTTCGCCATTTGCCGTTTGTCGTTTTCGCGAATATGGTTGAACACACTCGCGACGTCGAGGGCATTCCCGGTTCGCCTGCCTCTCCCCAAAAGACGAAAGTAAACATGTATTGAAAAAGCTGTTTTCAAAAACTGTATACACATAAATGTATTTGTACAACACCAATAGTAGCTACTTGTATTCACGGTAAAATGTACCTGACACGGAAGTTCTGTGTCAAAGGAGTTGGCGTGGATGTCCGCTCTGACAGGGAACATCGACGCGGACACGGAGCCAATCCAGTGCCCTGCTCGTCGCTACGTCACCACTAAACTCGCTTCGTCTTGCTCGGACCCTGGGGGATTGAGGTACCAAAACAGCGCCCCCTACAACTGTGCAGCGGCCAGTGCAAACACCCTAACACCATACCATGGCGAGGCGAGGTGAGGCAATGAAAACACGCCCTTTCATTCATTATCAAAAAAAAAGTGTCTGCAAATTGAATTTCCAACAGCAGTGAAGTGAAAATCATGACAACAACAACAAGAGTGATAGAAGTTGTAGAGTGAAGAGGGTGAACTGACCTCAGAGTCTCCAGTTTACAGTCTGGACTCTGCAGAAAACCACTCAGCTCCTTCACTGATGAATCTTTAAGGTGGTTCCAACTCAGGTTCAGCTCTCTGAGGTGGGAGGGGTTGGACTTCAGAGCTGAGAGCAGCCAATCACAGCTGAGCTTTGTCAACCAGCAGTTCTCCAGCCTGAATAAAGAATCAATATTTGATTTCTTCCATGGTGTAAATGTCATATTCAGAGTCATTTCTCCCTGTTGATGATCCAGATGTGCAGCTGTTGGGATCACTGAGTCATTCAGTGACTTTCCTTGCTCCTTCAGACGTTCAATGGCCAAGTCAACAGCGCGGTTCAGTCTAAGCCAGTAGTCAAAGGCATCCTCACCCTTCCCAGGAAGAGTGGTGTAAAAGTCTGCTAATGGGAGTGGTGAACACGGAACAGAATCAAAGTGCTTCCGCAAGAGACCATAAATGGCATCGGGGTTACAGGTGATGTTAATACCACTGTTCCTGGTCCCAAACCTGACAACATCCTTTGCTTTGCCACCAAGATGAACAAGGATCTCCTCCGCTTGTTCCTCAGGTTACAGATTCCCCCTCTTAATGAAACTCCTCATGAGCTCCTCCCACTCCTGGACGGAAACAGAGTCTGAGTTGTCTCCTCTGAAGCAGGGGGGCTCCTTCAGCTTTCGATGAGGGACATATTGCAAATGGGACACGTCAAAAGCATTTGTGGCAGACACATTGGCATGGCTAGGTCGAGGGGTAGCACTATGTAAAGGGGAACTGGCTAGCATATCAGCATGGGCAGGTGAAGGGGCAGCACTGAGTAAAGGGGTAGTGACAGATGCACTGAGGTGAGAGATAATGTCCTGTGCCACCCGCTGGCTGACCTGTTGAATCAATGCATCACCCATCTGACCTACAATACTAGCAGCAATAACATCAGGGGTAGGTGCAGGGGAACACATGCTGTGCCTGTCCGGGACAGGGGAATGCGTGCCCTGGCTAGCAAGGGCATGAGGGTTTGCATCTGAGTTGGGGGGAGGGATAACACCAGTACTGAGCAAGGGGCGCCCAGGTGTACACTGATTACCCAACACTACACCCCCCCCCCCCCTGAACAGGACTCTCAAACAGTAAACTTGAAGGATGCATAAAACCCCTCCCTCTGCCAGCACCAAAAGGAGTTACAAAAACATTACCCTGAGGATTACTCATCTTTCCAAAAAGTTAACAAAACACAATACCACAAAACAAAAGGATGAAACCACAAAAGGCCTAGACTGGAAACTGAAAAAAAAAAAAAAAAAAGATCAAATAAAAGTACATAAACCCCCTATCTGATGTCTAACACTGCACAAAAGCAACACATCTGACTTCAGTGACCGCAGATGAACAGCAGCAGCAGAACAGTCCCCGGGTCGCTCTGCAGCATCGGTAGCACAACAAAAGAGTCTCGAGTCACGGCACCAATGTGACCTCTCCTATTCTGTCCTGCTTGCTGTATAATGAAGACTTGCAGAAGTCAGGTGTGGAGCAGCAGTTTATTCTCTGAAACAGAATGGGACACAACCATAACTTGCTCCGTGAAACTTGGTCACCTCCTGCTTCATGGGCTTCCTCTGTACTGAAGTAGTGATCGTATAGTTGTTGTTTCTACAATACAAATAATATTAAAAAATAAAATACATTTTTCTACAAAATACAAAAAAATGACATTCGCAATTTCAATAATTCGCTCCCTAAAGCTCCATTTTTATACACTGTAACATTCTTCCAGTTACACACACATACCTGAAACAGAATGGGACACAACCATAACTTGCTCCGTGAAACTTGGTCACCTCCTGCAGAGACAACGTGCTCCGTATGAGAGCTGTGTGCTGCTAATGGACATGCTAGCATGCTAATCGTTTTTAATAGCAATAAAAAAAACCGAACTTTGCTAAAAAAAAAAAAAAAAAAAAAAATTAAAAAATAAATGAAAGACACCAGCACACATTTAAACACTGAAACACAGTTAGATGAAGCATAGCTCAACTTATTGCATTAATTTCTGTCTCAGCAGGGAGGAGACCGTCTCACCTGCTTCATGGGCTTCCTCTGTACTGAGGATCGCCCAGAATGCAAAGCGCTAACTTCAAAATAAAATACAAAATAAAATAAAAATAAAATATAAAGAGCCATGGCTGTGCCCCAACCAAGTTTAACATGATTGAACACAATTTATTTTGTGTGTGTGTGTGTGTGAGAGAGAGAGAGAGAGAGAGAGAGAGAGAGAGAGAGAGAGAGAGAGAGAGTGGATGACGCCTTGCAGGTGCGGTCCTGGATGTCGGCTGCTGATTGGACGCGCCACGGCTGAGAAGGAGGAGCAGTCGAGCCAGCCTGACTGTCATCCCTCCTCCGCTCCCAAGTCTGCAGTTAGTCACTTCTGAAATGGTGTTAGAGCACGCAGCCGTAGGTAGTGATGGCCGATGGAGGCTTTGTTGAAGCTTCGACACTTGTTTCAAAAAATGGTTCATTACTCGAGGCTTCAATGACACAGTGCTCGAGGAGGTCATCTAGTGCTCAATAAAATGAAGTGCAATAGAAACGTGTTCATTGTTTCATAGGTTGTTTGGGATTTGATTCGCCATGCATTCTTGTTGGACAACACTACATGGTTGTACGGTTCAATGCTGACACAATAAAATAAAAATGAAAAATAAAGACAATGTCTCTTTTTTGGCACGACTGATTGTAGTAGACTATAGCTCTTATACTTAGCCTGACAGTTTGTGCAATGAATTATATTATATCCTAAAACAAGACTAAATAGCCCATAGTTTAAAAATATGTTCAATAGTAAGTGTTCAGTGGGTCAGATGTCAAATGTGATCTATTTAAAATGTAGAATAGATGAGCTAAATAACACATATATAATACACGTTGATGGGAATTGAACCGTCGCCTCAGTCTTGCAAGTCCAAGATTGTCATAATGTACCACAAACCCAAATCACACTCCCTTTTTTCATCGAAGCTGTTTGAGTAGCGTTAGCACACCGTGATTCCTCATCAACTACAGGCCTACACTTCAAATAATTATGAGAAAAATCCAACGTAAAGAGAGCACTTCCATTAGGAAAAATATGGCCATTCGAAGTGAAGTATTAAGACAATTAATCAGGTTTGTACTGCTTGATTAAACACATTCATCCCGTTCCAGTGCAATAAAACCCACTTCCCTTCAGGACCGTGTCAGCGAAGCCAAAACTTCCTTGAGTGACGCTGTTTCCCAGCATGCAATGCGAGCTAGCCATTCACAATACTATTTCATCACAAACATGGATGTAAAAAATAAAAAGGGACGAAAAATGAAACTTCAGGAACACCAACCATTGCAATACAAGCAGAACTGGGCAGAAGTTTTATATTATGTACACCATAATACAGCCTTCTAGTGGACAAGCCATACTATTTAATCCGTGTCCTCCTATGGCACTTCCGTGGGTGGAAGTTCGTCGTAGAGGTCACGTGCTGGTTGCGCGTCACTCCACCGATCACCTCGGGGAAGGTCGTTGCCCTTGCAGGGTACCTGATTCAGGTGAGTATATGGAAAATATGGGTCAATGTGGTCAGTTGTAACAAGAGAAGCTTGCTGGCAAAAATAATGCACTACAAGTGGATGTCACACTTTTTTTTTGTTTTGTATGAGCATTTAAAAAAAACAACAACATAATAATAATATGGATTTTGACCATGTATGTTTTGGAGTTCATTGAAAGAGGTTAATGTATATATATATATATATATATATATATATATATATATATATATATATATATATATATATATATATATGTATATATATATATATATATATATATATATATATATATATATATATACATATGTATATATACATATATATATATATATATATATATATATATATATATATATATGTATATATATATATATATATATATGTGCGTGTGTGTAACTTTAACTAACTTATCTATTTCTATCCATCTATCAAACTTACTATCTAGGGATCTATCTACTACTAACTCTCAAAAAACTAACGGACAACCAAGAGCAACAAAACCAACCTACTGCAATTCGTATATTTTAGTAATGAGCACAGTGATGGTTCCGCAGCATAAAGTGTATCTTCAGTCGTCGATTGTATGTATGGGAGTCCCTCAGGTTCAGCCCAGCTGATTTAGTGTTCGGTGAGAGGACCCTCGCGTCTGTTAAGGGGTAAGTGGCTTTCCGATGTTAAGCGAGTAGAGAATAATGTGTTAGATTACGTAATTTTTTTCCGTGAACGCTTGCATCGTGCTTGTGAAACTGCTCACCAAACTCTTGTCGCCAGCCAGTCTAAAATGAAGCGGCAGTTTGACAAGAAAGCTGTGGCTCGAGTTTTTGAGACAGGCGACCGAGTGTTGGTATTTTTGCCGTTACCCGGTTCCGGTTTGCAGGCTGGTTTTTCTGGTCCGTATGTCGTGGAGCGCAAACTTTCCGATACAGATTATGTAGTGCACACTCCTTTTTTTTTTTTTTTTTTTTTTTTTTCCCTTGTCCGGTCCGGCCATAATGACAAGCAGAAGTGTCTCTGAATGTCTATGATGGCTGACAGATTTTATTCTCAGAGGTAGATCTTGAGAGTGTGAGCCACGTGGGTGGTTTCAGGAGCTACCTCTTCAGTGGTTTTATTATAATGTTCTTGGTGACATTCTGGCCATGACCGGACTGAGGGGGATAGATAGGGAGGTGAGTAGAGAGGGGAAATGAGTGTGTGTGTGTGTGTGTGTGTGTGTGTGTGGGGGGGGGGGGGGGGGGGGGGGGATGATGAGATGATGAGAGGGATAGAGAGAGAGGAGTAGAGGAGGCAACTGGCAACAATATACAATTGTGTTAAAAGAGAACAAAACAGATCGTAAATATGCATAGCTAATTGTCAGATAGTGCATATATACCCATACAAACATACATGCGAGTTCATTCAGTGATGTTAATAATAATAGCGATGATAATAATAGCAACGTTAATAGTAATAATAATAATAATAATAATAGTAATAATAATAATAATAATAATAATAATAATAATAATAATGTTGATAGTAATAATAACGATGATAATAATCTACTCATGGATCAATAAGACAATAAGCTATGCAATAGTGTACAACAGTGTACCCGCGCTTGTGAATATTTGTGTGTGTGTGTGCGTGTGTGCGGGTGTGTGTGTATATTTGCATGTGTGTATACTTGTGTGTATGTGCATGTTTGCATCTGTGTATACGTGTGTGTGTGTGTGTGTGTGTGTGTGTGTGTGTGTGTGTGTGTGTGTGTGTATGGATGTGGTAGTGTGTGTATGGATGTGGTGGTGTGTGTACCTGAATGTGGGGGTGGGTGTGTTTAAGTACGTCACTGGAAGTAGGCTGCCAATTAGTGCGGTCTCCGAGGCCGCAACCACCCCACGCCAGCGACGAGCCGGGGGGGGGGCCCCGGACACGGCATACCCGCCGCAAAGCCGGCCAGGAAGAGGCCCGGAGCAGCAGGCCCCCGGGCCGGAGGGCACCCGCCCCACGAGGAGCCAGGGCAGGATGACAGGGAGGCAGATACCCCAAGGAGAAGGGACACCACCCAGGGCGGACAGGCAGCAGAGCCCGGCCCCCGGACGGGGGCCCCCCAGGGCAAGCGAGACCAGACTCATCCCCATGACAGGACCCAGCCCCTTCACCCACCGGGAGGATCGGTACCCAGGGCAGGCCCGGGCACCCAGAGGCCCCCCCCCTACGGACCCAGTATGGCGCATCAACCGGCCCCCTCCACCCCCCACACCCCCCAGCCACCCCCACCGCCCCGGGACCCCCCGGCACCAGGGGACAGCCCCCCCCCGGCCCCCGGGGCCACAGCCGTACCCCCGCCCCCAACGCCGGCAAAGCGGGCCCCCGAGCGAGAGTCCCCCCTGGTTCCCCCTGTGTCCTGTAAAAGAAGAAGATAAATAATTAAAAAAAAAGATAAAATTAAATAGTAGTGCACACTCCTGATAGAAAACGATCATCCCGCGTCTGCCACGTCAAAATGTTGAAAAGTTACGCCCGGTTCACACAGGACGCGGAAGCGCCGCGAAGTGAAGCGCTGCGAGTCGCCAAGCGCTTCCATTCAGCGCCCATGTTAATCAATCAGTGCGTTTACATGCAGAGCTTAATCGGACTAAGCAATCATTCGGTTTTCTCGTCCAATCGGAGTTCTCACCTTGGTCCCCATATACATGCAACTGAGAAATTCAAATTATTGACGGATCCTCCTCCCAACACTAGGGGGTGGAGTGAGTCTTTTCAGCCGGTCAGCTGCTTTCGGTTGACATATTAAATCTATTATGATATGGAACGATAGTTCATAATGTACGTGTTACTTGCTTTGCAGATAAGGTGTACCCTATTTCTTGTGCTCCTGGTTATTTTAAAAGGCAGACAAGAACGTTGTTTGCTGTTGGAGGGCTACAACAACACTTCGATGCTACGCTTTGTGCCGTCGCTACGGACCCCAAACTCTCGTTCTTGTTGGATTCGGGTTCGGAGCAGACTGGTGGGAGAGTTTGTGTACAGGTTTTGCAAAGGAACGGTGTCTTCAGTTATACACACGCTCATTAAAGTGCCGACCGTGGAGGAAGCTGGTGCCGCTGCACGCCGTTTCCAGCAGAATAACAGCGAAATTACCCAAATAAAAACAAATCAGGAAAACATCTCTTTGCTGTGCTTTTATTTACAAAGTTGAAATTCTTCTAACTTACAAAAAATGTGAACGAAAAGGTAGAAATATAAATACGAAGGAATACGTATTTGTTCAGGGGTGCGCAAAGCCGGAGCCCTGCATTTGCTGCGCTACCCTTTTTAAAAAGGTCTCCGTTGCGCGTTATTTTAATATGTCCATCTCTTTTAGAAGAGAAAGCATCGCCCCGGTCTCATCCTCTCTCCAAATGTCAACATTCTTATTCGCGTTTGCCAGGTTGTTTTTCGCGCCGTCTGTTTTGTTAGACGACGTAGTTGTGCGGTCATGAGTCGCAAGAGCGAGGCGTGGCGCATGCGCACTCGCATTGTCCAGTTAATAGTCCGATTAAGGCGTATACATGGCAGAGAAATTCGAATTCCAATCGCATTATCTGGGTGTCTCAATCGGAGTTCTCCGATTCCAATCGGAGTTCTCAAACTCCAATCATAATCGGAGGAACATGTTTACACGCACGTGAGTTCTCCGATCATAATCGGACTAAGGCAATAATTCGATTTTCTCCAGTGCCATGTAAACGCACTGAATGTAGTGGTTCAGACCAGACGCGAACAGGCGCGCGGCTCGTGCCATTCATTTCAATGGAAGCGGAAGAGCCGCGCCAACGAATTTCGCGAGCGAGGCTCCAACTGGTTCACACCAGACGCGAAAAGCTCCGCGACGGTCGACAAGCGCTTCTGCTCAGCTGCACTCTTTTTTTCACTCCCACTTTTTCACTTCTTTTTTTTTTCTTTAAAAAAAATAAAAAAAAATAAATCATTTTCGTCATCGCCCCCCCTCGCCCCGTAGCCAGCCCGCTCCATAGCTTACTTCTGTGCGTGTGTGTGTAAATAAATAGAAACACGCACTCAGGTGTCCATCTCAAGACAAGACCTCTTTCACAATGATCATTGACCGGCATCTCTAGGATCAAACAGACGTATTTTGATCAAGTCTTCCTCTGTGTGTGTGTGTGTGTGTGTGTGTGTGTGTTTAATCTCTCTCGCACTCTGATACAATGTACTGACAAATATAACATACAAATATGATATATGATCGAATTTGTCATTGGGTTTTTATTTTGAAATTAGTTTATTTTGAAAATTCACCGGATTTTCTCGTTTTTATTGAGCGACTTCCTGTACTATTGACGAGGACCGCTCGCGGCTCGCGCACGAAATAGAGCAGACGCCGAAACAACAAATGCATGCCGCGAGCCGCGCAACCACCACATTGATTAACGTGGGCGCCGAATGGAAGCGCTCGGCGGCGCTTCGCTTCCACGTCAAGTGAACTGACGTTAAATGCATGGCGCGATCCGCGAGGGGAGCCGCGCGCCTGTTCGCGTCTGGTGTGAACTACTACATTGCTTAACATGGGCGCCGAATGGAAGCGCTCGGCACTTTGCGGCGCTTTGTGGCGCTTCCGCGTCCAGTGTGAACCGGGCGTTACGTCGCTCGGAAAAATGTGTCGCCTGAGCCTCCGCCCCCTCCGTGCCCATTGGCGGAGGGAGGGCTCATGAAAAAAAAAGAAAAAAAAAAAAAATCGGTGTTCATTCGGCGCGCCTGGGAAACTCTGAAATTATGAATAACTTAAGCTTGTTTTTGTCCCATTTGCCTGCATCAGCCCGTCATGATATTGTTAAATTAATTGAGAGCCACCCACTATTGTTTTCTGACCACCCCCGCCGTACGTCAGTTTTGCACCATGACATAGAAGTAGAGGGACATGCCACAACTAAGCAGCACGCACACAGAGTCAATTCTGGGAAGTTAAGAAAGAAGCTTTGGCTCTCCTTCTGACAGTGCCCATCTTGATGTTAATTTGGGGTCAGGTTTTTACAGACTATAATGCCCTCGTGGTCCTGGATAGGATGCGCAATCAAACCAGCCGTAGATGCGGTGGTCTCTGCTCCTGCAAGACTTCAATCTCCAGATTTGCCACAGGAAGGGGGGTTGATAATGTGTTGGCAGATGCGTTATCACGTGTACATGTGGACTAGCTGCGGAATTCTTATTTCAGGGGAACTGAGGTTTTTCTTGTTTAGTTTTGTTTGTAGGTATGTTAATAGGGTTTAGTTCTTAAGAGAGGGGGTGTTATGACCCACAGGTGGGTCTAGGTGCCTCTATCTAAATAACTATTACCAATTTTAAACGTTTAGTTTTTTACTACTACACAAATGTAAAGTCAAACAACATACGCTTACAGAAACTCACACAACAAAATATAAATTAAAATGTGTAAAACAAAAAGAAAAAAAAATCAGCATTCAGATAACAGTTTTGTCCTTTAGTGAAGATTGACAATGAGAAAAACCAAGAGCCTCATCTTTGTGCGGCTGATCCTGTTTCTTCTCTCTGTAAATATCTGCCCTGTTTTGGAGAAGATTCTCTCTGAGGGGACTGATGTTGCTACAATGCACAGTCTCCATGCCATCACATGTGTAAGGCGTCGGTAAATTGAAGCCTGCAGTTTGCAGTTGCAGCTGTTGCACGACAAAACGGGTCAACCAACCCGACAAACGACCCGGGTGATAATCGGCTCCGATCGGCTTGCGATGGAATTGGGACACCCAGGACAACACCACCTTTTTTTTTACCTGCCGCACGGAATGACGTTGAGCGTAACGTACGCTAAATCATAATATCGCGCCAGTCAAGGTCATATCGCGGGCCTGTCCCGCTCACCAGATATCCAAGAAGGTTGGTGAGGGCTGAGCGGGCAAAACCTTTGGTGACTAAGTACCGAAGGGGTGAATTTTTTCTCAACCTTTTTGCGCCTGATTAAAAAAAGGGGGCACAGGGACGCCTGTGCAGCTACAAGTAATAAGTCTAGACAGGGATGGGGAAGAACCAGAGCAAAGTGGCTGCTGCAGTTCCCCAGGGGGGACAAATTGTGGACGACATTCGGAAAAAATACGGTCCAGATTGTCTTGATATGTCGGATGTTTGGGTTGAAAAGTATGGTTTCCCAGAGGGGGGATCACTGAGTATGGAGGAATTGAGAAACCTCCGGGATAAACTGAATATAGCCGAGGGAAAGGTTACAAAAAAGAAAAACCCAAACAGGTGGGAGATTCAAATCATCAAAGATCATGAAAGGTGTTTTTCATTCTGGAAACCTGAAGCAGAGGTCAGGGACAGGAAACAAGTAAAGAAAGGTGTGAACAGCGCTGGGCGCTGGAGCACAGGGGTGACAGAGATAACGGCAGAGGGTGCACACACTCACGCACACTCCCCAGAGGAGGGAGAAAAGGAGCCACTCACACACGAGCATTCAAATGCACCAAATCGTCTGTATCCTTCTCTTACAGGCCTGAGGGACCCTCTCCTGGACATGCCTGTCTTCCCTCCTCCCGCCTGCCCTTATCCAACGCTACCACCGTACAACCCTGCGCACTCCAGCACCGACGCCGCAGCGTCGCCACGTTCATCAGGACTGCCGTCAACCAAACGGCCAGCCTCATCACTGCTTTCAGACAAGGGCTGCTCCCCCAGATCGCCAAAGCAGTTAACAGAAGCTGCTGCGTGGGTATTGAAGATGCCCGGCTGACAGAGGTCCGACGTCATGCAGTGCACGCTGAGAGGCTTCTGCAGGAGGCCAGCGATGCAGAGGACACAGTGCCACATCTGCGGCCGCATGGGTCACTGGGCCAGAGAATGCCCTGACAAAGGAAGACACCGCGGGCAGAACCATGCCCACCGCAGCCAAGAGAGTGATCGCGAGGACCGGAAAAGAGGATCCAGAGGGGACCAGGACGTGTTTATGTCGCATAATTGTGGCAAAGCACTGTTCCTGCTTTTGTTGTGGTTTGTGGCGTGTGTGAGAGTGATCAGTGAGCAGGGTGCAGTTACCCACTTCTACCAGTGGAGGTCGTGTTCGCCCCGGGGAATAACGCTAGAGAGGTCTCTCAAGTGGCTCGTGAGACCTATGTGGAGCGAACCGTCGTAGCGGACGTTAACGTGTGTGTTATCTGTTGTGCTTCCACAGGTGAGAAGGGGAAATGGTTGAAAATAAGAGCAAATGTATGTGTGGCTGTTTCGTAATTGAAGTCTGAGATCGAGGGTATGTGAGTTAAATTTATGTTTTGAATGTATCGTCTCCGAGTGATTACCTAGCGAAGAGGAAACAACGGCTAGAACGTTGCTAGGTTACCAGGAGGCGGGGTTGACGCTCGGTTACGTTAGTGTTCGTTTAACGTTATGGGATGTTTATTCAGGAGAAATGTGAATATTTAAATGTATATGAGTAAGATTGAATGTGGGAAACGACATGATTAATAAGTTCAAGTCGAAGTCGGGTATGGATCTGTGTTTTGAAATGTAAAAAGTAGATAACGCTCGAGAGGAAGTCTCTCAAGTGGCTCGTGAGACCTATATGGAGCGAACCGTAGTAGCGGACGTTAACATGTGTGTTGTCTGTTGTGCTTCCACTGAAAACCAAAATAAAAGCTTCTAAAGAAACAAAGAAAAACAAAAATAAATGTGTCTTCGCAACATTACCACGCTACATTTACGTTTGACTATCTGCTTTAATATAAAACCGCAAAAAATGTGTTTTATAATTTTCTTTATATAATCTACAAACGTATTAGTATGATCCATGGAAAATTCCATGTTTGTTTGCGAAACTCATTGGAAGAATGAAGAAAATCTGTTCGATTGTTATTGTCATGAACATGAATCACAAAACATATATATATATATATATATATATATATATATATATATATATATATATATACATATATATATATATGTATATATATATATATATATATATATATATATATATATATATTTTTTTTTTTTTTTTTCATGTGTCACTTTAACAGAGACAACACCATCTGTAATTACTATGTTTGGTTGCATTTCCCTGGCAGGCAAAGACAGATGGAAGAGACATCCTTCTGGGTGGAAAATGGGACTGGCTTGTCTGTGGATGGTGGAGGCTCGCTGGGCTCATCAATCCGTCCATCCATTCACCTTGGTCGTCTCATCCTGACTGCAGCACGCCACTGTGGAGGCTTGACATAACACACATTAGATTACTAACAGAAAAGCTAAATGTGACTGATGGTGTATTATTTAGTGTGCTTCAGTTATAATTCTCATAATAATGACTGTTTTGCTGGCTTCACACAATATATATAATTGGCCTGTCTTAGTTAAAAGCCCACTCACCACGACAAGGTGCAGGCCAAGAGTGGGAACACAAACACAGACCAGAAACAAACAGGACAAATCCAGACAAGACTACAAAAAACACAAACACAAATAACACTAATATCACTTTGACCACTATCTTTTTTCACAAGAACTTTTATTTCTTTACAAATTGAACCTTAGATTGTGTCACAACAAACTAAATAAACCCTTGAAACAGCCAACAAAACATGAAATAACACTTCATCAATATTATAATGAGTATCCTCATAAATGATTTCAAGATAACTTTCAACACTTTCTTACAAATTTTTTTTTACGTCTGCCGTAATGATTTTCAAGTTTTTTTCATGTGAATATTTTAACATTGAACATGTTAACTGAACAGTCAATGTAAAATCCCTTCATTGTTGCTCTGACCTCTTCATCATTTGTGACCTCTTCATCATTGGTGATCTGTACATCATTTGTGACCTCTACATCTACATCAGACACAGTATGGCTGTCACATGGTTCCTGAATCACGAGAAAACTGTCTTCTTCCAAGATCTCTGACACCTCTTTACATTTTTTAGAATATGTGTGGTCAAAGATTTGATCAAAATCACGGGTGTGTGTGTGGGTGTGTGTGTGACTCACTTACCTTTTGTTTGGTAGCCATGCTCTTACCTGATTTGAAGAAACTAAAAATGGTTGGGACAGCTGTTGAAGTTAGGCACTTTCTCTCACCACGCAAAATGAAAGATTTCTCCTCAAAGTGAAGAGCACACAGCCTGGAGTTGTCATTGGGTGTCCAGTTTTTTCTTCTCACATTTTCCACCCATTTGTGCAACCTTTTTCTGTCCCCAAAAGGAAAGCTGTAAAAAGCAAAACATTCCAAAAATAAATGTACAATATTTTTTTTTGTGTAATTTTACTTAAAATTGGGTATGCAAACATATTTAACTAATTTAAACTTAAACACAATGCAGACAGTTGTGCAGAAAGTTTAGTGTTAGCTAAAATATCGGGCACACAGACGTACTTATTATGTATACATTTCTTTGCATTGTAACAGGTCACTACCAGATCTGCAATCCATTACCTAGAATTGGTTTTCCTTAAACTGATGTACAGGATTACTAATCTGACTTTGATGGGCAAATTTGACAACAGAATACAATTATGAAGCACTAAAACACAGGACCACAAAACAATTAAATGCATGATGAAATAATGATATGCTTTGTTAAATGAAATAAAAGCGCTGCCGCCTCACAGCAAGAAGGTCGTGGGTTCGATTCCGGGGCCCGGACCTGGGACCTTTCTGTGTGGAGTTTGCATGTTCTCCCTGTGTCTGCGTGGGTTCTCTCTGGGTTCTCCGGCTTCCTCCCACACTCCAAAAACATGCATGTGAGGTCAATTGAACGTTCTAAATTGTCCGTAGGTGTGCATGTGAGTGTGAATGGTTGTTTGTCTCTATGTGGCCCTGCGATGAACTGGCGACTTGTCCAGGGTGTCACCCTGCCTTCGCCCTAAGACAGCTGGGATAGGCTCCAGCAGACCCCCGTGACCCTGAATAGGAATAAGCGGGTATAGAAGATGAATGAATGAATGAATGAAATCTTTATTGAATGAATGACACGTTTTATTTCACTCGTCGTTTATGTAATTATTATGTTTTGCTCCATAGCTTTCATGATTCAGCATTACATGTTAAGAGTGATGAATTGCATGAAAAGAGAGAGCACTCACTGATAAATTAACATGGTATACTGTTTAATTCCATGAGGACGACAAAATATTTGCAAATTTGTGTTAGCTACACACATCGACAGGTGCAAGAGAAAGGGAGGAACTTTCAAGATCGTTGAGTTTTTATTTTTTATTTTTTTAGTTCTGATGAAATAAATAGACCAATCATTTTATTACTTTGTCTGCTTTCCAAAGAGGTTATTAATTAAAAAAATATGTGTGGCAGTGCTGTTATGGTCCATAGAGAGTTGCTTCAAAGAATTATCATTTATTATTCAGTGGCACATTGCTCACTTGTTTAATACACAAATAATAGTATATTATTATAATAATACTATTTTATTAATATAATAATAATAATAATAATAATAATAATAATAATAATAATCATTATTATTTATAAAATTTCCAAACAACAATCGTCAGTTGTTCCGTAAAAAATACATTGATTTCCATGTTGAATTTTATATGGTTCGTGAGCGCGCACGTCTGTCAGTGACGATCTCCACACTGACACAACTGCGCATGCTCTATTATCCCATCAATGCGAAAGTCAAAAGGTTTTTGGGAGCCATGCGCTGGGTGAGCAACTTCATTGAAAGGAATGGGACGCCATCTTGGACTCTGGGGGCTTGCCGCACTGTCACGCAGGTTGTGACGTAGCGGGCCGGCAACGCACAGGTATGATGTGAATGATTGATAGCTACCATTCGTTCCCGTTAGCGAGAGGATTAAAAACAAACAGACACCATAATGGCATCAAAAAGGACTTATCCGGAAGGAAAAGAAAACTGATCAAGAAAAACTTGCAAAGGGGAAAGGTAAGTTATTTGTTTGTGATGTGGGCTGGAGAGGTGGAGGTGAAACGCTGTTGTCCCCCCCCCCAAGTTTGTTTATTTGTCCTGCTAGCCAGCTAGCTAGCGTCGGATAAATGTTAGCTGGCTGGCTAATATTTGTTTGTCATGAATCAGCGTTTTTGTTTGTTTTATGAAAGTTGACCATATCCTGTCAAGTTGGCCTATCCTGCCATGGGAATGACTGATTGACTCCACACCCGTTCATTCACATTCTAACAGGGAGGGAGGGAGGGAGGGCATGTTGTAGTTGTTGTTGTAGTCAGTCCCCTGTTATTGTTCAGTGGAAGTTGTCTCTCACATATTTGACTCTTAATGTTATTTTAGCCTTAACTTAGGATGAATTTACTAAGCTTAGTTTGTATTTTGTAGGCCCTTCATTAGAAATGTGCTACTGTTTTATAATTCAAAGAAATATTTTATGGAAATACTTTTTTTGGCATGGTGTTGACTATTTTAGACTATTGTGGTAGTGGGTAATTTATCTTAGTTTTATTACTTTAACTAGTACAGTGTGTAAAGTAATGCCAAAAACTCTTAAAAGTGACAGTTTTGTAATTGGGTAAAAGCTTTAAAGGGACACTGCAATCATAATGTTTAATTTAAAAACAAATAAATTTTTAATTTTCCTATATTACTGCAACATCACTGTAATAATAAAATAGGGAAATGTGCTTCTGATCTGTTTTGCTTGATGATCTAGTGAGCTTTGTCTCTGCAGGAGCAATTCTAAAATATGTTGGCGCTGCAGACATTGAGCCCGAGGGATCTCCCGAACATCCTGACCAGGAAGCTCCAGGACCAACACGTTCCTCAGAACCTCCTTCTGTCCAGGTGAATAATGTGTGTTATTCTTAGTAGCTAAGCTGATAAGTGTGGGACGAAGCTAAGGCAATTAAGCATTATTTTAATTGTTGGTTTGCTTTTTAGTGTTGCACTTGTTGGTTTGTTGGATTTTCTTATTTAAAGTAAGCATTTTTTTTTTTTTTTATGAATACTCAATCTGTTGTATTTATTGACATATAGACGATTCTTTTCCTAGTATTATAGTGTTTGTTTGTTTTTAAATCAGTTTAACTTGCCTGAGTTGCTCAACTGAAGATGTTTAATTTTACCTGTAGCCTGTTTTGCTCACGAGGTGTAATAGATTGTGGAATCTTAGTAGACCTTAGTAGACGCACGCTGCTGAGAGTGGCAGCGATCAGCTCCGATGACCGTGGTGCTTGTAAATAAGGCAAATGCGCCATCTAGTGGGACGCAACATGTTTACTCGTGTTGGAGCAATGACAAGTACTACGAACAAAACAAAAGATGCACAGGGTAAAAAAAATAATCATAAACTCATAAATTAAAGCTGCAAGCAGCGTTTGCGGGACTGAGCCGCCGTGGCCGACGCGATGCCCGATGACCCCCGATGACGCCTGACCCCTGTCGACGCCCGCAATTGACCCCCGTCCTCTGCCGACGCCCGGCGACATCTGCTGAAAGAAGTCTATGCAAATGATGCAGATTTCTCACCTCCATTTTTTTTTTTTGGAGGATGCTGTCAAATGTAAAATATTGGCCTTGATGAGACAAACACGTAGGTATTTGAATGACGTCTGTAGCACTTTTCTAAAGGAAACTGCAGGCATTTGTGTGTTGACAAAGAGGGAGAAGAGGTCTAATCATCATATGCCTGTGTATGCAAATGATGCATATTTTTGACCTGCATTTTTTTTTAAGTGGCTGTCAAATGTAAAATATAGGTCTTGATGAGACAAACACATGGATGTTTGAATGACGTCTGTAGCACTTTTGTAAAGGACACTGCAGCCATTTACAGTATAGTGTGTGTGTGTGTGTGTGTGTGTGGAAGTAGGGATGTGCGATACCACTATTTTTCCTTTCGATACGATACCAGGTGATACCAAGGCTAGTATCCCGATACCAATACAGATACCGATACTTTTAGATGTCCAACTTGTGTATATGAAAATGATGACTTTTACAACGAAAACTCGTGAATGTTATTATAAAAAATGTATTTTATACCAATGTATAAGAATTAAACAAGCTGCCAAATATCAGACTTTGTTTTAATTTTAATCAGAGAAATCAAATCAACAGGTCAACTGAAAATCTGAGCAAATCTCTCTCAAAAAAGAGAAAATAAGAACAGCTGCTCTCAATTCAATATAATTCTTTTTGGACCAGACAGAGTGGTCTTCAGGTTAGAACTTGACAGAATATGTCTGTCTCTTTGGGAGTCATCGATGAAAAATTTAAATATTCTTGATGTAAAAGGAAGTCTTTTTATGGGAAGTATAACTCACATACCACCACAAATAGACTAAATAGCAACAGTTTTACTTGAAATGTGCCATTTAAGTAATTTAATTATTAAGCTTTTCCAACTTAAAAGTGACACTGAATTGTGTTAAGATGATGGCAGGAATGTGAGTTAAATTAACAAATACATATTGTGCTGGGAGGAAACATTTTTATCTAACTAAATAAATAAAATATGTTTTAATGAAAAATTGACAAACATTCTGGTATTTTATGTAAATGTATCTTATCTACGTCTATATGCCTGTGATGGTGGGCACTGGGATGTATTTTCACTCCACCTGGATATTGCCTTTCTCTCTGCAGTGCTGGTTGGAAATTGCGCTAACGTTGACGGGGGGGGAAGCACGCTATCGCTGTCGCGCTACGCTAACGTGTCGGTAAAGTTAACGTGCCAAGTTTCGTTGCAGGGGGTGGGGGGACTGGACTCCAAGATGCTCCTACTGATCACTGCTATGCTGGAGCTGGAGATGTGGCCTGTGATGTCTGCACTGGGAGGAAACTGAAGGCCCTCAAGTCCTGTCTGGTCTGTCGGGCCTCCTACTGTGACTCTCACCTCCAGCCTCATCGTGATGCTGCTCCCCTACAGAGACACAAGCTGGTGGAACCCAGCCAGCAGCTCCAGGAGAACATCTGCCCTCGTCATGATGAGGTGATGAAGATGTTCTGCCGCACTGATCAGAAGATCATCTGTGCTTTATGCTGTATGGATGAACATAAAGGTCATCAGACAGTGTCAGCAGCAGTACAGAGGCCTGGGAGGCAGAGAGAGCTGGAGGAGACCAGGCAGAAGATCCAGCAGAAGATCCAGCACACAGAGGAAGACCTGAAGGGGGTGGAGTCCATCAACGGCTCTGCTGATAAAGCAGTGAAGGACAGCGAGAAGATCCTCACCCAGATGATCCGTCTGCTGGAGAAAAGACGCTCTGAGGTGCAGCAGCAGGTCAGATCCACACAGGGGGCAGCAGTGAGTGGAGTCAAAGAGCTTGAGAAGAAGCTGGAGCAGGAGATGATGGAGCTGAAGAGGAGAGACGCTGAGCTGGAGAAGATCTCACACACAATGGACCACAGCCAGTTTCTCCACAGGTTCTCCTCACTGCCAGCACTCAGTGCGTCTCCAGACTCCTCCAGCCTGGAGATCCGTCCTCTGAGATACTTTGAGGACGTGGCAGCAGCTGGACCAAGCTGAGAGATGAAATACAGCAAGTTCTGCACAGTGCACAAACGTCTGTTATTATCTGAGGAGAACAGAAAAGTGACATTCATGGAGGAAGTTCAGTCTTATTGTGATCATCCAGACAGATTCACTGACAAGAAGCAGGTCCTGAGTAGAGAAGGTCTGACTGGACGATGTTACTGGGAGGTTGAGTGGAGAAGGGGGAGGGACTTCTGTGGTTTATTTTAGGGGGTTGGTGTAGCAGTGGCCTACAGGAACATTGGCAGAGCAGGAAGGTCAGAGGAAAGTAGATTTGGATTCAATTGCTGTGTCTCAATTCAGGTTCCTCGGCATCCTTGAAGTGCGCATTTTGAAAGGAAGTTGCGTCATCGCACTGCGCGAAGGTTTGTCCCAATTCCCGAGGGTGTTTAGGACGCTCAAAATGCGCACTCGTAAATACGCACTCGTTTTAGCCGATTCCAAGAATACACCGCTACTATCCTTTGCGTACTTGGGTATCCCATGATGCTTTGCGTGCTGCTGCAAAGCATCGTGGGATCCTGGGAAGTCAGCTGAAATTAGCGGCATGTACTGGTTAAGACACGACATATAAATCTAAATATTGACGTTTCACATAAAGTATCCAGTTTTTAAGGTAGGATTTTATTTATTTGAACATTCAACGGCATCGTTAGATGGCAAACCAATGGTTAGCGTGATACTATAGAAACGTCACTTCCGGGGTTGGCCAGCCAGAGGGAACGGCGGTGACGAAACGAGGAAATACGCCGAAGGCTAGACCGTCCCGAGTGGTTACCGGGGAGGCGGGGTTTGGTCCGTCCTTCTAGGCTGGGAACTCTAAGAACGCTTCCTTCAGACGGAGGACACTCGGCCTCAAGGGTGCAGAACCTGAATTGAGACACAGCAAATGACAAATCCTGGAGTTTATATTGTTACCCAGGTGAATATTGGTTTCGTCACAACAACATGAGTACTCGTGTCTCAGGTCCTCGGTCCTCCAGAGTGCGAGTGCACCTGGACCACAGAGCAGGTCTTCTGTCCTTCTACAGCGTCTCTGGAACCATGGAGCTCCTCCACAGAGTCCAGACCTCCTTCACTCAGCCGCTACATGTTGGACTTTATGTTCCTTCAGGTTCTTCAGCTGAGTTGATGAAAGTGTGACTGAAGTCGTCAGAGAGACTCTGAGCTGAATTCTCACCTTTGATTCTTCTTCTGTCTTCACGTTTGTTGCCCAGTGTCTCCGGCTGTCAATCACAGGGTGGGCGTGGCCTGGACGCCACTTCCTGTTGGTGCTCCTGGTGACTGTTGTCCACCTGCTGGATGTTTGTGCCATGTTGTTTCTCTTCCTCTGCAGCCCATTCATCCCGCAGATTAATAATGTGTCATTAGTCCACATGACAACTTTATTACTGTGGAAACACAGCTGAGGTCTGTTTCCACTCTGGACCTTTCCGCCCTGACCTTTGACCTTTCAACAACTCATCCATCTGATCAACCTTCTGACTGTTGATCCGTTTGTCAACAATCAGATGAATGCATGTAAATATTGTGAGAGAATTTTGTCTTTTGATTCTGCTTGTTGGCTCAATGTGACAACAGTCAATCAATAAGTCATGAAATATACCATCAGTCTATACTGCATAACAATGTCAAGTCAATGATCAACTGTTGAATTGAAGCAATAAAGCAACAAGACAATCCAGATAAAGTCTCTGCTTGTTCTCCATGTATTCACCACAGACATTTAGAAAGTCAACACCATGAAGACAAGATCAAAGTTTCAAAAGCACATCAGTCAATGTGGGAAACAGCTGATATTTATCTGGCACACACACACACACACACACACGCACACACACCACTATTTTACAGAACAAGTAGAGAACGGGTACTTTACTGACTCATAGTGTATTTACTTTATTGCATCATAACCAATGTTCCCTCTAAGCTGCTTGCTTGCGCAATCGCGCACTACTTGCACATTCTCAGCGCACAAGGAAATCTATGTAGCACATAAAATAAAATTCAACAGAAACGTATTAATTAATAATTTTAGAGCTTTTATTAGGCGGCGCACCGCTACGCCTTCAGAATGATGATTTTTTTTTTTCTTCCAGCTGCACCGTATGAGTCCAAAAGGCAGAGAAAGTTTCCAGGCTTTAACAGCCAAGCGGTGAACGCACAACCATCACGCACACACAGTGTGATGTATTGGTGTAATTAGTCAGCCATACCACCAGGGGGGCGGGGGGGGCGCGGTAAACGCACAACTACGTGCAGGGTTCAGGTACACCCTCTCTCTCTACAACAAGAATAAAGCATGGAGTACGTAACTACATCGGTGTTGGTCGGCTGTCTTTTCATTTAATGTGATTTAGTATATTGATACTAACTTGAGTAATAGGAAGACATTACAAACTGGCGACGAGTCTAAAGAACCTACTGGTGCTGTTTGAGTCGGAGGAGAACCACGTCGCGGAAGCTGCTATTGGTGACCAAGCTGTTATCGGCGCGGGAGAGAGACTACGAGAATGGCGGCGATCATCGGACGTATTGACGCCTTTGACGAGTCCGCGGAGCAATGGTCATCCTACGTCGAGAGGTTTGAACATTTTGCCCAAGCAAATGATGTCCCAGCAGAGAAGAAGGTTGCCGTGTTTTTAAGTGTAATCGGAGCTACAACCTATGGACTACTCCGTAGTTTACTGGCTCCGGATAAACCCGGAAGTAAGCAGTACACGGACCCCGTAAAAGTTCTACATGACCACTTCTCACCGAAGCCGATTATAATCGCCGAGAGATTCCGTTTCCA
Organism: Nelusetta ayraudi; assembly: GCF_046127955.1. Taxonomy (NCBI): domain Eukaryota; kingdom Metazoa; phylum Chordata; class Actinopteri; order Tetraodontiformes; family Monacanthidae; genus Nelusetta; species Nelusetta ayraudi. Next base: position 258,954 of record NW_027466192.1, on the reverse strand, counting down.
CAAGAGGAATCAGGAAGAGGGAGAGAGCGTTGCGCAGTACGTGGCGGTCTTAAAGAAACTGTCTGAACATTGCGATTTTGGCATCCATTTGCATGACGCCTTGCGTGATAGATTCGTGTGTGGCCTCAGCAATGAAAGTATTCAGAGGAAAATGTTAACTGAGGAAACATTAACTTTTCAACGTGCTGTGGACATTTCGATGTCAATGGAAACGGTGGCTAGAGAAGCTGAACATCTTAAAACCTCCCTAAAAGTGCACGCAATGTTCGCCTCTTCACCACAAGGGGGAGATAAATGCTTTCGCTGTGGCAAGTCAATCATAAAGAAAGTGACTGTTACTACAGAGAGCAGCCCTGCCATAGCTGCAAAAGAAAAGGGCACATCGCTCGTATGTGCAGAAATAAAACAAAAGACCAAAAGTACTCAAAAGAGAAACATGAAGCTAAAATGAAACTGAGGAAACAGTTTGACAAATCTAAAAGAGGGAAAATTCATAAAGTTGATGCCAAGACTACTGAAAGTGAAAGGGATTCTACATCTGATTCAGACACTGAATTGACGTTGCATATGGTGACAGCCATGGTTGAAGAAACGGAAAAAGGGATGGCTGTTAAAAAGCAAAATGCAGCATCATCTTTGATGATGGTCAGACCCAGAATTGAAGATCATCTCATAGATATGGAACTCGACACTGGTGCAGCTGTATCCCTGATATCAATGGAACTGTACAAAACCAAATTTGCCCATGTTCAATTGCAAAAAACTGACGTGGTGTTGAAAACATACACAGGAGAAGTGTTGTTACCTGAAGGCATGTTGAAAGTTTGGATGGAGTTAAATAAGCAGAATATCAGATTGCCATTATATGTTGTGAAAGGAAATTCACCCTCACTCCTTGGCCGTGAGTGGCTAAGAAAAATTAAATTGAACTGGCGTGAAATAAAAACAATAAGAACAGGATCAAAACCAGACGAGACACTTGAAAATGTCTTGAAGTGTCATGTACAAGTTTTCAGTGAAACACTTGGAACATTGAAGGGGTTTGAAACGTCCCTGACATTAAAACCAGGCCAACACCCGAAGTTCTGTCAGGCGCATGTGGTCCCATACGCATTGAGGCCCAAGGTGGAAGCTGAAATTGATCGATTCCTTCAACAGGAAGTGATCTCTCCAGTGCAATTTAGCGACTGGGCGACCCCAATTGTTCCAGTAATTAAAAAGAGTGGTAGTGTGAGAATGTGCGGAGATTTCAAGGTTACCATCAATCCGGCTCTATGTGTTGAACACTACCCAATACCCCGGATTGAGGATCTTTTTGCTTCTCTCTCCGGAGGACATCGGTTCAGCAAGCTGGATCTTTCACAGGCTTATCTCCAGGTGCCCGTATGCGAGGAGTCGCGTAAATATCTCACCATCACAACGTTTTAACCGATTACCTTTCGGAATAACGTCTGCACCTGCAATTTTTCAGAAAATCATGGACCAAGTGTTGCAGGGACTCCCCAATGTCCATTGCTTTTTGGACGACAGCCTTGTGACCGGCAGAGATGACGCTCACCATTTAGAGAACCTGAAAGCAGTTCTCAAGCGATTGGACCAGTTTGGTCTGAGAGTAAAAAGAGAAAAGTGTGAGTTTTTCAAGAGTTCCCTGGAGTATCTTGGACACGTGATTGACTCGAAAGGACTTCATAAGTCACCTGACAAGATTCGCGCCATACTGGACGCTCCTGAGCCAGCCGACACAAGTCAGTTGCGCTCCTTTTTGGGACTCATTAACTACTACGCACGTTTTGTCCCAAACATGTCTACCGTTCTCCATCCATTGAATGCCTTGCTGCATAAGGAGGTGAAGTGGGAGTGGTCAAAAGAATGCAACAATGCCTTTTGTAAAGCAAAAGAACAACTTGCAAGCAAAAGTGTTCTAACCCATTATGATTCCACATTGCCAGTTATCCTTGCCTGCGACGCTTCACCATATGGGGTGGGAGCTGTTATTTCCTACAAACTGCCAAGTGGTGAAGAGAAACCCATTGCAAAACTATGCTCAGATAGAGCGAGAAGCACTGGGAATCATCTTTGGAGTTAGGCGCTTCCACTCTTACCTGTATGGTCGCCACTTCACTTTGTTGACTGATCATCGCCCCCTAACAACCATACTCAGTCCCAGCAAGGCGATTCCCTCCATGGCAGCTGCGAGGCTACAGCGATGGGCACTACTGCTTGCAGCACACAACTACACCATCAAGTACCGGCCTGCTGCTGACCATGGCAATGCTGATGGTTTGTCCCGTTTGCCTTTACCTGAACAACATAAGGACAAACAGGGGACAATTGACATGTTTCTTATCAACCACCTGGACTGTTTGCCAATATGCTGTGCGGATGTGAGGCGAGAAACCCGATCTGACTATATACTGTCTCAAGTTATGGAGATGGTTTCCACTGGCCGTTTTCCTACCACCAAGACGTCTGACCAGAGTCTTTCGCCGTATTTAGTACGGAGAAATGAACTGACTCTGATGCAAGGCTGTATAATGTGGGGTAACAGAGTGATTGTCCCACCAAAGCTGCGTCACCAGGTGCTGGAGGAGCTGCACACAGGACACCTGGGAATGGTCAAGATGAAAGCCATGGCACAAAGCTATGTATGGTGGCCGGGTCTTGATGCTCAAATTGACGAAAAGTGCAAAATGTGTGTGTCCTGTCAACGCATCCAGAAAACACCTAGTTTAACACCATTACATCCGTGGCCCTGGCCCACAGCTCCGTGGCAGCGAATCCACATTGATTTCGCTGGCCCTTTTGAGGGACGCATGTTCCTGGTCGTGGTGGATGCGCACTCAAAGTGGCCAGAAGTCATGGTGTTGAACTCAACCACATCTGAGAAAACTATTCAGGTACTTAGGGGTCTGTTTAGTCACTATGGTGTGCCTGAAGTGCTCGTGAGTGACAATGGACCACAGTTCACATCGGTGGAATTTGCGAACTTTTTAACATCAAATGGCGTGAAACATGTGCGCTCAGCTCCTTTCCACCCAGCTACAAACGGCTTAGCGGAACGTTTTGTGCAGACTTTCAAACATTCCCTTAAATCATCGAAGGGGACCTCAACTGTGCAAAAACGTCTTGATGCCTTCCTGCTCCAATACAGGAACACTCTGCACACGATACATATATATATATATATATATATGTATATATATATATATATATATATATATATATATATATATATATATATACATATATACATATATATATATATATATATATATATATATATATATATATATATATATATATATATATATATATAGATATATGTATATATATAGATATATATATATATGTATATATATATCTATATATATATAGATATATATATATATATAGATATATGTATATATATACATATATATATATATGTATATATATATATATATATATATATATATGTATATATATATATATATATATATATGTATATATATATATATATATATATATATATATATATATATATATATATATATATATATATATATATATATGTATTCCCTGGTGGAAGATGACTGGGACAACAGTCAACAGACAACAGTCAAGTTGGCACATCAGTCAACACTGGAGCCCGTTCTAGTTCTGAAGCCCCTTCCCTCCTGTCACCAACTATGTGCTCGAGTCTGCTGTCTGTTTGACTGTTGTCCCAGTCATCTTCCACCAGGGAATATATATATATATCTATATATATATATCTATATATATATATCTATATCTATATCTATATCTATATCTATATATATATATATATATATATATATATGTATTCCCTGGTGGAAGATGACTGGGACAACAGTCAAACAGACAGCAGACTCGAGCACATAGTTGGTGACAGGAGGGAAGGGGCTTCAGAACTAGAACGGGCTCCAGTGTTGACTGATGTGCCAAGTGTCCCCCAATCTGGACATTTAGGCCTCAAGCAGACCAGAACCAGATCCAACATAAAACCTCCTGAGAGGTACCGCAAAGACTTTGTTGTTTAAACTTTCTGAAGAAGGAATGTCATCTCTTGTTTATTTCTGTGCCACTTTGTTCATGTGGACTGTTCATTTTTTTTCTAATGTTTAGGAGAGTGAACTAGTCATTTCTGTTTAACCTGTAGCCAGCTATTGTTGTTGCTGGCCACGTAACTCTCATCCGGTCACTATTGTCCATTTTCAACTGCTTTCTTTCCATATGTTAAAGGAGATGTTACGAAAGTTAACCACTAGATGGCAGCCAAGTTCCATGCAATATGCAGAGACATCTGGTGCGAGTTGATGACGTTGGCTTCCGGGTGTTTTACCTGATGAGCACTGTTATAACTTGCGGCCATACAATAAAAGTAGCGTATCTACAAAGATTGCCTGACTGTATAAAAGAAAGAACGAAACAAGGACAGGAGTCCTTGTATATATATATGTATATATATACATATATATATATGTATATATATATATATATACATATATATATATATATGTATATATATATATATATACATACATTTTTTCCTTTTTCTTTTTTCTATATATTTTATGTACAGATGGGGTGTATGGGCTTAAGGTGCTTGGGTGTTTCTCTTTTCGGAAACTATTTCCCCAGCTTTCGAAAACACCCTCTCGCACGGCACAGAGGATGCTGGTGTTGCCAGGCAGGTACTCATTTGCTAGCTTGTATAGGTTTGGGTATACAGCTTTGTGTGTCATCCAGTACACCAGAGGGTCCTGTGATAACACTGCACCTCCACTATGGCATCAGCAGTAGCATTGCTGGATGCCCTCGCTTCTTCAGCGTCCCGGTCCAACAGCTTCCACAGGTCAATGGCTGAAAATGAAACATTAGATAAAGTTTAGTCTGTACATGAAAAAATACAAATAAAGTCTATTGATCCAAATTCTATCATTTTTGTACCTTGGGAAGATGCAGCTGGTTCTGGCTTTGCTCTCGAAGTAGATGGCGGCTCCTCTTCATGCGGTACATTCCGCAACAATGCCGCACACTCAGATTTTAACCGGCGCACAGCTGACTCAGCATTTTCAGGGCTTTTATTTGTTATTGTATGAATAAGTTGAGTAATACGCTTGTAACAAATGACCTTGTTCGGCGGCACGATTTCAAAATGCTCCCAGACTTGAGATCTCTTCCTGGTTGGTTCCGTTGCAGAGCAATAAGAAAGCAAACCGAAAGCAATACGAAAGCTGATCAAATCAATCCAAAAGGTAACGACCAGATAGGCAACGCATTGCGCCGTTTCATCCATTTTAAACTCAACTGAGACCTGCCAGTCTTTCAAAGCCTCGCCCACTGAACCAAACCAGCCAGCTGATTCAGTCTGAATGAAGCAGTGAAGTGGTTCAAACGTCATCAGTCACGTGATTTGAAGCAAGCTCCGGAGCAGTGCTTCAGAAAAAAACCCTACCGAGTTGTGGGGCGTGGTTCGAAGCCCCGTGTCAGAGAGAACATCACTAGTTGTGTCTGAAAGTTCATCTAGTTCCCAGTAGTCAGAGTAGTAGAAAGGTCGCAGTTCTGGAGCTACTGCTTGTGTAGCTGTGGGCCACCCTTTCAATATGTAAGTCTGGAGTGCACAACATAGTGGATCTTTGATTGTGGCAGTTCTAATGGACTCCAGTGTAGCTGTTGAAATATTCGTGTCTGCGAGGTGGTCGACTTGTTGTAGGTCTTCGGTGGTGAGGCCCATGGCATAGATGGTGGCAGGTGTTTGCATGTGGGCATGCTGTGTGTTTGGCTGTTAAGTCCTCGACAGAAAATCTGCCACATGAAGATCCTTCCCTTGCTTGTACACCACCTTTGCGCATATCTCTGTTCAGTAGGTGAATGCAACAGGTTGCCCATTCTGAAGAAGAGCTGCACCTAGGCCTGTCTCGCTGGCGTCACACTGTAGTGTGACTTCTTCCTGCAGGTTGTAGTACTTGAGTACTGGGTGTCATGTGATTAATTGCTTCACAGTGTCAACGGCAGATTCATGTTGTGATAGCCATGTCCACTCCACGTCCTTATCTGTCAGGCGTTGGAGAGGCTCGCACACATCTGAGAGATGAGGAAGAAATTTGGCAAGATAATTTACAAACCCCAGGAATCTCTGTAGCGATTTAACATCAGTGGGTGTTTGCATGTGTTGAAACGCTGCCACCTTCTCTGGGTCAGGGCGAAGGCCCTCTGTGGTGAGAAGATGTCCCATGTATTGGACACTGGATAGTTTTAGTTTCAGCTTCTTTTTATTGAGCTTTAGATTGACCTCCCTGGCCCTCTGCAGCAAGGCAGTCAGGTTTCTGTCATGGTCAGTTAGTGCCTCTTCTGAAGTGTCTCCACAGCCGTAGAGAAGAATGTCGTCTGCAATGACACTTACACCGGTCAGGCCTTGCAACACCTCATGTTGCCTGCGTTGATATTCTTCTGCAGCTGGTTTTATGCCGAAAGGCATCCTTAGCCACCCGAATCTGCCAAGCGGGGTCCAAAAGGTGGTCAGATAACTGCTCTCTTCTTCAAGTTTGACTTGCCAGTAGCCATCTTTGGCATCAAGCACGGAGAATACTTTTGCTTTTGCAATGTCTGGGAGTATCTCCTCTATTGTTGGCATCTGGTAGTGTGACCGCCGTAGAGCTTTATTGAGTGCGCTGGGATCAATGCAGGTGCGCAGCTTTCCTGGCTTTTCTATGACAACCATGTTGCTGATCCATTGTGTTGGCTCTGTGACTCTTTTGATGATGCCATTCTTCTCCATGGATCGCATGGCTTCAGTGACTTTGTGTTTGAGCGGAATGGGAATTTGTCGTGGCACCTGATGCACAGGCCTAATGTCGGGGTCCACCTCGAGGTGTAGTTCACCAGGAAGACAGCCAAGGCCTTCAAACACGTTGTTGTATTTTGAGATGATGTCCTCTGTGGTGGTTGTGAAATGCATATCTGTCCCTGTTGTGCTGCGTGAGACCGCTGTAGATGACATATCTGTGTGGTGTATGAAATAGCAAGTTGAGTCTTTTGCATGTTTTTGCAGAAAGCAGAGGCATTTGTGACGTGTGTATAACTTGAAACTTCAGGTCGTGTGTTTGTCCATCATGGTCAGCTTTGAGGTGACACAACCCAGCTAGTTTCACTTGTGACCCATCATACAGTTTAATGGTGGCTTTGCTGGCTGGTATGTCTGGATTACCATCTTGTGTGATGAGCTGGAGATCTCTGAAGCTTATGGCGTTGGTTGTGGCTCCTGTGTCCAATTGACATGTGATTGTATGGCTAGGGTCAGATGATACTGGTTCAGTCATGTACGGTGTTACTTTGAGGTTGACAAGCCATTTCTCGTTTCCCTGTTCCATAGCGTTTATGTTTGATAGGAACCACACCTCTTCCATTTCTTCTTCCTCCTCTACTCTGTCTTCTCCAAGAAAGTTCACCCGTGTCTTGCGCTGGGCTTGTTTGCACACTCTTGCAGTGGCAAGTGGTTTTTCTTTCCACAGGCTTTGCAGATGACGCCAAATGCAGGGCATTTCATTCTGTCATGCACTGCTCCACAGTAACGACAGAGGTTATTATTTGGGCGTTTATCTTTGTTTGCATGTCCCATATGCTCTTTGTAATTATGCTGAGGTGCAAATGAGGGGCGCATCTCTGACCGTTTGTCATGTGCAAAGTGTACATTCTCCCTGTCCCTCTCCTCCCACCCCACATCCTCCCTCTCTGTTACGGAGAGAGAGGTGAAACTGCTGCTCAGGAGTCAGAACCCCCGGAAGGCGTCTGGCCTGGATTCTGTCTCCCCCTCTGTCTTGAAGCACTGCGCTGAACAGCTCGCCCCGGTGTTTACCAACATCTTCAACACCTCACTGGAGCTGTGTCGTGTCCCAGCATGCTTCAAGGCTTCAACCATCATCCCCGTCCCCAAGAAGGCCAAGGTCACAGGCCTGAATGACTACAGACCCGTTGCCCTGACCTCGGTGGTCATGAAGGTCCTGGAGCGCCTTGTCCTGGCTCACCTGAAGCGCATCACTGATCCTGAGCTGGACCCGTTGCAGTTTGCGTACAGAGCAAATAGATCCACGGAGGACGCCGTGAACATGGCTCTGCACCACACCCTATACCATCTGGACACTGCCGGCAACTATGCCAGGATCTTGTTTGTCGACTTCAGTTCGGCCTTCAACACCATCCTACCATCCACCCTGGAGCACCAGCTGTCCCTGCTGCAAGTACCTGCCTCCACCTGCAGGTGGATTACGGACTTTCTGACCAACAGGTCTCAGCGTGTGAAGCTAGGGAAGAGCATCTCCAGCTCCAGGTCCACCAGCACCGGTTCCCCACAGGGCTGCGTCCTGTCCCCCCTCCTGTTCTCCCTGTATACCAACACCTGTGTTTCCATCCACCCCTCGGTCAAGCTCCTGAAGTTTGCTGACGACACCACCCTGGTCGGCCTCATCTCCAAGGGGGACGAGTCAGACTACAGGAGGGAGATCGAGCGGCTGCGGAGGTGGTGCAACCACAACAACTTGGAGCTAAATACACGAAAGACAGTGGAGATGGTGGTGGACTTCCGAAGGAGCGCAGCCCCACCCCCTCCCATCATGCTGGAAGGCATCCAGGTGAAGGCCGTAGAGTCCTACAGGTTCCTGGGTATAACCATCTCCCAGGACCTAAAGTGGGAACGTAACATCACGGCCCTCCTGAAAAAGGCCCAGCAGAGGCTGTTCTTCCTTCGGCAGCTGAGGAAATTCAGACTGTCTAGGGATATGATGACCCAGTTCTACACGGCCATCATCGAGTCCATCATCACCCACTCCATCATCACCTGGTTCCCCGCTGCAGCTGCTAAGGATCTTGTCAAGCTGCAGCGGGTGATTCGCTCTACAGAGAGGGTGATTGGCCGTCCCCTGCCCTCCCGAAAGTCCCTGCACGACTCCAGGGCACTAAGGAGGGCGAGGAAGATCATGGCCGACCCCTCCCACCCTGGTCACGGACTCCTCACCTTGCTCCCCTGTGGGAGAAGGATGCGGCTGCTGAAGGCCACTACAACTCGCCATAAACTGAGCTTCTTCCCCTCAGCCGTCAGGCTGCTCAATGACTCTGGCTTCCCTCCCTCTGCCCCTCCAGTGACACCAGTGACACCAGCACTCACCACCAGCAGTACATAAATACCTTGCACTAACTAATCCCAACATGCACTTTATCTATATATATATATATATATATATATATATATATATATATATATATATATATATATATATATATGGTCTTTGTTTACTTCCGCATTGCACTGTGTTGTATGTTTGTTAGTTGATATATATGTGAAAAGAACTGAAATGCACACATGCATTGCCAAAACAAATTCCTGCGTGTTTACACAATGGCAAATAAAGAAATCTGAAATCTGAAATCTGAAATCCTGTTCCACACCAGTTATTATCTTATTTTGAATTTGTGCTAGTTCGCTGACTCTAAACATGTCTATTGCTTTGGCAAGTGTGAGTTCTGATTCACGTAACATGAGTGCTTGTGTACTTGCATTTTTAGTCACAAGCACTAATCTGTCACGGATCAATTCATCTCGCAGGGGACCAAATTCACATTTGTCTGCTAGCTTTCTCAGGTTTGCAACATATTGCTCTGTTGACTCATGTTGACTCTGCTGTGCAGTGTTAAATACGTAGCACTCGTAGATTACATTTCTGGAAGGTTCAAAGTGTTTTTGTAGTGCATCCAGATTCTTCTGTGGATTGTCTCTGTCCTCCGCTGACATGTGAAGATGTCTTTGTATTATGTGACATTCTTTGCCCATTACTGTAAGCAGGGTGGCTACTCTTACGTTTGCTTCTTTTTTGTCCAGTTCCGTTGTTATCTCATAGTTTTCCCATTGTGCTCTAAAGAATGTCCAGTTGTTATATACGTCGCCCTTCATGTCCATTGCGTCTGGTACAGGAATCGAAAAAGCCATGGTTCGTCAGGTATTAGCTTAGCAGTTTAGCTCCATTGCAAGTTTCCGCTTCTGACACCATGTTTCGTTCTTTCTTTTATACAGTCACGCAATCTTTGTAGATACGCTACTTTTATTGTATGGCCGCTAGTTATAACCATAGATATATACAGAAGGCTAGATGTCTCACGGCGCAGAATCCAACGTCCGCACTGGCCGCCATCTTTCCACAGTCAGGCAGTCACTGTCTGATGTAGTGAATGTGAGGGAACGTGAGTGATCTGAACAAACATTAACACTCTGATCTCGCTGAAAACTTGACGGCTTTGCACACGGTTTGCTTTCTTACAAACGTTCATAACGTAGCAATAATTCTGGATGGTTGAACATGTTGAGAGTGCAGCTTTCTATTAGAAAAAAAACACAATGGTGCTATGGCAGCCTATCTGCACAAGTTAATACGACTGAGACCACTACGATTTTCATTTCTTAAGTTAAGTTTAGCCAACAGCTATTTCAGGACAAACTAGTATTTTGTTCACATACAATATTTGTGGTGTCGGTTGTAGTTATTCGCTGAGGTGCGTTTCCGATAACGTTTCTGCTGCATGAACGCAGTCTCATCAGTTCATGCAGCAGAGACACGGTGATCAATGAACTAGAGCTGCTGATATCTCATCCCCCACCTGTTTGATTCAGAGTCGAACGGTGACAACCTGAGATTACAGGCCGTCTTTTTTCTTGTTGTGATAAAAGGGATTAGGATTGGTAAGTGTAAATAAAACAAGCAATTTGACATATGGAGAGACAGAATAGCTTTTTTTCTATATCATTTAACTTAATTCGCAAATGATTTACAATTGGATTGCTTTGCTACAGCATCATGCATTATGGTTTCTACAGGAAATCGGTGACTGAAAAAATGCCGAACTTCTGTGCCGCTTATGGTTGCAGCAATCGTCGCTGTCCACAAACAAAAGCTTGTAGGATCACATTTCATCTGTAAGCTATTGTTGGAGCTGTTTGATTAATGGGGTGTGTGCGTGTTTTTGCTATTTTCACATGAAAGCCTATGGTTATAAATCATTAATAAGTATGCAGTATCATAACTATGCTTATAACCTTTGTAACAAACCAAACCGCTCGAAATTCGGTTGAAAATAGAGCAATTTAGGGCTATTTAAAAGAACATGCACAATAAGAATACATAGTTATGAGTGAGAGGGGCGGAGCGAGGTGACTGTGGCAAGATGGCCGCCAGTGCGGACGTTCCATTCCATTGGCCAGCAGCGCGGATAAGACATCTCGCCTTCTGTATATATCTATGGTTAGAACAGTGCTCATCAGGTAAAACACCCGGAAGCCAACGTCATCAACTCGCACTCGATGTCTCTGCATATTGCATGGAACTTGGCTGCCATCTAGTGGTTAACTCTCGTAACACTGTCCATTATGAAACATTTCGTCATCTACTCAAATCTTACAATAAAACTGTCAAACAGGCAAGAATAACCCATTTCTCCAACCTCATCACAAACAATAGCAAAAACCCTTGATTTCTTTTCTCTACCTTCAATCTTTTAACCAATACAAATTTTAATCAGGACGTACAGACACCAACAGATGCCCTCTGTGAGGATTTTGCAGACCACTTTGTAAGTAAAATTGATGTCATTAGGTCCAGTATTTTAATTAATCAAAATCAATTTTTCTACACATCTGGACAACCACTTTTATCTGAGGAAACACTGGAGAGTTTTGCTCTAGTTGATGCAAGGACACTTGGTCGAGTTTTCTCCCAAGTAAAGCCCACAGCCTGCCTTTTAGACCCAATTCCCACGTCACTCTTAAAGTCACTTTATGGGTTCTTTGAGGAGCAGATTTTATATATTGTCATTTGCTCTCTTCAGACGGGTGTTTTCCCTGCTGCCTCTAGAACGGCGGTGGTGAGGCCCCTTTTGAAGAGGAGCAACTTGGATCCAAACATTTTTAATAACTACCGACCTGTATCCAACTTACCATTTTTAAGTAAGATTTTAGAAAAACTGTTTTTTAACCAAGTAAATTACTTTTTAAATACAAACAATATTTTAGAGAATTATCAATCTGGTTTTAGAAAGAACCACAGTCCTGAGACAGCCCTTTAAAGATCGTCAATGATTTCAGGTGTAACGCAGACTCTCAGAAGCTGACAGTCTTGGTGCTACTGGATCAAAGCGCTGCTTTTGATACAGTAGATCACCATATTTTATTAAATAGACTCAGAAACCTGGTGGGCCTGTCAGGTACTGTTTTTAACTGGTTTCGTTCTTATCTCACAGATCAATGTTTCTTTGTAAGTATGGATACGTGCTCCTCCAGAATGCATGAAATTAGATGTGGGGTGCCCCAAGGGTCAATTTTAGGTCCAGTTCTTTTTAATCTGTACATGCTTCCCTTGGGGGACGTCATAAGGAAACACGGCATCAGCTTCCACAGCTATGCTGATGATACACAAATGTACATTGCCGTGTCTCCTGATGACACAGCGCCAGTTGATGCCCTTTTAAACTGTATTTTAGATATCAAATCATGGATGGCAGAGAATTTCCTACAGCTTAACCAGGACAAAACTGAGGTTTTAGTTATTGGTCCTGAAGGCCGGAGAGAGGAACTTTTACCAAAACGTTGGGATTTTAAACCCTCGCAATTTGTAAAGAATCTGGGCGTTGTTTTTGATTCTGAGCTCACCTTTGTTCCACATATAAAAAATATTACAAAGATAGGTTTTTATCATCTAAAGAAAATAGCCAGAATCCGCCCGTTCCTCTCTCAGGCCAACACGGAGGTGCTAATGCATGCTTTTATTTCTTGTAGACTAGATTATTGCAATGCCCTGCTCTCTGGTCTTCCCAAAAAGAGTGTTTACAGTCTACAAATACTACAAAACTCAGTCGCACGTGTGCTGACTAGGACCAGAGGAAGGGAACACATTACACCGCTTTTAAAGTCGCTGCTTTGGCTCCCCGTCCGCTTCAGGATTGATTTTAAGGTTCTCTTATTAGTTTTTAAATGTCTCAACGGTCTTGGCCCATCTTATCTAACTGACCTGCTTTCATCATATCCTAGGTCTTCTGGCACTGGCCTGTTAACTGTTCCCCGAGTCAAAAAAAAAACCCATGGTGAGGCTGCTTTCAGCCATTACGGCCCTACTCGGTGGAACAGCCTGCCAGAGAGCCTCAGGGCCGCAGAGACTGTTGATATTTTTAAGGGGAGGCTCAAGACGTACCTTTTTAACCTGCCGTTTAACTGACTTCTTTTACTCTTCTCTCTCTTACTCCACTAATTTTATGCCGTTTTACTATTTTTATGCCTTTTATTACCTTCAATTGATTTTTATACTTTTATAATGGTTACCCATTTTTATGCCACTGTTTCACACTTTATTCTTATGTATTTGGTTTATTTCTCATTATGATTATTCTCCCTTTTATACTTTTAGTGCCAGTGTTTCCTCATGGGGGGCCCTTCACGGTGGGAGCTACGCCTGGTCTGCCCATAGGGGCGCTGCAGGCCATGGTGCCCCCTTGTGTGGACGGCTCCCCATAGTGGCCTTTCCTCATCAGATTCTTCAGTGCCAAGCCGTGTTATCTAATGTCTGTGTGAATATGGGGGTGGGCGTTTGTCTGTGTGCGTTGGTGGGGAGGGGTGGGTCCGTATGGGGTGGGGGGAGGGGCAGTGGAGCTTTTTATTTTTTCTCATTGTTATTATTATGATTGTTGTTCTTATTATTATTATTATTACCTTTCTTTGTTTTGTTTTGTTTTATTTTGTTAAGCACTGTGGGTTGCACATGTTGTGTATGAGCAGTGCTATATAAATAAAGTTTATTGTTATTATTATTATTATAGAAACATGAAGACACATCAAAGAGTAACATGAGGTTGTTGTTGTGACACTGGACGGTAGAGAGTCTGAATCCCCGTCCCAGGCGCAAATCCTCATGGAGGCTTCTGAGGAGGTCAAAGATGGCCAATCCGTCAATCCCAGCTCCATAACGGGGGTCTATGGAAGGAAGCCGCGAGCATTGCGCACTGATCCAGGAGAGCTTTCACCTGGCTTGATGGATCCGTGTCTTCTCATCCTGGATGGCTTTTAGTGCGACCCATGAAGCCTGGACACACGTGTTGTGGATTGGTTGAACGCTGAAGGCTTAGTGACTCATCTTGGATGACGCAATCCTACTTAGGTGCAAGGGGGCCCAGACAGCAACATCATCAAGAGCCAGTAATGGACTACACAGTGCAGCACTCGTTCGCTCGCCCTCCCTCTCCCATTTTATTCTGTAGTGTCAGATTCTGAAGTCGACGTTTCACTTTGATTTTCAGAGTGATGACACCCTGGAAAAACTCTCCATCATTATAAACTCTCCATCATTTATTCTCTATTCAGGTTGATTGACTGCAGTTTGTCAGAGCTCAGCTGTGATTGGCTGCTCTCAGCTCTGAAGTCCAACCCCTCCCACCTCAGAGAGCTGGACCTGAATATGAACCCCCTGAAGGAGTCATCAGTGAAGCCACTGATGGATCTTGTCTACAGCAGTGACCATCAACTGGAGAGTGTGAGGTTAGTACTGGTTTGGAACCATTGGATGATGGTTCCAGCACCAAAGCCAGTTGATCCCACAGCAGAGGTCCAGTGTTCCCAGTCACAGTGTGAGAGGAGGATGGTGACGTCCAGCTGCTCCTCATTCATCCAACATCTGCTGCCAAACTGCTTCTTCTCTCAGTTCACCACTCAATTATTGATCAGTTCATCTTCATCAGGCCTCAGTATCAGTCCAACACTCCATGGTCACATGACCTTCATATGTTCCACACTTGACATGTGACTGAGAGTCTGCTTCTTCTCACCAGTCACTCCATCATCTTCATCAACAGTCAACGTCTCTGTGATGATGCGTTCAAGGACCGTGAGTCCTGACTCCTGCTGTCTCTTCTTATCTTTGCAGGTGGTGGTGAGGATGAGGAGAGTGAAGAGGAGCGCTCCATCTACTGGTGGCTGACAGAACTACAACCAGTGGAGCCAAACAGCAAGCTGCATGCACCAACACTGTGTGGGTGTGTCACGACCTTTGACCCCAGTGCAGCCTGGTGGCTGGCGGACTGCTTCTCCCTACAAGCTGCTGTGGTTACTGGGAGAGACGTCCCAGAAGCCACTGGTGGAGCTGAATCCTCAGTGGAAGAAGCAGGACTTGGAGCAGCTGCTCAGTGAAGGCAGCACACACAACACAACCACTGCTTCTGCTCTCATCATCCACGGCTGGAACATCTCAGCATGAAGGTTCCACACATCAACAACACACTGCTCTGCTCTCACTTCAGAGTTCTATAACATCTTCATTTTGGAGGTGAAAAATACTTTTCAAGAGACTTTATTTCTGCTTCATGATCTTAAATAAGGAAATCATGTGGAAAAGATAAAGTGATTCACAACACCTGTGATGGGAACTCAAATCATTATTGAATTATAAGTAAGACAAAAGAAGTTTCCCTCAAAATAATTCATGGTTTTCATGCTTGCCAGATGTTTGTGTGGAGATTTCAGAAGGACGTCAATGAATCAGAAGGAAACCAGATCATTTATTTTATGTGATTATGTTATATCATCCAAACTTTGTTACAAGCTCAAACTATAATTATATTTCAATGATTCAATATTCTGACAATAAAAGCCATCACAACCTCTGACCTGTGTAACCTTGACCTCAACTGACGTTTCATTTCTGCTGCTTTAACACTTTGATTATATATCTCCTGAAGTCCTGCCATGGGGATTCTCCATATCTGAATAACTTGTGTACTCAAACCTTCTGTAGGCCATACCCACTTCTCCACTAGGTCTCAACATAAACCACATGAATCAATGAAAATAAATCTCACTTTTACAAACAAATCCAATTCAGTTCAAATATAATTTAAATAAAATAAATGTTACATTATAATTAATCACCAACAGATAAATCAATGCTGGATATGAGGTGGTTTGCCCTCTCTGGGTCGGTGGGGAGGCCCTGCCTCAGGGGGAGGAGTTCCAGCATCTCGGGGTCTTGTTTAGGACGCCTCCCTGGGGAGGTGTTCCAGGCATGTCCCACCAGGAGGAGACCCTGCTGGAGGGACCAGGTCTCTGGGCTGGACTGGGAAGCCTTGGGGTCCCACTGGAGGAGCTGGAGGAGGTGACTGGGTCCAGGGAAGTCTAGGGGTCTCTGCTGAGGCTGCTGCCCCCGAGACCTGACTCCAGATACGGCAGTAGAAGATGGATGGATGGATGGATGGATGGATGGATGGATGCCAGGTGATAGAACATTTCATAAAAACAGACTCTGCATTATAACTTCTATTACACTCGAAATAACTCACTCCAATATAACTGCACTCGTCCTTCTCTCACATTACATTGGATCACAATGACCAAACAACACAACAAAGACAATGATCCAACTGTACTACCACGTCCAGACTCAGTGTAGGTCTGTAGGCCTCTTGGACCTTCATGTGAACCACTGCGTGTTGACTGGAGGTGAAACATGACTGACTGCTGTCCTCCTACCTGGACAATGCAATCTCACTTTCAATCTCACAGCCACTAAAAAACCTGATTGTGATTGAGAGGTCCTCAGCAGCCAATCACTGTTGGGAGTCCAGCCTTCAAACACTCCTCCTGAATCCACAGTCACATCTGTGAGCATCTGGAACTTTGGCCCTGATCCTCCACACCACACAACTTGGGATGACAGCGCCACCTACCTGGATCCTTTCAGCAGCCAGTCCATGCTCTGACCCGTTTCCACTGTGGCCTGTTGTGTCATCTGGACCGGAGTCTGGATCATCAGTGTCCAGGTTCATGGAATCTGTCAGAGTGCCGTCGTCCTGTGATGTAATGATAGAGAATCACTCTATTTATAATAATGTGCAGAACCACTAGAGTGTCATTTCTTCACTGCTGTCAGCAACAAGCATTTGGTGTCACACTGGTGTACAACACTTATGGGCTAATTAATAAGAAATGACATATTTATGAATCACCCGCAATGCCCAGATTGTTGCTGCTTATCTGCTGATATGAGCCGTCAACTGTTGCAATATAGAACCACGGGCAGGAAATTACAATTAGTGTAGAGTGTATTATAATTTAAACGTGACGACGTCACTTGTAAAACGGTAGGAGCTCAACCTGCTGTCACGGTGAAAACTCCGTGTTACGTCCCGTCTCGGGGGACCGAGACGCAACGTGTGGGACACCTTCCCCCACTCCCAAGGCTCATTAATTTCTCACGGCAGTTGGCGGTTTTTAACAAAAACATTTATTGATCAGTAAATAAAATAAACAAAACAACTTAACCGGTGGGCAGCAAAGGCTTCAGGGTGGGCCCAGGCCAAAATAATAAACCAAACTCCAACTAGCTCGCCTTAAGAACTAACTAAAGAAAGAAAGAGAAGCCAAATACAGAAAGGCTAACCTCCCTACATACTTAATAAACAGGAGAAAAGAGGGGACAAAGAAAATGGCAGCCCACCCCTACGGCTGCGTGCTCTAACACCATTTCAGAAGTGACTAACTGCAGACTTGGGAGCGGAGGAGGGATGACCGTCAGGCTGGCTCGACTGCTTCTCCTTCTCAGCCGTGGCGCGTCCAATCAGCAGCCGACATCCAGGACCGCACCTGCAAGGCGTCATCCACTCTCTCACACACACACACACACAGACACAAACATAGAGGCACCTAGACCCACCCGTGGGTCATAACACCCCCTCCCTTAAGAACCAAACCCGATTAACATACCGACAAACAAAACTAAACAAGAAAACCCTCAGTTCCCCCGAAATAAGAATTTCGCAGCTAGTCCACATGTACACGTGATAATGCATCTGCCAACACAATATCAAGATCCCTAGATAGTAAGTTTGATAGATGGATAGAAATAGATAAGTTAGTTAAAGTTACACACACAAAAACACACACACACATGCACATATATGTACATATGTATATATATATGCATTATATATTTTTTTTTATTAATGTCTTTCAATGAACTCCAAAACATACATGGTCAAAATCCATATTATTATTATGTTGTTGTTTTTTTTAAATGCTCATCCAAAACAAGAAAAGTGGAGGGTGAGGAGTCTGAATTGGGTTCAGTGAAGGTCACATCCACTTGTAGCACATTATTTCCGGCAGCAACCTTCCCGTTTTTCGTCCACTAACTCACTCACTCAACCGATTGGCTTAGACCTTCCCCGAGGTGATTGGTGGAGTGACGAGCAACCAGCACGTGACCTCTACGATGAGCTTCCTCCCACGGACGTGCCATAGGAGGACACGGATTAAATAGTATGGCTTGTCCACCAGAAGGCTGTATTATGGTGTACATAATATAAAACTTCGGCCCAGTTCTGCTTGTATTGCAATGTATTGGTTGGTGTTCCTGAAGTTTCATTTTTCGTCCCTTTTTATTTTTTTTACATCCATGTTTGTGATGGAATAGTATTGTGAATCGCTAGCTCGCATTGCATGCTGGGAAAAAGCGTCACTCAAGGAAGTTTTGGCTTCGCTGACACGGTCCTGAAGGGAAGTGGGTTTTAGTGCACTGGAACGGGATGAATGTGTTCAATCAAGCAGTACAAACCTGATTAATTGTCTTAATACTTCACTTCGAATGGCCATATTGTTTAGGATTAGAATTAGATGACAACTTCTTCACAATATTTGCAACTATTCAATTTGACCAGCAGGTGTCAGTAGAAGACGAAATTTCATGTTGACTATTTCCTAATGGAAGTGCTCTCTTTACGTTGGATTTTTCTCATAATTATTTGAAGTGTAGGCCTGTATCTGCACACAATTTGCAATTCGTCCCAGCGCCCTGAGCTGTAAATTTGGACGGTGTAAAATGAAAATGGCCAGCTGCAGCAGAAAAGTGGACCCATATATATATATATGTGTGTGTGTATATATATATATATATATATATACATATATATATATATATGTATATATATATATATATATATATATGTATATATATATATATATATGTATATATGTATATATCTGCAATTCATATTTTAACGGTTTATATAGACCCCTCAGGCTCCATTCAAAATGGGGGTTATTGTAGGAGAGTTGCAGTCAACTGAGATTTGGAGAGAGTTTGGATTACTAGATTTTGGATAGTGTTTATAGTTTGGAGTGTTTGAGACTAGATAGCGTTTAGTTTGGAGATAGTTTTGAGAGCTTAGGGAGAGAGTGAGGAGAGGAGAGGTGATAGGATGGAGCCCCCTGTCCTGTCCATCAATGTCCATGTTACACAAGCATCTAT
Source organism: Nelusetta ayraudi (assembly GCF_046127955.1). Taxonomy (NCBI): domain Eukaryota; kingdom Metazoa; phylum Chordata; class Actinopteri; order Tetraodontiformes; family Monacanthidae; genus Nelusetta; species Nelusetta ayraudi. The sequence continues at coordinate 239,629 of NW_027466192.1, read as the reverse complement.
GCCAGGGGTGCCCATTACGTCCATCGCGATCTACTGGTCAATTGCGAAGGGAGTTTGGGTGATCGCATGGAGAGAGAGAGGGAGAGAGGGAGTGAGTGAGAGAGAGAGAGAGAGAGAGAGAGAGAGAGAGAGAGAGAGAGAGAGAGAGAGATCCGCGTCAATTACAGCAGGTAGAATCGTTCAGGCAGGATTAGAAAACACGGTGGATCTGGTTGATTTTGGTCATAATGTACGATGTGCTGGATTTTGTTCTTAAATGTGCTGTGCTTTACAGTGAAACGTAAATGTGACGTATCGGCTTCGGCACTATTCAGATCAAATAAAGACCAGACAGGGACAGGAAAAAGAGTTTCGCTGTTGTTTTACACGCAAAACTACCGGGGTTGTCGCGTGAGCTTGCAATCCTGGCGTAAACTGATGGAGACGCCTCGCTCGGAAAATGCGCTTCAAAGTGCACACGCACTACAGACGCGCCGAAGATGCTGGGAGATGCTGCTGGCAAAACGTCTGCATCACACACACACACACACACACACACACACACACACACACACACACACACACACCAATTATCCCTAACCTATGCGCTGGAAAACACAAAAATATACAGCAAAACATCTTAACGTAAACACACTTTTATTGATAAAATCAAACATAGGCAGATATAACCTAAACAATTTTAAACCATGAGTTTTCTGTGCAATGATGAGCATAAATGCACATGGGAACATGTTGACCCATTTAATCCTTTCTTTCTTTATCATTGGACTACAAATATATTTCTGAATATGTTTTCCTGTTTTATAGGAGGTGGATCTTTTTGACTTGCTCATTTTAAAAGTAGCTTGCATGTTGAAAAAGTGTGAGCACCCCTGATCTATGCCCTTTTCCAAGTCCCACAATCACTTTCACTATCATCTGCCTGATTACACCCATGCCATTTTCAGAAAAAAATTGCACAAACAGAATACATTCAAAAAAATGTATCATACACATAGTTATCAAGTCAAGTTATTTATTTATTGTCATTGTTGAACAAAGTTAACAACAAAATTTGTTTGGAGCATCCCCATAACCACTGGCATCAGTACCCATAAAAATAATCATAAATAAGTGAGAAAAAAACCCCAAAAATATATATATAATTTATGTACAGAAATTATTTGGTCATTCATTTCTTGCAATTCATAGTCATTCCCAACAGACATAACAGACACAAAAATTCAATGCATCACACGTGGTTGAGACACAGCTTGCCTGTGATTGTACATTTGGCCAGTAGGTGGTTTCGTGTGCACATGAAGCTTCGAGAAATGAACCGTTTCTAGAACCAGTTGGCTCAAGTGGTTCAATGCCTCATGAGGCTTCACCTCACCATCACTAGTCATGACACACAGCTTGCTGTTTGGCTCCACTTGTTGTAGTTCTGTCAGCCACCACTAGATGGAGCGCTCCTCTTCACTCTCCTCCTCATCCTCCCTCACCTCCACCTGTACTGACCTCACACTCTCCAGTTGATAGTCTCTGCTGTGGACAAGATCCATTAGTGGCTTCACTCCTGAATCCTGCAGCTGGTTCCCATCCAGGTCCAGGTGTCTGAGGTGGGAGGGGTTGGACTTCAGAGCTGAGAGCAGCCAATCACAGCTGAGCTCTGACAAACTGCAGCACCACAACCTGAATAGAGAATAAATGATGGAGAGTTTATAATTTTATAATGATGGAGAGTTTTTCCAGGGTGTCATCACTCTGAACATCAAAGTGAAATGTCCACTTCAGAATCTGCAATCTGCAAGCTGACCACTAGATGGGAGGATTTTACACACTGTACCTTTAAACCCAGTTTCATTCATTTCAAACACAAACCAGTGACTGCAAATTGAATTTCCAACAGCAGTCAAGTGAAAATCATGACAACAATAACAAGAGTGATAGAAGTTGTAGAGTGAAGAGGGTGAACTGACCTCAGAGTCTCCAGTTTACAGTCTGGACTCTGCAGAAAACCACTCAGCACCTTCACTGTTGAATCCAGAAGGCAGTTCCAACTCAGCTCCAGGTGTCTGAGTTGGGAGGGGTTGGACTTCAGAGCTGAGAGCAGCCAATCACAGCTGAGCTCTGACATCCTGCAGCCCTCCAACCTGAATAGAGAAGAAATGATGGAGAGTTTAGAATCAAAGTCAAATGTCGACTTTAGAATCTGACACTCAACAAAGGAGAGAGGGTGAGTGAATGAGCGCTGCAATCTGCAATCTGACCACTAGATGGCAGGATTTTACACTCTGTACCTTTAAACCAGGGGTGCTCACACTTTTTCAACATGCAAGCTACTTTTAAAATGACCAAGTCAAAAAGATCTACCTACTATACAATCGGTGTGTGTGTGTGTGTGTGTGTGTGTGTGTGTGTGTGTGTGTGTGTGTGTGTGTGTGTGGGGAACGCAGATGTTTTGCTAGCAGCATCTCCCAGGATGTCCGGTGCTTCTGCTGTGCGTGACTTTGAAGCGTATTTTGCGAGCGAGGCGTCTCCGTCAGTTTACGCCAGGATTGCAAGCTCACGCAACAACCCCGGTAGTTTGGCGTGTAGTTAAAGAAAACAACAGCCAAACTCTTTTTGCTGTCCCTGTCTGCTCTCAAACAGAATGCAGGTATCTGAAGTATACCTTGATTTTGTTCATTATAGTTGCAGATTTAAAATGAAACCTGCTTTATGTCTCCTTTATTTGATCTGAGCAGTGCAGAAGCCGATTCGTCTCATTTACCTTTGACTGTAAAACACAGCACATATAGAAACAAACTCCAGCACATCGTACATTATGACCAAGATCAACCACAACCACCATGTTTTCTAATGACTGAGAGAGCGGTTCGTCTCTCTACCCCACCCCCCCACCCCCTCGACCTAATGGGCACCCCTGCTTCAAACCCAGTTTCACTCATTTCAAACACAAACCAGTGTCTGCAAATTGAATTTCCAACAACAGTCAAGTGCAAATCATGACGACAACAACAAGAGTGATAGAAGTTGTAGAGTGAAGAGGGTGAACTGACCTCACACTCTCCAGTTTACAGTCTGGACTCTGCAGAAAACCACTCAGCTCCTTCACTGATGAATCCTGCAGCAGGTTCTCACTCAGGTTCAGGTGTCTGAGGTGGGAGGGGTTGGACTTCGGAGCTGAGAGCAGCCAATCACAGCTGAGCTTTGACAACCTGCAATACTCCAACCTGAATAGAGCATAAATGATGGAGAGTTTATCATGATGGAGAGTTTTTCCAGGTGTCATCACTCTGAAAATCAAAGTGAAATGTCGACTTCAGAATCTGCAACAACACTTATATCAGTAGACTCATCAAGTTGCAAGGCAAATTTCTTACTGATAGGGATCTTGTCCAAAACCACACTTTCGATGTCTGCAGACATCTCATTAATACGTCTGGAGATTGTGTTATCTGAGAGAGGGACTTTGGCTGTTTCTTTAGCTGCTTCGGGTCCGAGCGTCTCATTTACAATGGCTTTGCAGGCGGGAAGTATTAATTGCTCTGCCACAGTGTGGGACTTTTTTGATTTAGCCACAAGTTCAGCGTAGTGTTGCCACCCGTCCCGTTTTTCCCAGAATTGTTCTCTTTTTTCACCACCTGTCCCAGGAAAAATAAAATCTCTCCCGGGACACAATTTGTCCCGTTTTTAAGGGAAAATGACAAAACCTCATTTGATTTCTGCCTGTGGTCTACTCCCGTAAAATATGCGATTGTCCCGTACTTGGCAACTAAAAAACCTGTCCCGTAATGAACTGATACAGGACGCACTTCACTTTGTGTCCCGTATATTTCGGTGACCCCCCCCCTCCGTCGACAGACTTGAGACACCCCCCCACCCCCCAGAGGTCCCGGATTTGTAACTCTGGTAGGTGGCAACCCTAGTTCAGCGACGTGGTAGCTAGCTTTAAGGGCTCTCTCGTTTACTTTTGCGGTTTTTCTCATGAAAGTTGCCTGTTTCTCCGTGTGTTCACGCAGGCGAACAAAATACTCCACATTTTTCTTTTGAACTGAGGGCTGTTTCGTTTGGAGATGGCGTTTAAGCTTACTTGGGACCATAGCACTGTTGGAGAGCTTTTCACCACATACCAAGCACAACGGAGTCGGTGCCGTTGCATCTCCGGTAAAAGTAAATCCAAATGAAAGATAGCTTTCATTGTATTGCCTCACGCCAGAAACTTTGCTCGACGTCACCGTCTTTGCCTCCACTCATACTAGGGCCTTCATCTGGGTCCGGATTTTGTCCAGGGTCCAGTTCAGAGTCAGCATTTTTCCTCTTCAAAAACTTATCCATCACTTTCAACCGTCGTCCCGCTATCCACAATCCACACACCTGTCGCTGCATCCATGCGTTCATTCGCTTGTCTCCAAGCGCAAGGCAATTAGCTACCTGCTGCTGCCACCTACTGGTATGGAAGAGTACTACATGATTACGCTGCCAGGCGCTAGACTGCACAGGCACACAAATGGGATAATTTCCCACGGCACACCTGACAATATCTCGCGGCACACAAACACTGGTTTACAGGAACGGGTGCGTATCAGGAAACGCTGGCAGTGTGTTTCCCGTGTCTTACTTCCGGTATAAAGTTCGCTTCAAAATTACAACAGAAATACTACCGAAAGATGCCAGTAGGTGGCAACGACGCTCTATAAATGCTTCTCTTAACGCAACAAATAAATGAAATGACTTTCATACTTACACCAACTGCTCTTAACCTATTTATTAAACAATTTAGACTTAAAGGCTTCTTTGTTGTTTCACCTTAACAGAACACTAATAATAATAATAATAATAATAATAATAATAATAATAATAATAATAATAATAATAATAATAATAATAATATTAAGAAATTGCCATTTACAAAACGTGCACATTTCTTTTAAACTTAAGTGTAGTTGTTTTCCATATCTATTGACGCAAATGACGTTAACCTTGCAATGAACGCAGCAACACTTGTACCTAATAACACTAATGATACAACAAATACACGTCAAAATGGTTGCAGTGAAAATGGACGCTTTTAATCATATATGTTTTGGCTCTTGCCAAGTAAAATTTCAGGAATTATTCTTTGTTTGTTTAGAATGTCGGACATGTATTCAGCGCTTTGTGATGAAGAGCTGGATGCCCTCATTGCAGAAATCCAACTCAGTCACCCAAACACAGGGTACAGAATGATGAGAGCATTCCTTCATGCCAGGGGATTACGAGTGCAAAGTAAGTTTGATATGAAGTTGATCCCCACATGAATGTATTCAGTAATCTGTATTGTGCATCAGTTTAACCGAAACAAACAAATATAATTAGCTTTATTTGTATAACGCTTTCCGTACAAAATGTAGCTAAAAGTGCTTACATGGATGATTAAAAAAAGAATGGCGGTATATTTAAAAAAAGAAAGGGGGGGTATTTAATAAATGAAATCATACCTTTTGTCAGCATTATCTGTGTTAACACGGATTTGTGCCTTTAATATTTTATGTAGTTTGTCTTTCTTTTTTTTTTGCTGTTGTTGTAGTTCAAAGAGTACGTGATTCCTTAAGAAGAGTGGACCCAATTGGGACTGAAGTGCGAGCCTTGGCCAATCGCACACTAAGACGGAGGCAGTATTCTGTTCCTGCACCAAATGCAATGTGGCACATAGATGGAAACCACAAATTAATACGGTATTTTTCAAAACTGTTTTTAAATACTTGAACAAATGAAACATTGAGATTTTCTACCCACTCCAAATCATTTCATCTTTGTACCATACCTTTTTTGTGTCAAATAAGCTGTGCATGAACCTTTTTCAATTAGCTATCTGATGCCTTATATATTTTAGATTTCTCTTTCCATCTTCTCTCCCTTTTTTACCAAAAGCTGGAGATTTGTTATTCACGGTGGAATAGATGGCTTTAGCCGTTCAATTGTTTATCTGTCTGCTGCAATAAACAACCGAGCAGACGGGTGGCACACCGGAATGACATTTGTTTAGTTTTTTTAAATGCCCTATGCCTTAGGTAATAATAAATGGTAGGCGGAGGTATGAATAATAGAACTATTTTATTTACCCAAATAATGCACAAAACAGTGTATCATCCAGCATTTAGTAATCTTATCTGACTGAGTAAAATGCTTTTTGTTTGTTTGAGTGGGTTGATCTGTGCTCCGGGAGAGTATACTGGTGTATCTAGTACTAGTAACCTAGTATTAGTTTCAGCAAGATAAACAAGTGTTTCATAGGTATCTATGTATCTTTGTTAACTTATAGAGATGGAAACCAACAACTGAGTTTAGTTAAGAATGTAACAGGTACAAAGTGCATAAACATGAAAAATCCCTTTGTGAGAATTATATTCAAGTTACCAAAGTTTGACTTATATTACAAGTACACAGTTTATATGTATTATTCACAAACAGGATTATGACAGCTGAATACGCTTGTTTTGGTGTTGACTACCTGCAGAATGCTGAATTGCAGATGATGGGCCCTCAACCTCATCATTGGGAAAAGTTCCTGGGAAAAGTTGTATAAATTACTCATAATGTCAATACAAGTATAACATCAACTCAACTTTTAATACTTATTCAAATGTTATCGATTTTTAAAGACACCCTGCTTCCTTTCTTGACATTGTGGACATATCCTATTCACTTCATTTAAGCGTCTTATGTTATAGGCCACTTGTCTATCCATTAGCTCATAAAACAACAACCACACTTCCATTCAGCACCAATAAAGAGCATTAAAATAGACATAAAGTAATAAAACAGAATTTAATTAGATTAAATTAATATTGCCCATTCCACAGTCCAGAACAAAGCAGAGGTGGTGTGCGACTTTGAGTGTGACTGATTCAGGATGCAGTGACTGTAGTGATGGTGAGGTGAAGCCTCATGAGGCATTGAACCACTTGAGCCAACTGGTTCGAGAAACGGTTCATTTCTCGAAGCTTCATGTGCACACGAAACCACCTACTGGCCAAATGTACAATCACAGGCAAGCTGTGTCTGAACCACGTGTGATGCATTGAATTTTTGTGTCTGTTATGTCTGTTGGGAATGACTATGAATTGCAAAAAATGAATGACCAAATAATTTCTGTACATAAATTATATTTTTTGTTTTTTTTTCTCACTTATTTATGATTGTTTTATCGGTACTGATGCCAGTGGTTATGGGGATGCTCCAAACAAATTTTGTTGTAAACTTTGTTCAACAATGACAATAAATAAATAACTTGACTTGATAACTATGTGTATGATACATTTTTTGAATGTATTCTGTTTGTGCAATTTTTTTCTGAAAATGGCATGGGTGTAATCAGGCAGATGACAGTGAAAGTGATTGTGGGACTTGGAAAAGGGCATAGATCAGGGGTGCTCACACTTTTTCAACATGCAAGCTACTTTTAAAATGAGCAAGTCAAAAAGATCCACTTCCGATAAAACAGGAAAACATATTCATTCAGAAATATATTTGTAGTCCAATGATAAAGAAAGAAAGAGGATTAAATGGGTCAACATGTTCCCATGTGCATTTATGCTCATCATTGCACAGAAAACTCATGGTTTAAAATTGTTTAGGTTATATCTGCCTATGTTTGATTTTATCAATAAAAGTGTGTTTAAGTTAAGATGTTTTGCTGTATAGTTTTGTGTTTTCCAGCGCATAGGTTAGGGATAATTGGTGTGTGTGTGTGTGTGTGTGTGTGTGTGTGTGTGTGTGTGTGTGTGATGCAGACGTTTTGCCAGCAGCATCTCCCAGCATCTTCGGCGCGTCTGTAGTGCGTGTGCACTTTGAAGCGCATTTTCCGAGCGAGGCGTCTCCATCAGTTTACGCCAGGATTGCAAGCTCACGCGACAACCCCGGTAGTTTTGCGTGTAAAACAACAGCGAAACTCTTTTTCCTGTCCCTGTCTGGTCTTTATTTGATCTGAATAGTGCCGAAGCCGATACGTCACATTTACCCTGGACACCCTTGTCCAGGGTGTCCCCTGCCTTCGCCCTAAGACAGCTGGGAGAGGCTCCAGCAGACCCCCGTGACCCTGAGTTCGGGACTAAGCGGGTATGGAAAATGAATGAATGAATGAATGTAAAGCACAGCACATATAAGAACAAAATCCAGCACATCGTACATTATGACCAAAATCAACCAGATCCACCGTGTTTTCTAATCCTGCCTGAACGATTCTACCTGCTGTAATTGACGCGGATCTCTCTCTCTCTCTCTCACACTCACTCTCTCTCTCTCTCTCTCTCCATGCGATCGACCCAAACTCCCTTCGCAATTGACCAGTAGATAGCGATGGACGTAATGGGCACCCCTGGCATAGATGCTTGTGTAACATGGACATTGATGTACAGGACAGGGGGCTCCATCCTATCACCTCTCCTCTCCTCACTCTCTCCCTAAACTCTCAAAACTATCTCCAAACTAAACGCTATCTAGTCTCAAACACTCCAAACTATAAACACTATCCAAAATCTAGTAATCCAAACTCTCTCCAAATCTCAGTTGACTGCAACTCTCCTACAATAACGCCCATTTTGAATGGAGCCTGAGGGGTCTATATAAACCGTTAAAATATGAATTGCAGATATATATATATATGTATACATATATATATATATATATATATATATATATGGGTCCACTTTTCTGCTGCAGCTGGCCATTTTCATTTTACATCGTCCAAATTTACAGCTCAGGGCGCTGGGACGAATTCTAAATTGTGTGCAGATACAGGCCTACACTTCAAATAATTATGAGAAAAATCCAACGTCAAGAGAGCACTTCCATTAGGAAATCGTCAACATGAAATTTCGTCTTCTACTGACACCTGCTGGTCAAATTGAATAGTTGCAAATATTGTGAAGAAGTTGTCATCTAATTCTAATCCTAAACAATATGGCCATTCGAAGTGAAGTATTAAGACAATTAATCAGGTTTGTACTGCTTGATTGAACACATTCATCCCGTTCCAGTGCACTAAAACCCACTTCCCTTCAGGACCGTGTCAGCGAAGCCAAAACTTCCTTGAGTGACGCTGTTTCCCAGCATGCAATGCGAGCTAGCGATTCACAATACTATTTCATCACAAACATGGATGTAAAAAATAAAAAGGGACGAAAAATGAAACTTCAGGAACACCAACCATTGCAATACAAGCAGAACTGGGCCGAAGTTTTATATTATGTACACCATAATACAGCCTTCTGGTGGACAAGCCATACTATTTAATCCGTGTCCTCCTATGGTACTTCCGTGGGAGGAAGCTCATCGTAGAGGTCACGTGCTGGTTGCTCGTCGCTCCACCAATCGTTGCGAGTGAACGGAAAAGTGAACAGTCATAACAGAAGCTTGCTGCTGGAAATAATGCGCTACAAGTGGATGTCATTTTGGAGTTCATTGAAAGAGGTTAATAATAAAAGAAAAATACAATATATATATATATATGTATAGTGTGTGTAACTTTAACTAACTTATCTATTTCTATCCATCTATCAAACTTACTATCTAGGGATCTTGATATTGTGTTGGCAGATGCATTATCACGTGTACATGTGGACTAGCTGCGAAATTCTTATTTCGGGGGAACTGAGGGTTTTCTTGTTTAGTTTTGTTTGTCGGTATGTTAATAGGGTTTGGTTCTTAAGGGAGGGGGTGTTATGACCCACGGGTGGGTCTAGGTGCCTCTATGTTTGTGTCTGTGTGTGTGTGTGTGTGAGAGTGGATGATGCCTTGCAGGTGCGGTTCTGGATGTTGGCTGCTGATTGGACGCGCCATGGCTGAGAAGGAGGAGCAGCCGAGCCAGCCTGACGGTCATCCCTCCTCCGCTCCCAAGTCTGCAGTTAGTCACTTCTGAAATGGTGTTAGAGCACGCAGCCGTAGGGCTGGGCTGCCATTTTCTTTGTCCCCTCTTTTCTCCTGTTTATTAAGTATGTAGGGAGGTTAGCCTTTCTGTATTTGGCTTCTCTTTCTTTCTTTAGTTAGTTCTTAAGGCGAGCTAGTTGGAGTTTGGTTTATTATTTTGGCCTGGGCCCACCCTGAAGCCTTTGCTGGCCACCGGTTAAGTTGTTTTTTTTCTTTCATTTACTGATTCATAAATGTTTTTGTTGAAAACCGCCAACTGCCGTGAGAAATTAATGAGCCTTGGGAGTGGGGGAAGGTGTCCCACACGTTGCGTCTCGGTCCCCCGAGACGGGACGTAACACGGAGTTTTCACCGTGACAGAAGGTTGAGCTCCTTCCGTTTTACAAGTGACGTCGTCACGTTAGCCTGTTCCATCCCTGCTAAATTCTTTAAAGAACTACCGTTAGTAAACTTTTAAATTATAATACGCTCTACACTAATTGTAATTTCCTGCCCGTGGTTCTATATAGCAACAGCTGATGGCTCATATCAGCAGATAAGCAGCAACAATCTGGGCATTGCGGGTGATTCATAAATATGTCATTTCTTATTAATTAGCCCATAAGTGTTGTACACCAGTGTGACACCAAATGCTTGTTGCTGACAGCAGTGAAGAAATGACACTCTAGTGGTTCTGCACATTAGTATAAATAGAGTGATTCTCTATCATTACATCACAGGACGACGGCACTCTGACAGATTCCATGAACCTGGAGACTGATGATCCAGACTCCGGTCCAGATGACACAACAGGCCACAGTGGAAACGGGTCAGAGCATGGACTGGCTGCTGAAAGGATCCAGGTAGGTGGCGCTGTCATCCCAAGTTGTGTGGTGTGGAGGATCAGGGCCAAAGTTCCAGATGCTCACAGATGTGACTGTGGATTCAGGAGGAGTGTTTGAAGGCTGGACTCCCAACAGTGATTGGCTGCTGAGGACCTCTCAATCACAATCAGGTTTTTTAGTGGCTGTGAGATTGAAAGTGAGATTGCATTGTCCAGGGAGGAGGACAGCAGTCAGCCATGTTTCACCTCCAGTCAACACGCAGTAGTTCACATGAAGGTCCAAGAGGCCTACAGACCTACACTGAGTCTGGACGTGGTAGTACAGTTGGATCATTGTCTTTGTTGTGTTGTTTGGTCATTGTGATCCAATGTAATGTGAGAGAAGGACGAGTGCAGTTATATTGGAGTGAGTTATTTAGAGTGTAATAGAAGTTATAATGCAGAGTCTGTTTTTATGAAATGTTCTATCACCTGGCATCCATCCATCCATCCATCCATCCATCCATCCATCTTCTACTGCCGCATCCGGAGTCAGGTCTCGGGGGCAGCAGCCTCAGCAGAGACCCCCAGACTTCCCTGGACCTAGTCACCTCCTCCAGCTCCTCCAGTGGGACCCCAAGGCTTCCCAGTCCAGCCCAGAGACCTGGTCCCTCCAGCAGGGTCTCCTCCTGGTGGGACATGCCTGGAACACCTCCCCAGGGAGGCGTCCCAAACAAGACCCCGAGATGCTGGAACTCCTCCCCCTGAGGCAGGGCCTCCCCACCGACCCAGAGAGGGCAAACCACCTCATATCATTATCACTCTCCTCACCCAATCAATCTTTTACTCTATCCAATCTTTTACTCTATCCACTCTGTCCAAGCTCTCATTATGCTTTGTACAGAATGCTCGATATGCATGATACTGCCGCAGTCTCTGTGTCCCCAGCAGGTGATGACCACTGCGCCAGGAGCTGGATTGTGCTGTCCTGGGGGTCTTGCTGTCATCGCTTCATCCCACCACCATGCTTAAGACCTGGACTTGTCCTATCGGCAGATTGTCCATCGAGCTAGGCTCTTGCCTTCCAAAGCATGGACACTTACACTCCACATGGACAGCAGCCTTGAATGATTTCCTATTCTTTGTGTTTATATCCGTTTTGCCTGGTTGGTGTATCTGTTTTTCACTCTGTCCTGTCTGCCACCCTGGCTCACTCTGCTCCTTTCTCTCTTTCTCTGTCTCTCCTCTATCTTTCTACTTCACCCCAACTGCTCATAGGCAGATGATCGCCCTCTGGAGTCTGGTTCTGGCCTAGGTTTCTTCCCACAGGGAAGTTTTTCCCAGCCACTGTCGCATCTTGCTTGCTCCGGGGGCCCGGTTGGTTCTCTCTGATTGTATAAAGCGCTTTGAGACGCCTTTGGCTGTGATTTAGCGCTGTACAAATAAAAGTTTATTATTATTATTATTATTATTATTATTATTATTATTATTATTATTATTATTATTATTATTATATCCAGCATTGATTTATCTGTTGGTGATTAATTATAATGTATCATTTATTTTATTTAAATTATATTTGAACTGAATTGGATGGTTTGTAAAAGTGAGATTTATTATCATTGATTCATGTGGTTTATGTTGAGACCGAGTGGAGAAGTGGGTATGGCCTACAGAAGGTTTTAGTACACAAGTTATTGAGATACGGAGAATCCCCATGGCAGGACTTCAGGAGATATATAATCAAAGTGTTAAAGCAGCAGAAATGAAACGTCAGTTGAGGTCAAGGTCACACAGGTCAGAGGTTGTGATGGCTTTTATTGTCAGAATATTGAATCATTGAAATATAATGTTTGAGCTCGTAACAAAGTTAGGATGATATAACATAATCACATAAAATAAATGATCTGGTTTCCTTCTGATTCATTGACGTCCTTCTGAAATCTCCACACAAACATCTGGCAAGCATCAAAACCATGAATTATTTTGAGGGAAATTTCTTTTGTCTTACTTATGATTCAATAATGATTTGAGTTCCCATCACAGGTGTTGTGAATCACTTTATCTTTTCCACATGATTTCCTTATTTAAAATCATGAAGCAGAAATAAAGTCTCTTGAAAAGTATTTTTCACCTCCAAAATGAAGATGTTATAGAACTCTGAAGTGAGAGCAGAGCAGTGTGTTGTTGATGTGTGGAACCTTCATGCTGAGATGTTCCAGCCGTGGATGATGAGAGCAGAAGCAGTGGTTGTGTTGCTGCTGCCTTCACTGAGCAGCTGCTCCAAGTCCTGCTTCTTCCACTGAGGATTCAGCTCCACCAGTGGCTTCTGGGACGTCTCTCCCAGTAACCACAGCAGCTTGTAGGGAGAAGCAGTCCGCCAGCCACCAGGCTCCACTGGGGTCAAAGGTCGTGCCAGCTTGCTGGTTAGCTCCACTGGTTGTAGTTCTGTCAACCACCACTAGATGGGGCTCTCCTCTTCACTCTCCTCCTCACTCCCCATCACAAAGGTCTCCCAGCTGCAGAGAGAAGAAGAGACAGCAACAGTCAGGACTCACGGTCCTTGAACGCAACATCACAGAGACGTTAACTGTTGATGGAGATGATGGAGTGACTGGTGAGAAGAAGCAGACTCTCAGTCACATGTCAAGTGTGGAACATATGAAGGTCATGTGACCATGGAGTGTTGGACTGATACTGAGGCCTGATGAAGATGAACTGATCAATAATTGAGTGGTGAACTGAGAGAAGAAGCAGTTTGGCAGCAGATGTTGGATGAATGAGGAGCAGTTGATCAATGTTGACATAGTTTTTCTATTGGTTGGAAATGTCTTGTTGCCAGGCAGAAAGATCAACTCCCCAGTATGATACAACTGATGGTTGCATTGTGGCTACGAACAAAACCAAACAAGCAAAAACTGGTCAAACAGTGCCCCTCAGTGGCAGAACTGCGAGCTGCGAGGACCAACATGTCATAGGAAGGTTTGAAGGTTCAAGGCTACATTTGAACACATTGTGTTTCTTATTGACATATTATAGAGTGACCTGTCTGAAATATCTGCCTGTTAATCAATGTGTTATTTTTTCAGCATGTGTTCATTTCTCTGTACAGTCTGCAGTAGAAGGTAGTTCTGACTCGAGGGCGCCCCCTGGCGGCTCTTTACAAAACTACAGTTGCCATCACTTGTTGGCAGTCCATGATGACGGTGAGAAAAATGTGATTTCCTCTTTGAAGAGCTGCACCTGTTTCTCCCTGACGTGATGAGACTGGACACCTGTTGAGGGCAGTGGCGGCTGCTGGTCTTTCAAGGAGGGGAAGCTCATTTTCTGCCTGCGTCATAAAATCCATTTGTTTATTTATACGTAAATTATGCCATCAATGTCTTTCAATAAAAATGATCAGTGACCCTGTTGTAGCAGCTAGCTGCCTGCCTGCCACATCACACCAGTCTGTTGCACAAACTGTCCACTGCCTGGCCACATCTGGAGCACAAGCTAGAAATCAGCTTTGCACTTCCTGCTGCTGCACAGTGTTCTTCTGTCTGATCAGCCTTTCTCCCCCTCAGGCTGCAGCTGCACTGGTGAGTTCCAGCTGACATTATATCTTCATATATTCTTATTAACGGCTGACTGTGTATAATGGAGATACTGTTTATATATACAGTATGTATGCATTGTCGTTGTACCCATATTTTATTTATTTATACACAGCCTTGACAACATCTATTGTATTTATGGACCTATAATTATATAATTATATCTGTTAAAGCTTTCGGGTTATATATATATATGTATATATATATGTGTATATATATATATATATATTAAGGGTGTCAAAGTTAACGCGTTAACTCAACGCCGCTTTATCGCCGAAATGTTTTTTTATCGCGCAATTAACGCACACGATGCTTTTTGAGCCTTTGGCCGCTCCGTAGATTGTGGAAACCGGAAATGAATTGACTCACAGCACACAGTCACACGCTTGCAGCCGGTGTACCGGCTTGTAAACACAACAAAAAAAACGAGCGCTTCCATTCGGCGCCCATGTTCATCAACGTAGTAGTTCACACCCGACGCGAACAGGCGCGCGGCTCCCCTTGCGGATCGCGCCATGCATTTAACGTCAGTTCACTGGATGTGGAAGCGAAGCACCGAGCGCTTCCATTCGGCGCCCACGTTATTCAATGTGGTGGTTCACACTAGACGCAAACAGGCGCGCGGCTCGCGCCATGCAGTTGTCGCTTCGACGTCTGCTCTATTTTGTGCGCGAGCCGTGAGCGATCCTCGTCAATAGTACAGGAAGTCGCTAAAAAAAACAACGAGAAAAGAAAATCCGGTGAATTTTCAAAATAAACTAATTTCAAAATAATATATATATATGTGTATACATATATATATATATATATATATGTATATATATATATATATATATATATATATATATATATATATATATATATATATATATATGTATATATATATACATATATATATATATGTATCCACTGAGACTTACCGTCTGTAATGTGTCTTCCACAGGTCCGGTACGGGTCATGGACTACGAGGAGTACGACGACGAGTACTTGCTCTTCCAGCAGCTTCTCAACGACACCGCCAACACCTCTGAGCCGGGTTACGTGGTCAGCGACCCGGTCCAGCTGTGTCCCAGGACCGGCGTCAACCACTTTGGCGCCAGGATCATCCCAGTCTTCTACTACGTCAACTTCCTGCTCAGCTACCTCGGCAACGGCTTGGTGCTCTTTGTCATCTACAAGTATGAGAAGCTCAACACCGCCACCAACGTCTTCCTCCTGAACCTGGTCCTGTCCAATGTCCTCTTCACCTCCAGCCTCCCCTTCTGGGCCACCTACCACCTCTCGGAGTGGATCTTCGGCGAGGCGCTGTGCAAGCTGGTCAGCGGCGCCTACTCTGTTGGCTTCTGCTACCTGACCGTGGTGCACGCGGTCCCGGCCGCCAAGAGCAGGAGGAGGGCGAACGCCGTGGCGGGAACGCTGACGGTCTGGCTGGTCAGCGTGGCGGCCAGCGCCAAGGAGTTTGTCCTGCGGACGGTGTGGGAGAGTCCGTTCGACGGGCTGATGTGCGAGGAGGCCGGGTACCCCGAGAGCACCGTGCTACCAGCAGTTCCTGCTCTTCTTCCTGCTCCCGCTCTTCATGGTGATGTACTGCTACACCGGCATCACCGTCCGCGTCCTGTCCACTCGGCTGAAGAACAAGTGCCGCACCGTCAAGCTCATCTTTGTCACCGTTTTCACCTTTTTCCTCTGCTGGACGTCCTACAACGTGATAGTCTTCCTGCGCGCCCTCGAGCTCTCCGGCCCCAGCCGGGGAGGGGGGGCGGCTCATCGTGTGCCGCCTCGGAGGCCACGGACTATGCGCTGTACGTGACGCAGAACGTGGCCTACGTGTACTGTTGCGTCAGTCCCGTGTTTTACACGTTTGTGGGCAAGAAGTTCCAGAGCCACTTGAGAAAGCTGCTGGCCAGGAAGCTGCCGTGCCTCCACAAGCACATGAGCCTCAGCAGCCAGAGCAGCAGGACCACGTCCCAGAGGACCGCACACTCTGTCTACTAGTGCCCGTCTCACACACACACACACACACACACACACACACACACACACACACACACACACACACACACACACACACACACACAGCCAGTTGTTCCCACCTAGACAGTAAGCGCTGTATATCTAGAAAAACATACTAGCAGTTCATGGACTAAGTCTCAATCCAGGGTCTGCATCTTTGGAAGGAAGCCTCCATTGTCTGAAGGAAGCGTCCTCCGTCTGAAGGAAGCGTCCTCCGTCCGAAGGATGCGTCCTCCGTCTGAATGAAGCGTCCTCCGTCTGAAGGAAGCGTCCTCCCAAGGACCCGGCCCAGAAGGACCGACCCAAACCCCGCCTCCCCGATAACCTCACGGGACGGTCTAGCCTTGGGCGTACTTCCTGGTTGCGTCACCGCCGTTCCCTCCTGCTGGCCAACCCCGGAGTGTGGTTTTCATAGCATCAAGCTCACCATTGGTTGGTTGGATGTTCAAATCAGTAAAAACCCTGCGTTAAAAACTGAAGATTTGATGTGAAATTTCAATACTTAAATTTATACGCGGTGTCTTTGCGCTAATGGCGCTAATTTCAGCTGACTTCCCAGGATCCCAGGATGCTTTGCAGCAGCAGCACGCAAAGCATCCTGGGATACAGAAGGAGGTGAAGGATAGTAGTGGTGTAGCCTTGGTGCTAACAGTAGGGAGCATTTGGAGCGTCGTTCTGACTATTGGGAATTGGGAGGAGCCTTCAGCGCAGTGCGGTGACGCAACTTCCTTTCAAATTGCAGCCTTCCAAGGATGCAGCGCCTGAACTGAGACACAGCCATGGATTGCTGGTGACGTACGGGGTCACGTGACCCGTTCACTGACCAGTGAACATGGCACGGGGATGTGTGTGAAAAGTACACAATTATTCTTTGGGTTTTGAACTCAACGGTTTGTTGTGTTGTGTAAACCTTGTCAGCAGTGAGTTGTATCAACTATTATCGACTACTACAAATAGATCAATAAATACACACATTTTATGGACTGAAATGTGTTTTTCTGATGTGGGCTGTTTGTCCTGGTGTGTTTCCAGAGGAAGTCCTGGATCCTTGTGGCTGTAGGGGGAGTAGGAGGCTCAACGTTGGCCTTGACAAAGGACAGTGGTGACCTTGTCACTGCTGAGCTCCACTCAGTTTGTTCAAACACTGGGTTTGTTTTTACCTAACCCTGATGGAGCCTTGCTATGAGTGGAACTGTGACACACGAGAAGGCTTTACTAGACAGAGGGGGTGGGGGGTAGCGGAGCAGCAGCAGATGGATGCAGTGTTTTGGTGAGCCACCTCATAGGAGGAGACAATGTATCCTGGGATATCATGGAGAAAACGTGTTGCTGTAATGTCAATGGAACCAAGTCAGTGTCTGTGAAGCCCCACCAGGGTGTTGAGCTACGAGAACAGGGGTGACATGACAGACCTGCATCGAGTCGGCGGGCCACCGAAGTTATGTTGACGGGGGGGGGGGCAACTCCATTGGGACAGACCTCTACATCGCGGTCGAACGTGATATATGGATAGATGGCGGTCAAAACGCTATTTCGCCGGTGATAGATAGTGTGTGTTGAATACATACATTCGTCACTGTATTTTGATTTACCTTGTATGTATATCTATACTGTTGGAATCATATATTTAGTTTAGATGTTAGTGTTGAATAATATAATTAGTTTAGATGTTTGTTTATAATAACATGATTATTAATATAAAGCTGTTTAATCATTTGGCTGACCTACTCATAGAGAAAAGGCATTGTTGCAGGAGTCACACAAAGAGCTCAAGAAGGAACAAAGGGAAGAACATCCCTCACTAACTGGTGACCCTGGGGGAGCAGAGGGTGACCCTGGAGACCAGAGGGTGACCCTGGGGGACCAGTGGGTGACCAGAGGGTGACCCTGGGGGACCGGATCACCCTGGGGGAGCAGAGGGTGACCATGGGGGACCAGAGGATGGACAGAGAGCTAACTGACTTTGCGACCACCATAAGACTTTATAACCCGGTCATTTACAGGGGGGAGAACTCATGATCCATCGGAGGCACGGGGGGGAGGAGCCTGTGACCTCAGGCATGTTGTGCACTGTATTATTTCAACAGGTCACGCTGGAACCAATGATGGATCATTTGGCTCCCTGCCAAATAAGGACTTGTTTCCTGTTGCACTCAGTAATCAGAGACTTGGATCAAAGGCTGCCCCAACATCCAATGAGGCTTGGGTCTGGAGACCGGGCAGCCAGTCAGAAGAGGACAACACCTGGGAGTGTTTGCATGTTTTCTTTCTGTATAAAAGGACTGGGTCAAGGGACAGAGAGCAGTCAGACTTCATGCCCTGACAATACTTTGGTGTTGCTAGGGTTCTGAACTGGGCCCAGAGCTCTGTATAGTTGTACCCTCAATTGATTTCTTTACTAAAGACATATTTAAATTGGCATTCTTCTCCTGTGACTCTTCATTCAACCAACACGCGGATCAGCAGCACGGCACAAGGAAATCTGATCCAACAATACATAGAGAGAGAGAGAGAGAGAGAGAATTTTGTGTATACAACATTAATAAAAACAAAGTACCGTAAATACGCCAGGGATTGACAGAAAAAAAAAAAGATAACCTTAATCAACCGATGTAGTTTGGCCTAATAGAGTTGCCGTATGTGATGTCATTGGCAGTCGCCCACCGGACAGAGGCGACTGCCAATGACGTCACATACGGCAACTCTATTAGGATGGGGTTTGCCCATGTCTGTACTAGAACCACCCAGAACCACCAGGGTGTTTAGCTCTTAGAACCCCCTAGAACCTCCTAGAACCATCCAGAACCACCAGGGTGTTTAGCTCTTAGAACACCCTAGAAGCTCCTAGAACCATCCAGAACCACCCAGAACCACCAGGGTGTTTAGCTCTTAGAACCCCCGAGAACAATCCAGAACCACCAGGGTGTTGAGCGCTTTATTGCAATGACTCTGCAAACACTGAGACACCTGAGTCAAATGATACAAGTGTTGGTGAAGATGCCACATTTCACAGCACATTGAAGCTACTAACATAGATCTACATACACATTAATCTACCTGAACATGCAAACACAAGCAGGTGGAGATTTAAAGATACTGCTCAAGAAAAACATTAAACATTGATGGACTTATATGGGTACGCATACAAATATATATTTATTAGTGCTGGGACTCCATTAAAGAAAATAATCAAATTAATTATGGTCTTTGTAATTGGTCAAACCTCTGACCTTTGACCTCTATCAGTCATGGTTGACCTCCAGTGCTCACGCAGTGCTTCACTGGAAGGCCAAGAACAATCCAAGAGTCCATATGTGGCACTGCAAGGTCCACCAGTGGCTTCTGGGACGTCTCTCCCAGTAACCACAGCAGCGTGTAGGGAGAAGCAGTCTGCCAGCCACCAGGCTCCACTGGGGTCAAAGATTGTGACACGCAGTTCTGTCAGCCACCACTAGATGGAGCTCTCCTCTTCACTCTCCTCCTCATCCTCCCTCAATACCTCTCCCACCTGCAGAGAGAAGAAGAGACAGCAGGAGTCAGGACTCACAGTCCTTGAACGCATCATCACACAGACGTTGACTGTTGATGGAGATGATGGAGTGACTGGTGAGAAGAAGCAGACTCTCAGTCACATGTCAAGTGTGGAACATATGAAGGTCATGTGACCATGGAGTGTTGGACTGATACTGAGGCCTGATGAAGATGAACTGATCAATAATTGAGTGGTGAACTGAGAGAAGAAGCAGTTTGGCAGCAGATGTTGGATGAATGAGGAGCAGCTGGACGTCACCATCCTCCTCTCACACTGTGACTGGGAACACTGGACCTCTGCTGTGGGATCAACTGGCTTTGGTGCTGGAACCATCATCCACTGCTTCCAAACCAGTACTGACCTCACAGTCTGCAGTTGATAGTCTCTGCTGTGGACAAGATCCATCAGTGGCTTCACTGATGAAGCCTTCAGGTTGTTCAACCTCAGGTCCAGGTGTCTGAGGTGGGAGGGGTTGGACTTCAGAGCTGAGAGCAGCCAATCACAACTGACCTCTGACAAACTGCAGTCAATCAACCTGAATAGAGAATAAATGATGGAGAGTTTATAATGAAGGAGAGTTTTTCCAGGGTGTCATCACTCTGAAAATCAAAGTGAAATGTCGACTTCAGAATCTGACACTACAGAAAATGTCACCTTGAAATTAAATCCTCAGTCCAAAACTAATGTGTGTTGAAATGATGTTTGGTCACATGACCACTGATGAACAGAATGAAGTTTTCATATTTCTGGATGTCATTTTGATATGAATCAACCTTCAGTTCAATGTTTATTCAACATGTGTGATGAAGTGTGTTTGGTGCTGAAACCATCATCCACTGGTTCCAAACCAGTACTGACCTCAGAACCTCCAGTTTACAGTCTGGACTCTGCAGAAAACCACTCAGCACCTTCACTCCTGAATCCTGCAGCTGGTTCCAACTCAGGTCCAGGAGTCTGAGGTGGGAGGGGTTGGACTTCAGAGCTGAGAGCAGCCAATCACAGCTGAGCTCTGACAAACTGCAGCTCCTTAACCTGAATAGAGAATAAATGATGGAGTGAGTGGAGTTTTCATCACTTTATGAAATTAAAAATACGAATGTCTCTCACACTGTAATGTCCATTAAACCAATCAGAAGCACAACAATAATACTGAAATAATGAATCACCACAATAAAATATTTTATATCAACCTGTTTAGTCATGTGACCACTGATCAGCTGTTAACAATGTTGGAATTCATTGATTCATTTTGCCTCAAAGGTTCAGTGTGTAAAATCAGTGCAGATTTATTGCTGAAAGCTTCATATACAACCGTCAATATAGTTTGAAGTCTTTGATTAGTAGAAAATAAAAGTCCTCTGCTTTTCCTGCCATTAGAATGCTTCTTTCTAGAAACAGACAGAAGGTCAAAGGTCGTGGCCATCTTGCACCGCCATATTTGTAGGCGGCTGGTTGGGAAGATGAGTTTGAGAAACAGTTTCATATTGATGGTTGGAGGCTGGAATCCTCTAATAAAGCAAGTGCTGAGAACAAATGGTTATTAAGTGACTGAAATGCAGTGGAATCTTTTCTGCATCTTGCTCATCAATTCTGAACTGACTGAGATGATAGAACCTGCATTGACCCTTGACCTTCTGCTGAGTCCAGCTGGATCTATCTACAGTATCTAAGTGCTCATACAGGTGGCTAATGCTAGCGATGGTTGTAATATTTGTGTTGATGGAACTTTATCATTATACAGAGAACTAGACACCTTTGCTGTCAACCACATCCTTTATGATGCTGGAAGGCTACCGTAGTTCACTGGCAAGAAGGGGAGCGGGAGCGTCAGCAAGTAAGCACTGCAATCTGATGGCACTAGATGGCAGGATTTTACATACTGGACCTTCAAACCCAGTTTCACTCATTTCAAACACAAACCAGTGACTGCAAATTGAATTTCCAACAGCAGTGAAGTGAAAATCATGACAACAATAACAAGAGTGATAGAAGTTGTAAAGTGAAGAGGGTGAACTGACCTCAGAGTCTCCAGTTTACAGTCTGGACTCTGCAGAAAACCACTCAGCTCCTTCACTCCTGAATCCTGCAGCTGGTTGTCACTCAGGTCCAGCTCTCTGAGGTGGGAGGGGTTGGACTTCAGAGCTGAGAGCAGCCAATCACAGCTGAGCTCTGACAACCTGCACCTCTCCAGCCTGAATGTAGAATAAATGATGGAGAGTTTATAATGATGGAGAGTTTTTCCAGGGTGTCATCACTCTGAAAATCAAAGTGAAATGTCGACTTCAGAATCTGGCACTACAGAATAAAATGGGAGAGGGAGGGTGAGCGAACGAGTGCTGCACTGTGGAGTCCATTACTGGCTCTTGATGATGTTGGTGTCTGGGCCCCCTTGCACCAAAGTAGGATTGCGTCATCCAAGATGAGTCACTAAGCCTTCAGCGTTCAACCAATCCACAACACGTGTGTCCAGGCTTCATGGGTTGCACTAAAAGCCATCCAGGATGAGAAGACACGGATTCATCAAGCCAGGTGAAAGCTATCCTGGATCAGTGCACCATGCACGCGGCTTCCTTCCATAGACCCCGGTTATGGAGCTGGGATTAACGGATTGGCCATCTTTGACCTCCTCATAAGCCTCCATGAGGATTTGCGCCTGGGACGGGGATTCAGACTCTCGAACTTTCTTTTTTTTTGTAATTTATTGTTTATTTGGAGAAGCAAGTGTACAGACATTTCTCTTGCGTACAATATAAAGTCCACATCAAGTGTGGATATGAAAATATAATTGCTAATCCAGTATTTTTTTAACAACAATAACCATAACAGAACGGAACAAGTGAGCAAGTGAGAGGGTCTACTCCATTCCTTTTAACATAAAAAAGAAAGAAAGAAAAAAAAAAAAACACAGTAAAATGTGTATCATCTCATGAACCAGTCTAGCAGTGTGTATCATGACAATGATTTTACAGAGCAGTCAAATTCAGTTTACAGAAATTACAGCTTTTATATATTCTGTCCATTTTGTCCATATCCTGAAAAAGGAGTCTCTTTGACCTTTAAGACAGAATGACAATTTCACTAGAATGTAAATATTCTGAACAATATCAATCCATTCATCAATTGTAGGTGCTTCAGTCCTCAACCATTTTCTCGTGATAGTTTTTTTGCTTGCTGCCAGAAGCATTGCCATGAGTTTTTTATCTGACAAATTCCAGTTATCCCATGAGATGTCTCCTAAGTACAGGACTTCACATTTACAAGGAATTTTCTCAACAAAAATGTTATTTAAGTGCATGCACAGTTGATCCCAGAATGGTTTGATCACCGGACAACCCCAGAAGATATGGTAATGATTTGCCTTGTCTGTCTTACATTGTCTCCAGCAGGTTGCACTGTTGCTGTGATGTTTTTTCTGGGCAGGGGTTACAAAAAACCGAACAATGTTCTTCCAACAGAATTCCCTCCATGAATTGGAGCTTGAGGTCTTCCATTGAAATTTGTGAATCTTTTCCCAGCTTTCAACTGAAATAATTAAATTTCCTTCTTTTTGCCATTTATTCCTTATGTAGTCTGTGTCAACTTGTTTGAACAGCTGAATACCATTGTATAACTTGGAGACAACTTTAGTACAGGAACCTGATTTCAACAATGACAAAAGCACTTCTAAGAATCCTGGTCCAGCTGTTTCCCAAGTTTCTTGTAGATTATGATTATAGTAAGACCTAACCTGCAGATATCTGAAGAAGTCATCCTTCTCCAACCCATTTGACCTTTGAAGTTCTTCAAAACTCTGAAACACCCCCCTCTTGATAAATGTATAATAGGTGGTTAATCCTTTTGAGATCCATCCCTTGAATCTCCCGTCATTCTTGTTTGGTTTAAAAGCCGAGTCAAAAGCGCACCACTTGAACATTTTGATCTGGTTACCTAAATGGCAAAGTTTCACTATTCTTCTCCAAGAGTTTAGCATTGTGTATAACATCGAGTCATGCGGTATCATCAAAATATTCTTGTAGTTCTTTGTCCATCAACATCGATAAGAGAGGTACACCTTCCACTGAGGAACTCTCTATGTCTTTCCATCCTGCATTGTATTGTGGACAGCATAGATAGATTAATGGTTTCAGTTGAGCTGCAAGATAATATTCCTGTAGGTTGGGAAGACCCAACCCCCCTTTCTCTTTCTTCAACTGCAGTGTTCTGTACCTTATTCTGGCCTTTTTCCCTTGCCAGATATATTGTGACATTAATCTGTCCCATTCTGTAAATTGTTTCTCTGGAATCAAGATAGGTAAGCACTGAAATAGATATAACAAGCGTGGACTGACTCAACTCTGAAGTGTAAATTGAAAAAAGGGATCACATTCCATCTCTGTATGTCTATTTTTAGTCTTGATGTTAGGGGGCCATAGTTGGCATCGAAAGTCCTGGAAAATTCTTTTGTTAGAAAAACCCCCAAATATTTTATGGAATCCGCCTCCCAATTCCATCTATACAAACTCTTAATTTTGTTTGGAGGGACATAATTCAGTGTTAAAACCTGAGTCTTGTTGATCTTAATCTTGTAACCCGACAATGAACCATATTCCGCAATCATCTCCATTAATATGGGTATAGTTTTAGTTGGATTTGTTATAGTTAGTATTAAATCATCAGCGAACAGGGATAGCTTTTGTTCACCAGAGGCCATCGCAACTCCTGTTATGTCAGGCCTCTGCCTTATCCTTTGGCTCAAAGGCTCTATAATGTATCTCTAGTGTGTTTAACTCATCCAATTCTCTTTTCACTTCCTTGATTTTAATATTTGTTACCTCCCAGAAGGTTTTAGAATGCTCCTGTTGGAGTTTCCTTAACTCCTCCTCCAGTTTGTATTGTTTTTGTAATCTCATTTTCTTTTCGTTTGAGGAGATCGCTATTATTTTACCCCTGATCACCGACTTTAACGCGTCCCAGAGTATAATTGGCCCCACCTCTTCATTGTCGTTTTCATCCAAGTATCTTTTAATTTCATCTTTCAAATTATTTTTAATAATTTTATTTTTCAGCAAGTTTGTGTTAAACCTCCAGAGAGTGAATCTGTTTTTCTTAGTCAGAAAAAAAGACATATAAATTGGACTGTGGTCCGAGTTAGGGCTCTGGCCGATTTCACATTTTTCTATCCTATGAATATCATCTTTGAGCATGAAAAAATAATCTATGCGTGAGTATACTTTGTATGGAGGGGAGTAATGCGTGTAATCCCGACGACATGGATTTTTAACTCTCCAAACATCCACCAATCCAGTTTCTTCTAACATGTTTCTGATTCTTTTACTGATAGTTTGTGTATTAGATTTTCCATTAGACAAATCCAAATTCGGGTTTAATCTAACATTAAAGTCCCCGGCATATATCAATACCCCTTGACTTTTTGTTACTGTCATTTCAAATATGTGTCTATAGAAGGTCCAGTCGCTACCAGGTGGAGCATAAACATTAATAAGAGTTATCAGGACGCCATCAATTTTCCCTGTAGTCAAAACAAATCTGCCTTCCTTGTCTTTATGTTCTGCAATATGTTCATAGTGCAGGGTACTTGATATTAAAGTTGCCACCCCTCTTCGCCTCCCCGAAGCATGGGAAGAAAAATACACATATTTATATCCCATCTTATTCAACTTGGCATGTTCGGAATCGTCTAGGTGGGTTTCCTGCAGAAAAGCTATTTGGACCTTTTCTTTCTTTCTCTAGATAAAATCTTCCATCTTTTTATCGGATTATGCATACCATTTATATTGAATGAAACCACCTTCAGTTGTTTTCTTTCCATTTAAGTGATGTCTTCCATTTCACCAATCACATTGGAGAGCCCCCTCAAGCCCACTAGAACTAAAAGAACATGAACAGATAAAGCAAGAACATACATACTCACTGCACAATGAAAAAACAAAAAAACAAAAAACAAAACAAAACAAGCTCGGCTTCCAAACAGGGGTCCATAACCTAGACCCTGTTGAGCTTCTTGGTGACAGCCCGGAAGGGAATGTCCTCCCAAATCTATTGGTGAGGGCCCTTCAGGTGGCAGCAGCACAGTTCCGGATGGACCCTGACGAACCTTTTTGTGAAACTATCATCTTTAACTTAGCCTATGTAGAAATTTCTATCTGAGAAGTGTACCTCAAGAGGAAAAACGTGGTATCCTTCAGTTCTCAAGGAGCTGGTGGTGATGTTCTCCTAAATGCCCGGAGTCTCTCTTTGCAGTTGACTTCTCTTGAAGAGCTGGAGGCGCCTTTCTCTCTTCTCCCTCCTGTCCTAGTCCAGGTCAGCCGCTCGATCTGCTCCTTCAGGGAATCAGGTGAACTGATGACTTTCACTTTGTAAACTCTTTTGACCATGTCCTCCGTAGCCTCCTCTATGTTGTCGTAGGTTCTGGGCCCTTCTTCATATCTCACTCGCAATCTCGCCAGAAAAAGGGTCTGGAACGAGACCCTGTTCTCCTTCAGAGCCCTACGAACCTCCGTATACTCTCGTCGTTTTCTGAGAATGGCTGGTGGGTAGTCGTGGTCGAGATTTATTCGCTTTTCACGCCAAAAGAGTCCCTTTTGTTGCCAAGCCTTGCGCAGTACAGACTCTTTCATTTTGAAGCTCGAAAACCTCACAAGTATTGAACGTGGTGATACATTCTTCGGGGGTTGCGGTCCCAGCGCCCGATGTGCTCTTTTTATCCGCACGTCTGCCGCGTTCTCGACCAGACCGAGCCCCTCTTTCAGTAAGGTCTCCACAAATGTAGTCATCGACTCCGAGTCCTTCTCGGACCCCTCCGGAAGACCGTAGATCCTGACATTTTCCCGACGAGATCGACTGTCCAGGTCCGTTAGCTTTTCTTCCAGCTTCACGTGTAACTTTAGCAGCCCGGTTAACACTTCCTCCGTGTTTAGAGTCCTCTCTTCATTTTTCTCCACCCACTCCTCCACTTCGCTGATTCTTGCATTCGTTTTATTAATTTCCTCCTTGATAGACTTCAGTTGTTTGTTGTTTTCCTGACGGAAACCTCTCAGTTCTTCTAGTAACACTTCTAAGCTAGCCATCTCGTCCTCGCTTCTTCGTTAGCCCGTGGCTTCACGGAGTTAGCTGTAACTACTTCCTTTCTCTTGCCGATTGTTATATAGGAGCAGGGGCTTCGTTTGTCGTCTTACCCCCTCTGTACGTTTACCGTGGTATGTGGAAATTATATTACTCAACTGGATAGGGGTAGGTCTGTGATTTCTTCGGTTCTTTCGGGAGCCATTCTATCGAGCTGCCATCTCCATGAGTCTCCAGACTCTCGAACTTTCAAAGCTCGCGAGCTTGGAAGCCCAGACTCCCAGGTCATAGTCATGCGCACCAAGCATTCAGCCAAAGGGATCTTCCCTTGGCCAAGCAGCCAGGGCGCATGATCAATTGGAGGCATAGTGACAGGACCGTCCACTGTCACAACAACAACCTCATGTTACTCTTTGATGTGTCTTCATCTTTCTATGGGATGTGTATTTTTATATAGGATGCATGGCAAAGTAGAAGTCATCTTAGAAATTATCCAATGATTGCAATATGATCTCAACTCATTTCTTTATCATGATTGAAATGAAATGATTCCAAAGCTTGAAATAATGACAGTGGCTGGAGGTGAATGTGATAACAATGTGCAGTGTTGAGTGGAAGAAGCACTGCCTTCCACTGGTGGTGACTGTTGACTGAGACAAGGATGAAATAGATCCTGGAACTCAGCCTGGTCTGGAGCAGCTCACTCCACACAATAAATCTCCATGGTAACTTCTAGCAGAACATATCTCACTTCCACCTATCCCACTGTTGTGCAACCACATCAAACATCAATTGATCCAGGATAACCAAGATATCCCGGCTTAATCCCTCATCCTAGTTTCCTGCAACAGGGCCCAGTCAAGTGAAAATCATGACAACAATAACAAGAGTGATAGAAGTTGTAGAGTGAAGAGGGTGAACTGACCTCAGAGTCTCCAGTTTACAGTCTGGACTCTGCAGAAAACCACTCAGCACCTTCACTCCTGAATCCTGCAGCTGGTTGAGACTCAGGTCCAGGTGTCTGAGGTGGGAGGGGTTGGACTTCAGAGCTGAGAGCAGCCAATCACAGCTGAGCTCTGACAACCTGCAGCTCTCCAACCTGAATGTAGAATAAATGATGGAGAGTTTATAATGATGGAGAGTTTTTCCAGGGTGTCATCACTCTGAACATCAAAGTGAAATGTGGACTTCAGAATCTGACACGACAGAAACAGAGAGGGAGGGAGAGAGGGTGAGTGAGTGAGTGCTGCAATCTGAAATCTGACCATTAGATTGCAGTATTTTACACACTGGACCTTTAAACCCAGTTTCACTCATTTCAAACACAAACCAGTGACTGCAAATTGAATTTCCAACAGCAGTGAAGTGAAAATCATGACAACAATAACAAGAGTGATAGAAGTTGTAGAGTGAAGAGGGTGAACTGACCTCAGAGTCTCCAGTTTACATTCTGGACTCTGCAGAAAACCACTCAGCTCCTTCACTCCTGAATCCTGCAGCTGGTTCTGACTCAGGTCCAGGAGTCTGAGGTGGGAGGGGTTGGACTTCAGAGCTGAGAGCAGCCAATCACAGCTGAGCTCTGACAACCTGCAGCTCTCCAACCTGAATAAAGAATGAATATTTGATTCCTTCCATGGTGTAAATGTCATATTCAGAGTCATTCCTCCCTGTTGATGATCCAGATGTGCGGCTGTTGGGATCACTGAGTCATTCCCTCAAAGGAGTCATTGTGCCAGTGTGTTGTCAACACAATAACAACAGCAGTGTGTCAGTCAGTGTGCAGCCAATCAGCAGTGAAGATGGAAAATAATCAGTGAGTCCTTTGTGTGCTTGTGGCTGTTTTCAGTCATCAGAGTCTCGTTACAAGTCAAACACATTCAAAGGACAAGATGAAGAAATACTGCTGCACTATTAATCTGCCTCTAATATTTCTTCACAGGATCTTCTGCTCAGTCATGTGACCTTCATCACCAATCAACAACTTCCGTTGAGCTCTCAAGTGACTGGAGACATTTTCCACACTTTCTTCCACCATCCAAAGTCTTTTCTGGCTGCAGATTGTTGACATGAAAATATCAACAACATCCACTTTGTATAGAGTCTTTAATATCTGCTTCAAAGTCTTCACACTGAGCAGCGTTACACACCAGTTGTCATCTGCTGACACACACTGTCCACCAGTAGAAAGCAGGAACTGACCTGAGAACTTCCAGTCTGCAGTTTGGACTCTGCAGTCCAGCACAGAGCAGCTTCACTCCAGGATCCTTCAGGATTGTCCAACTCAGGTCCAGCAGTGTGAGGTGGGAGGGGCTGGACTGCAGAGCTGAACACTGAATGAAGGAGAGCAGAATGAGAAGTTGCTGCTTCCATCATCATCATCATCATCATCATCATCATTGCCATCATCATCACCACCATAATCATCATCACCATCATCATAATCTTCATCACCATCATCGCCATCACCGTCATCACCACCACCATCATCATCATCATCATCACCACCACCATCACCACGATCATCACCATCACCATCATCACCATCACCATCATCACCACCATCACCATCATAACCACCATCATCATCATCATCAACATCATCATCACCTCCATCATCATCATAATCATCATCATCATCAACATCATCAACACCACCATCACCATCATCTTCATCATGAATGATTGAAGAGTTGATTTTGGTTGACAGTGTAAATTCAATCAATCTTGTGCAATCAACTGACAACAATGAAAAAGAAGCTTCCCAAACAAATGTGCACATTATAAAGACTCACAACAACAAAAACATAACAACTGTGTGAAGGAAAAAGCAGCAGGCTGAAGCCCAAGCTGATTCTTGCCTGTCCTATACAGTCCATAAGATTAGCTGGAATAATTAGTCAGACAAAATCAAAAAGGAAAAAAAGAGAAGTGCAACTCAACAAAATATGCAATATGCTTGACATTATTCTTCATCATTGACTCACAATTCAACACACATACACACACACACACACACACACACACACACACACACACACACACACACACACACACACACACACACACACAGTGTTTACATACCTTACTAAACGTATCACAGCCTTCCTGCAGTTCCTCACAGCTGGAATCAGTCTCAATCTTCCCTCCCAGGTTGTGTTGTACTTGCTGGGGTCCAACTCCTCCATAACCTCCTCTGACATCTGCAGCATGTAGGCCAGAGCTGAACACTGGATGGCTGAGAGTCCCTTCTCTGATCTGTTCTCTGACTGCAGGAACTCTTGGACCTCCTGATGCACTGACTGATCCTTCACCTCCAGCAGACAGTGGAAGATGTTGATGCTTCTGTCAGGAGAAACATCACCAGTGTTCAGCTCCTTCAGGTTGTTGATGACCTTCTGTAAGGTTCCTGTATGATTGTCAGTGAGACCCAGCAGGCCTCCTAAGAGTCTATGGTTGGATTCCAGACTGAGTCCATGGAGAAAGCGAACAAACAAGTCCAGGTGACCGTTTGGACTCTGCAGGGATTTCTTCATCATCTTCTGAAGGAACTCATCCAGGGATTCTCCAGAGTGACCATCTTCTGTCCTCTTCCAGTTGGTGTGACAGTGGAAGCTGAAGACTGCAGCCAGAAACTCCTGGATGCTCAGATGAACGAAGCAGTAGACGGTTTTGTGGAAGATCACACTCTCTCTTCTGAAGATCTCTGTACAAACTCCTGAGTACAAAGAGGCTTCAGTCACACTGAGACCACACTTCTCCAGGTCTTCACTGTAGAACATGATGTTTCCACTCTCCAGATGTTCAAATGCCAGCTGGCCCAGCTTCAGAAGAAGCTCCCTGTCAGCCTCCGTCAGCTCCTGTGGACCTCCTCCATACTTGTGCTGCTTCCTCTTGGTCTGGACCAGCAGGAAGTGTGAGTACATGTCAGTCAGGGTCTTGGGCAGCTCTCCTCTCTGCTCTGAGCTCAACATGCTCTCCAGAACTGTGGCAGTGATCCAGCAGAAGACCGGGATCTCACACATGATGTGGAGGTTCCTGGAGGCCTTGATGTGGGAAATGATCCTGCTGGACACATCTCCTCTATCTCTGAACCTCCTCCTGAAATACTCCTTCTGGTCATCGGTGAAGCCTCGTACTTCTGTCAGCCTGTCCACACATGACGGAGGGATCTGATTGGCTGCTGCAGGTCTGGAAGTTATCCACAGCAGAGCCGAGGGAAGCAGATCTCCTCTGATCAGGTTTGTTAGCAGGACGCTGACTGACTTCTTCTGAGTGACGTCAGTCACCACCTGGTTCTTCTCAAAGTCCAGAGCCAGTCTGCTTTCATCCAGGCCGTCCAAGATGAAGAGAAGTTTGCAGACATGCAGCTGCTCTGCTGTGAGCTTCTCTAACGTTGGATGGAAAACATGGAGAAGCTCCAGAAGACTGTAGTGCTGCTCTTTGACCAAGTTGAGCTCCCTGAATGAGAGAGGAAGCACCAGATGAAGGTCCTGGTTCTCCAGGCCCTGGGCCCAGTCCAGAGTGAACTTCTGCACTGAGAAGGTTTTTCCAACCCCAGCGACGCCGTTGGTCAGCACCACTCTGACTCTGAGTCCCTGCTGCTCAGGTGAGGCTTCAAAGATCTGGCTGCACCTGATTGGACGGTCGTGGAGGCTCTTCTTGGTCTTCTTGGTCTCCATGGTCTCAGAGGTCTTGGTGGTCCTCTTGGTCTTCTTGGTCTCCATGGTCTCAGAGGTCTTGGTGGTCCTCTTGGTCTTCTTGGTCTTCTTGGTCTCTGTGGTCTTCTTGGTCTTGTTGGTCTCCAGCTGCCTGACCTCATGCTCTCTGTTGACCTCCTCACTCAGTCCCTCAGTGATGTAGAGGTCAGTGTAGATGCTGTTGAGGAGGGTTTGACTTCCTGCTTCTTCACCTTCAGTCGCACGTTCACATCTCCTCTCCAGACTGATCTTCTGCTGCTGTAGAAGCTCCTGCAGACCATCATCAGCCTCTGGAGCAGAGAAAAGGTTGGAGAAGAAAACATCAGTGTGACAGTGTGAGCATCATTTTCTCTCCACAACTTTTCAGCTGCTGTGGTGAAGCTGCTGTGTGACTGTTTGCTCTCAACGTCCCTCAGTGAATCTTCTCACTGGAGGTCCTGACGTGATCTCAGAGGGAGAAGTGAAGGAGGTGCCGGTGGACAGTCTTACTGTGATCAGTCTGGCTGTGACTGGCAGGTTGCAGTGCTGCTCCACACTGAAGACACGAGGACTCACCTGATGGAGCAGGCCGGTCCCAGAATGAGCCAATGAACCTTCTGTATAACGAGGACGTCCAGCTCATCCTGGCCTGCTGCTGCTGCTGCTGCTGCTGCTGCTGCTGCTGCTGCCGCTGTAGAAGCTCCTTCAGCTGCTGCTTCTCACCACCAGGACTCCCCTCCGTCTTCCTGTGGAGACACTTTGGCTTTGAGTGAGTGGATCAGTTGTTGGTGTCCATCACTTGTCAGCTGTTTTTCTGACTCCATCATTAGTTGGATGGACTCATTGTCTCCATCAACACTTACTGACAGCCTGCTGGCCTCCTAGTGGGCTCTTCACAAATCACTTCTTGTCTTTTGCTCTCTTTTCTAAATTCAATCCCTTCATGCAGCTTCACAATCAAAGAATTTGAGCCACAAAGAATGGAGCGCAGCCGTTAATGACGCCGTCTTTTAGCCACCACGTTGCGCCCGTCATGGATTTGTAGCTGTTTTCTAGGCTGGTCTTGTCACATCATTTAATATATTATTAGATGACATATTCATCTATCAAATGTATATTTTCTATCTGGTGTGGTTGACACCTGGTGGGCTCTGGTTGAGCAGTGGCTCTGTGGAACTGGTCCTTTGTTTCTCAGCAGACAGAGACAGTGGAGTCACATTGCACTGAACTTTGGATTGAAATTCATCTCAGTGGAGTTGAGCTGCACTTTATGACAGAGCATCAAACATTCCTGCCACTGCATAAAGTTCAGTCTCAAAAAGGCTTTGCTGCATTTCAACATGATGAATGTGACCATGTCAAAGATTCTCTTCTCTTGACCACTGACCACAACATCTGACACCTTTTCACCTTCTGAGGAATTTATCACTGTCAAATCAAACTAGAATTAGACTGAGAAACAAGGACATTAGTGTTCTTACTGTGTTCCAGAGGCTCCAGCTTCATTACTGAAGGTTGCAGGTAGTTCCATGGACCTGTCACTCTTCAGAGACACCCCACTGGACCCTGGAGACGCTGCTGCTCCGACCTCCTCTTCCTCCACTCGAACACTCATCTTGAGCTGGAGGTCAAACAGGAAGTGAGGCAGTGAGCTCAGAACACTCTGACTTCCACTTGGGAGCGAGAGAACAGGAAGAAATCAACCAGACTGAAGTCACATTGTTGACTAGCGTCACACTGAATGAGTTATTCAGTCAGTCAGGACTCACCTGCTGCTGCTGCTGCTGCTGCTGCTGCTGCTGCTGCTGTTGGTGGTGGTGGTGGTGCTGCTGCTGCTGTTGGTGGTGGTGGTGGTGGTGGTGCTGCTGCTATGCTTCAAAATGGAGCCTGACACAGAACAACTTTCACTTCAGGCTTTCCTGTTTCTGCTGCTCACTGTGGCTCCTCCCATCCAGCCGCCTCAACTGCTCCCACATTTCCAGAAAGTCACATGATGCTGTGTGTAAGAGAGAGAGAGAGAGAGAGAGTTGGGTGGGGTGGGGTGGGGTGGGGTGGGGTGGGGGGCGGGGAGGCAGAGTGGGTGGGAGAGAGAGGGGGGGGGCAGAGAGAGAGAGGATTGATTGATTTTCAGCAGTATTATTATGTTGACATAGTTTTTCTATTGGCTGGAAATGTCTTGTTGCCAGGCAGAAAGATCAACTCCCCAGTATGATACAACTGATGCTTGCATTGTGGCTACAAACAAAACCAAACAAGCAAAAACTGGTCAAACAGCGCCCCTCAGTGGCAGAACTGGGAGCTGCGAGGACCGACGCGTCATAGGAAGGTTTGAAGGTTCAAGGCCACATTTGAACACATTGTGTTTCTTATTGACATATTATAGAGTGACCTGTCTGAAATATCTGCCTGTTAATCAATGTGTTATTTTTTCAGCATGTGTTCATTTCTCTGTAAAGTCTGCAGTAGAAGGTAGTTTTGAATCGAGGGCGCCCCCTGGCGGCTCTTTCCAGAACTACAGTTGCTATCACTTGTTGGCAGTCCATGATGACGGTGAGAAAAATGTGATTTCCTCTTTGAAGAGCTGCACCTGTTTCTCCCTGACGTGATGAGACTGGACACTTGTTGAGGGATGTGACACTTCCTGTCAGCTCCTGAGGACAACAAGGAGGCCGAGCCTCTAATGCCCCCTACTGGCTGCACTCTGGAAGAGCCCTCCCCCCATCCTCAGGACCAAGTGATCCTCCCTCAACGTGAACACATCACTTCCATGTGAGGAGAGAAGAAGAGACGGCAGAAGTCAGCACTCACACTTCAGTCCTTGAACGCATCATCAGAGACGTTCACTGCTGTTGAGTGAAGATGATGGATTCACTGCTGATGAGAAGCAGACTCTCCGTCACATATGTGCTGTGTCTCAATTCAGGGTGTGCACCCTTCAGTCCAAGTGTCCTCCGTCTGAAGGAAGCGTTCTTCGAGGACCCAGCCTAGAAGGACGGACCAAACCCCGCCTCCCCGGTAACCACTGGGGACGGTCTAGCCTTCAGTGTATTTCCTGGTTGCGTCACCACCGTTCCCTCCGGCTGGCCAACCCCGGAAGTGACGTTTTTATAGTATCAAGCCATTGGTTCGCCATCTAACAATGCTGTTGGATGATCAAATAAGTAAAATCCTATGTTAAAAACTGGATACTTTATGTGAAACTTCAATATTTAAATTTATATGTCGTGTCTTTACCAGTATTGGCAGCGGGACGGCTTGACTGGTGAGAGGGGCATGATGGGAAATGACACTATTGAGCAGATCAGGACTAAAATATTGATCTGTCCAATACGTGGATTCTCAAATCAATACTCCAGTCATCTGAGGCCTTCCATTGTTTCTCTGGGGTACAGCCAGATAGAAATGCTCCAACTCTGAATGACTGCTGCCTGCCTGCCTGAAGGGCCTCTGCTAAAATGATACAAATTGGTTATTTGACCAATGTTAAAGTTTTGCTCATTTCCTTCCTGAAATTCACCTTGAAATCCCACCCCCAGCTGGGATCAGGATAATACAGTTCTTTTTGGATCAAAGTTCTCCACATCCTACTGAAATGTTTTCAACAACACAAACTGAAGCTTTGATCCAGATTAAAATTAGGATTGGATTACATCATCTAATCCCATTTCAGAATCCTTCTTTCCCTTTTCAACCCGTTTCCAAGATTCCATCCAATCCCAGAACCAACATCCAATCAGATTACCAGTGAAGGTGTGGGCGGGGCCTCCAGCCAACATGCAGCCAGACGGAGAAGCACTTGGACTTTGAGGTGCTCTTGGGATATTTTCTGATTCTTAGATTCTCTGATCAGTGTTTCTGCTCCCACTTCCCTGAAATCACATGACGCTGTGTTGAGCTGAAGTGCAGCCACGCCCCTCTCTCTCTGCCAGGGTGCATCCAGTGTGGCTGTGGCTCCCAGGAGCAGTTGGAGTGCAAGAGGTGAAGATGGTCTGGTCCTCAAGGAGCTGCTCACTCCATCAAAAGACAAGGGCAGCAAACATTGTGTCAGAAGCAGTGGCAGGAAAACAGTGGCAGAAACTGCACAAGGAGCAGAACACACTGCAGGACAAAGCAGTGATGGACAAATGAAGCTTGTGGGAAACATCCAAGCACTGGAGCCACTGCTTGAAAATGGCTGCAAATGACTGCAAGCTGCAGTAACACTGCCCTCTGCTGGCCACACACACACACACACACACACACACACACACACACACACACACACACACACACACACACACACATCTCAATGAGCAGCATTCAGGATGCTGCATTTATTGTAGAGAAGCTTTGATGCTGAAGTATCATTGCTCTGATCACCTTTGACCTTAAAAAGCCTCGACTTGAAATAATCTCTCTCTCAGGGTCAAAGGTCAAGGGTCAGAGGTCAA
This sequence comes from Nelusetta ayraudi, assembly GCF_046127955.1. NCBI lineage: Eukaryota > Metazoa > Chordata > Actinopteri > Tetraodontiformes > Monacanthidae > Nelusetta > Nelusetta ayraudi. The sequence goes on along the minus strand of NW_027466192.1, from coordinate 203,624 downwards.
GGTAGGTCCATTACTACTGTTATTCTCATTGCTTTGTTAATTAAAAAAAGGTTTCAACAATAAATGTTGTACACATGTGTAATTTTGTAAGCATCTTTCACATGTGTATGTTCTTGAACGTGTATATTTCAATAACATTTTAATAATCCTTTGTGTTTGATCTTCAATGTCTTTTTTCAACACATTCTATCATCTGCATGCTTTACCATCTCTTTGAAACACATTCTAATAAATATTGCAGTGTTTTTCAACATATTTTTCAATGCATTGAAAGCTCCTCCAGTTCTCCAGTCAACTCATGTCTTCATTCTGAGGCTGCTGGTGCAATTCCTCCAATCAAATCATCAACACATCAACTGTAGTCAGAGACTTTCATCATCACTATGGACACTGTTGCTTTTCCCGCCGCTTCATCGTTCAACTTTGGCTTCACTTTCAATAGGATGCCGCACTTTTCACGCTCGCCTCCCCTGCAGTCCTCTGGCGCCCCCCAGTGGAGGCTTTGAAAAGCGCAGGGCCAGAGGGATCAGTGGCACTGTTCAAATCCACATTCACTGACTTTACCTTCCTGTTGTTGAGTTGAAACTCCGCCCACCCTCCCAGTTTCAGGGAGCCTGATCTTAACGGAACAATTGAATCAGGGGTCAGACGGTTGGAACCGGGTCAAAGGTCAAATTCATAGGTCAAAGACGTGTATTTCAGGAACGGAAGGTCATTTAAAGATGATTCCACCTCTGGCCTGTTCAGAAGGGAGGAATTATGTCAGAGGATCCAGGTTTAAAGTCAAACTACGTCCCGGGGGCCATATGCGGCCAATTACACTCTCCAATCCGGCCGACCAAACTTGAAGGAATTATATTAATAGTCATTAAGTCATGAAATAGAAAACAATGAAAACAATTATTTTGTTGTGTTCATTATTTAATTGCCATTAAAGCAACATGTTGTCTACACATCCCCTGATATATGTCTTCCTCCAATGAGAAAGCGGCCCCTCTGTCATATTGTGGAAGCCATTATGGCCCACCAGTCAAACAGATTAGAGGCTCACTTAGTGTTGGAGTTGGGCTTGGTTCAAAGTAGCAAGAGAACAAAAGAGGCTTTGCTTCAGAATTGAACCAACAACCAGGATTGGAACCCTGGTTTTCAGCACCACAGTAAGCAGGCTAACCCACTGAGCTAAGCTGCTAAGCAGGTTCCTGAGGTCTGTGCAGGGATGTCACTATATCAATAGACAGCAGTGACTTGACATTGGTGCGTTTCAACACTGGACTCTGCAGGAGAAACAAACAGCCACAGTCACTTTGTACAAGTGCAACACAACAAGTGGAGCTGAAGCCTTTTAGATACAATGAAGAGGAAAGAAAATTCTCCTCACTCTTTGAAAATGGAATTCAAACAGAGTTTGTAAAGAGGGAAGGGGGAGCTCTGTGTTGGGAGTCAGCATTGGTCCCCACAAGACCGTCTTCAGCGCTGAGAAAGCAAAGAACTACAGAGGCCTCAGTGCTTCACCTGACACACTGACACACACTGACACACACACACTGACACACACTGACAAGCAGCGACACAGACACACAACAAAGGACAACAAGTTGCCAAAACCAAAGATTCTTCAACTCATTTCCTCATCAGTGATGAATAATAGAAGATCATCAGCATCAAATCAATCATATATAGGTCACTGTATGATATAATGACACAGTTTATAGTCACGTGTTTACCAGAAGCAGTGGGCTGTATAATAGGATGTATGAACAGGGTGACCGATTGACCTCCACAGTGCTCAGGCTAACAAGGTGGTTAGCTCAGTAGGCTAAATCTCTCACTGTGGTTGTAGAAGATGTGGCTTCAAATCCCACTTGGTACCACATGACCAGGTTTATACTGTGTATATTTGTACTTTATACTATAGCATGTGTTTTTTTCTGGTTTTCAGACATGTTGAGATTTTGCTTGGAGTAGCGCCGTCTCGTGCTAAGCTACCACAGGACTTTTTTAATAACTTTTAATGAAAGTATTTAAAATTCTTTGTACTTGGAAAAAAACAACATTGTATGCAGATTTTTTCAACTGTTCAGAGAAGAGCTTCAATCAGTTCTCCAGGAGCTGCATCCCATCAGCCCACAGATGGCTCAGTTAATAAGACAACTAACTGTGAATCACAAGGTTGTTGGTTGGAGTCCCACCATGGACTGAGACTCCAACGGCCCCAAAAGATCAGTAGAAGTGACTTCAGAGTTTTCACGTAGCTCAGCATGAAAAGCAAAGTGTCTCTGAATACTGGATGCTTCAATTGAGATGACAAATTGCTCCTCTTGAATTGAAAACACTAGTCCCTACTGAGTGACAAAACCTTTGCCAATACTCTTTCTTTGCACACTTTATGATTCTTCCTACCCTGGCTTGTGATCTTTGATATACAATAAGACTCTGATCATTTAGATTCTGTTTGAAGACTTTCAATACCTTGTTTCTGCTTTGAATTGCCTCATCACAACCACCTGAGCCTTGGTGGTCAGCTTTTAACTAGCAAGCTCCTCCCTCTGGACCAACCCACAATGAAGTGGCAAATGACAAAAGCAGCCAATAGAAGGCCTTCAGTCAACATTAGAGGCTCCCTACCATCACTCTCACAAGCAAAACAAAAATACACACAATTCCACTGCTTCCCCCTGACAAGTCAACCTCAAAGTCGTAGCACAACACTCCTGATTGGATGATTACTGAAGCACACGTGATGCTCCACTATCAGCAGCAGCCCTGTGCAGATGGCTACTTCCTGTTAGCTCTATCAGCAGCACTTGAGAGCAGCTCTGGTTCCGACCCAGTGACTGTGGAGGAGGGAGACAGCAGTTAACAGAAGCCCTCAGCAAACAATGAAAGGATGAGTGTGTATGAATCAATAACCTGACTGGCCTTAACACACACTGTGTGTGTTCTGCAAATATACTGACTGAAAAAACATCTCCTTATGTTTGAACTGTTCAATGTATTCTATATTGTTGTCTGTTGTTTGAAATGATTCTCTTCCTATGTTGACATTTGACTTTGGATTGATTGTAGATGATGGGAGTAGAACTCTGTTCAAGCCCTTTGGGCTTCGTTCCCTCCTTGTTTTAAATTGTGCTCAATAAATCAATACAAATACAAATATATGTGAGGGTAGGTGATGGTGTCAATGTTCAAATGTTTCTTGACAATGACAGAGGGGAATCTTTTTTTTCCCTTGTCCTGTCTGGCCATCATGAGCAGCAGAAGTGTGTCTGAATGTCTTCATGATGGCTGACAGATTTGATTCTCAAAGGCGGAGCTTGTGAGCCCAGGGTGTGAATGACACGGGTGGGTTCAGGAAGGACCTGATGACTGCTTTGATTCCATTTTGATGGATGAGTGATATTGTGGCCAGGACTGAGGGAGGGACAGAGAGAGAAAAAGAGAGAAAAAATTGGATGGAAGTGAGGGCTTGGGAGAGCAACTGGCAACAATGTACAGGTATTGTGTCCAAACAACAACAGATATTAGTTTACATAATTAGTGATCCAAAAATGAACTCATTCAAATAGTAAACAGATGAACTCAGAGCCGGTGGGGAAGAGGTCCAGAGCAGTGAGCCCCTCTGGCCAGAGGCCACCAGCCCCCCGAAGAGCCAGGACCAGAGGTCTGGGAGGCAGACACCCCTGGATGGAGGACAGGAAGCACAACCTGGCCCCCGGATGGATGGGGACCCCCAGGACAAGAGAGTACCAGAACCAGGCCCTGGACCAGAACCCAGGCCCTTCACCCACTGGACAAGACAAGGCACGACAGAGAGGCTGGTCACATGGAGCAGCCTCTGAAAGACTGCTTTGACTCCACAGACTGGGACGCATTGCAGGGCTCTCACAACCACAACATGGACCAGATGGTTGACTGCACTACGGACTTTAGAAACTTCTGTATGGACGCTGTTGTTCAAGTTGGATCTGGACACTGCTTTGCCAACAACAAGCCCTGGAGAACCAGCGACATCAAGGACCTTCTGAACCAGGAGAAGGTCTTCAAAGATGCTGAGCGACAGGAGTTCCAGCGGGTCCAGAGGGAACTCAGAGTCCAAGTCAAGGAGGCGAGGGAGCAGCACAGAAGGAAAAATGAAGAAAGGATGCAGAACAACAATATGAGGGAGGTGTGGGAGAGGATGAAGACCATCACTGGCTGCAGCTCAAAGAGAGGTGGCCACTGTCAGAAAGCTCCCACACATGTGTTGTTTAGTGCTCACCACTTGGGGGCGGTGTTGTACCTCTGTTGGCCACCGTCATTCACTCATTTATTACGTCTGTGCCTGACTGCACCTGATAGCGCTGTCAGTCAGTTAGTCATCAGCCTCCCGGCACGTCACTGCCCCCTACCGATGCGGCGCGGTACTTTCTGCCTGGCCTGGTGTATTTTCACTTCGTTCACACGTATTTTCATGGATCATTAGAAAGAATACACTGGTCACAAACACTCATTGAATGTATTAGACAGCCTGTGGAACTTCAGCAGATGTAGTACATCAGTAATAGTAGTAATCAAGCATGATAGATAGATAGATAGATATTAATACATTTTATTTGTATGGCACATTTTAGAAACCTCAGACACTTTACAAAGTCATTAACATAATAAAATCAATAGTGTAGTGTGTCTGTTGATGAGCACCATGGTCTTGGCCTGGGCTTGAAGAAGCAACCATCTCTTTGAAATGTCCCACTGTGGATCTCCACATGATCTTCTGTGCAACAGTTTGTCCTGTGAGCTCACTGGAAGAGTCTGCAGAGGAAGCAGAAGATGAGGGTGTCTACCTCTCAGCTGCAGCAGCTCACCATCTTCACCACTGTGCTGACTGGTGGAGGCGTCGCCACCATGTACTACCTACAGCAGAGTGAGTTCCATTCACTAACACCATTCACACCTTCACATCTCTGTGTGTAGGAAGAATTCTCTGGAGCTGCTTCAATGGACCACAGTGACAGACAAAACAAAGCATCCCAGCACTGCAGGCCACCAAACTACCAGTGGAGTTAGAATCAGGTTCTTGATGTCTGAAGATTCTGTCTGTCATGAACAGAGTCGGGTCGGAACCGCAGCGGTACCGTCTACACCGTGTGCACAATTATTAGGCAAGTTGTATTTTTGAGGATTAATTTTGCTATTGTACATCTAGAGTGCTTTTGATCTATCCAAAATGTGAACAAACCATCAAACCTGAACATTTAAGTAGTAAAAGTGAAGTTCTGGCTTTCTTATGAGAATATCTTTATGTACACCATTATTCGGAAACTATTAGTGTGCACAATTATTATGCAACTAAATGAAAAACAAAGATTTTCGCATCTCACTTGTTTATTTTTACATGTTAAAGTCAGAATTTAAAAAAACCCTCAGAATTAACAAATAAACATTTCAGAAATAATAATAATAATAATAATAATAATAATAATAATAATAATAATAATAATAATAATAATAATAATAATAATGATGAGAGCAGGCCTTCGCTGAGGCTCAGTCCCGAATATTAATAATAATAATTTAAAAAAAACAGTCACCAGTATCGCCACCCTTCTTTTCAATAACATTCACAAGCCTTCCATTCGCGGAGTTTAGTCAGTTTCTTGATCTGGTCAGAATCAACTTTTTGTACAGCTGCCGAAACACTGTTCAGAGAGGTGCACTGTTTACCTTTACTCTAAATGTCCTGCTTAAGAACGGCCCAAAAGTTCTCAATAGGGTTTAAGTCAGGTGAAAAGGGGGACCATGTCATTAGTTTTTCATTTTTAAGGCCTTTACTGGCCAGCCACACAGTGGAATACTTTGATGCATGTGATGGAGCATTGTCTTGCATAAAATCAAAGTCCTCTTGAAAGATGCAGACTTTTTCCTGTACCACTGCTTGAAGAAAGTGTCTTCTAAAAATTGGCAGTAGGTCTGAGAGTTGATTTTGAGTCCATATTCAACCCAAAAAGGTCCAACTGCTCATCTTTAACAATACCTGCCCATACCAGTACCCAGAGATGGGGACTCGAGTTAAAGACTCGTACTCGAGTCGTACTCGAGTCGCATTTTTGGAGACTCCAGACTCGACTCGGACTCGACCCTAAAAGACTCGAGAATTGACTCGACTCGAGATCAAAGACTCGTGGGCAATCTTTAATTTAATTTAATTTTTTTGTTGTTTTATTTATTTATTTATTTTTCACAAAACCACCTCCGATGCGCGACGCATCGCGTCACATCCCTCCCTCTCTCCTTCATTATCAGTCATCATGGCAAGTGCAAGTGGAGCAGCTGCTGCTAAAGAAAGTCCACCGCCAGGTTCGCTACCCTTTATATTAACGCACTGCTACACAAACTTCAAACAGAACGGCAGAGACAGAACTGCAAAATGTAAATGCTGCAAAAGGACAATAAAAGAAAAAGGTTCCACAACCAGTAACTTTCTGCGGCACATTGAAAAGGTGCACAAGGAAAGGTAAGTTGTACTCATAGTGTTTTTGCATACATTGTCTAGTTATTGTTTAGCTTAGTGCATTACCAAGAAGAAACTGTCGGGCCGTGGTGTTTAACGAGACCGCAGTGTAACATTAAACAAACACCACGGCTTGGTTACCGCCGTTTTACAAGCTAGCTTGTTGCGCTACCTTGTTGCGCTAGCTTATCACACTAGTGTTTAGGGTTGCCACCCGTCTCGTTTTTCCCAGAATTGTTCTCTTTTTTCACCACCTGTCCCGGGAAAAATAAAATCTCTCCCGGGACACAATTTGTCCCGTTGTTTAGGGAAAATGACAAAACCTCATTTGATTTCCGTCTGTGGTCTAGATAGGGTTGCCAACCCTCCCGTAAATATACGCACTTCACTTTTTACCCGTATATTTCGGGGATGCCTCCGCCTCCCCCCCATGTCCCGGATTTGAAACTCTAGTAGGTGGCAACCCTACTAGTGTTTGTGTTACAAAAATGAGCAACCTCCCATGTTGTTCATCTACAGGTATGCTGAATATAAGGCAGCCAAAAAAGTTTCCTGTGGAGAAGCCCAAGAGGGTCAGACTCAGAGCAGCCTCGATTCCTTTGTGGGACTAAAACAAGGAGTGAAAACATACAGCCAGGGCCATCCCCGACAGAAGACCATTACTGACTCCATAATTCATGACCTCATCATCTCATGCAACCTTCCTCTGTCCTTGGTTGACATACTCAGCTTCCAGAACTTCATGTCAGTGGTGGATGAAAAATACTGCCCAGTAAGTCGAAACACCGTTACCAGACGTCTGAGTGATCTAGCATCCGACAAAGAGTACAAGATCAAATCCAAATTACAAAAAGCAGACACTGTGTCTGTGACTGTGGACATTTGGACTGACAGGAGCATGCAAGGCTTTCTAGGTGTAACGGCCCACTTCATGGAAATGGAGAAGAACAGTGTCTCAAGACTGCAGACAGTTCTCTTAAGTTGTGATAGATTCACAGGTTCACACACTGGAATCAGAATCAGTGAACAATTTGAGGAGATATGTGACAAATTTAATGTAAAACACAAATTAGATTACATTATCAGTGATAACGCTTCAAATATGAAGAAGGCCTTTACAGTTTGTTTCCCCTCAACAACTAGAGCTGAGAGGCATGAGTTGGATGACGAGGGTGAAGATGATGATGAGCTAGAAAATGATGACTTATGGGAGGATACAGGTGAAACCCTCCAAGAAGATGTGGACACCATCCAGAGTAGCTGCCGGCAACAGCGGCTGCAGTGCTTTGCCCATTCATTGCAGCTCGTCGTGCGAGATGGACTGAAAGAGACCAAAATTATTAACTGTGCATTGGCAAAGGTGACAAAATTCTGCAGTTTACTTCATACAACTTGTGGACTTAAGGAAGCTTTTAAGAAAACGTATGGAGCCAATCGGAGCATCCCCTCTGCTGTAGCAACTCGTTGGAACTCGACTCTCCGCCTTGTACAGGCAGTCACTGACCTTGATCCCCAAAGCCTTAACACTCTCCTGGAAGATGAAAGACACAAAAGCCTGTGCCTAACAGGCAGAGAGTTGAGCCAGCGGAAAGAGCTTGTGGAAATTCTGGGCCCGTTTCTTCAAGCAACAGATCTCACACAAGCAGAGAAGGTGGTTACTCTCAGTGCGGCTCTCCCTAGCATTCTATCACTCAACAGCCACCTCAACAGTATGCAGAAGAAAGCTCATTACCTGCGCGGTTTAGTGAAAGCCCTACAGCAGTCCCTCCAACGCCGTTTTCAGGTATGATGGTAGCTATAAAAACAAAACATTTTCACCCACTTCTTTACTTCTGTAAACCTGTGATCTGACCGTAAAGCTGAATTTGATGATCTGATTTTGTTTCAGGGGATGTTCGTAAATGTCAGAATGGAGGAGTCGGACAAGCCTGCAGGAGACCTGCCCTTTGGAGATAAGGTTTACATGATGGCTGCACTACTGGACCCATACTACTGCCTCTTTTGGCTGGAGCATGATGTTCCCATCCCAAATGATGTCAAGAGTGATGTGAAGGAGATGGTAATGGGTAAGTTTACTTGTGATAGATTCCTTAACTTATATATTCCTTAATTTAATCATCACTATTTGTATAACTAAGATCATGATCTGATGAACATAATGTAACTAACCATGTTTTTTGTTAACATTTTTCAGATCATGTCTTGGCTGATGCTTCTCAAGTCACTGTACGTCAAGAGAACAGCAGCGGTGGTGAAGATGACAAGGAGCAGTCACCGACACCTGCCAAAGTTCCTCGCCTGTTCTCAGCCTATCGGAAGAAAAGCAAGAAGAACCCAGACCATGCCTCATCTGTCAGGGCTGAACTCAAGCGCTACATCCAGAATTCGGAGGCAGCCTAATATTTTTTTTAAATGTAACTTAAGTTCAGTTGTATAATTTTTCAGTCTTTCGGCCACTGAGAGGCAGCCTAATGTTTTTTTTTAATGTAACTTAAGTTCAGTTGTATAATTTTTCAGTCTTTCGGCCACTGAGAGGCAGCCTAATGTTTTTTTTTTTAAATGTAACTAAGTTCACCTTCTTGGAGGCTTTCTTTCTTTTCTTTTTTCCACACATGGGTTAGTTTAGTAATAGTTAAGGCCCATGGAAAGGACAGACAGTTTTACTACTTTATTTTATCTATTTTATTATTTAATATTATTTATTATTATAAATGCCATCTATTTTTGTGTTTTTTTAAAAAAAAGTCTGAATAAAAATTTGGATATACTGTATTTCAGCCAGAGGCTATGTCATTTTATATATATGTGTGTGTGTGTGTGTGTGTGTGTGTGTGTGTGTAAAGACTCGTGACTCGACTCGGACTCTAAATCAAAGACTCGCGACTCGACGAGTCTTGCCCCTCAAAGACTCGAGAATTGACTCGACTCGAGGCCGAAGACTCGTGACTCGACTCGGACTCTAAATCAAAGACTCATGGGCATCTCTGCCAGTACCCCACCGCCATCTTGCTGGCATCTGAGTCGAAGTGGAGCTCTGTAGCCATTACTGATCCAACCACGGGCCCTTCAATCCTTTCCAACAAGAGTCACTCTCATCTCATCAGTCCACAAAACCTTTGAAGAATCTGTCTTCAGATATTTCTTGGCCCATTCTTGACGTTTCAACTTGTGTGTCTTGTTCAGAGGTGGTCGGGTTTCAGCCTTTCTGACCTTGGCCATGTCTCTGAGAACTAAATACCTTGTACTTCTTGACACTCCAGGTAGGTTGCAGTTGTGAAATATTGCAGAACTGGAGGATAATGGGTTCCTGGTGGCTTCAAGTTTGTTTCTTCTCAATTTTTTGCGGTTAAATTGCATCTTTTCTTCTCAACTCGTTTCTTGCAACCCTGTTTACCATTTGCTACAAAACGTTTGATGGTTCTGTGATCACGCCCCAATATCTTAGATATTTCAAGTGTGCTGCATCCCTCTGAAAGACCTTTTTACAATTTTTGACTTTTCAGAGTCAGTCAAATCTCTTTTTTGGCCCATTTTTCCCGAGGAGAAGAATCTGCCTAATAATTATGCACACCTTGATATAGGGCGTTGATGTCCTTAGGCCACACCCTCCCTCGTTATACAAATACACATCATCTAATATGCATTATATCCTCTTAGCATTCAAGTTTATACAGCTTGGGGTTGGAAATTAAGGATAAAATGATCATATGGTCAAAATAGTCACTTGCCTAATAATTGTGCACACGGTGTATATATGGATCTATCTACTACTAACTCTCAAAAAACTGACAACCAACAGCAACAAAACCAACCTACTCTGCAATTTTTTTTTGAAATTAGCGCCATTAAATAGGGATGCCCTATCCCTAAACACAATCGATTCACATGACAAACCGAACCAATCAGGTGATTCATTTGACGTCCGAAGCGCTCAACTGCTTCGGACGTCACTAGTCACGTGACCAAACCGCGCCTCGGCACAGTGTTTTGATACGTTTGCTTCATGAGCAACAGCGCATGTGTCGGAGCCTCGGGTGTCAGCGGACCATCACTACAGGTGGGTCCCTCACGACCAGGACACCACAACGGGGCATGGTTTTACCACACAGTTGCACATCCAGTAAGGGATAGTCAGGCCATTGGCAGCCCTGACCTCTAACCAATGGCAGGCACGGAGGCGTTCCTGGCCCAAAGGCTCAAGATGCTGGCGGAAAGAAACACTCAACACAAGGGACCCTAACGCCACTCATGTTCACATCTAAATGAGAGCAAGATGAAATTAATCCGGAAGCATCCACGTCAGATAAAACAGCCTGTGAGCCAGTAACGGCCCTGTCCAAACTGTGGCTCTGTAGTTTGACGGGCACTAGTTTTCCGCCACAGAAGGGGATTGAGACTGCTGACCAGAATTTGACTGAGGTCGAAGAGAGAACTGTGAACGAGGCGGAACACGCACCCCATCACACTCGTGCGAAAAGTGCCCAGGCTGGTTACAACGCCTACATACTAAAGGTCCGGATCGGGGTGGACGGCGGTGCTGACTGGAGTTCTGCAGTTGAGCGATACTGGCCATCAGCTGATTAAGCTGCTCCTGCTGACGCCGTAGCATATCACTCATTTCGCTCATCTCTGACTGCGCAGCAGCTTGGGGGCTGCCAGAAACGCCATACTGAACACCATACGCAGTGGAAACTGATTGACTGCGGCCCCTCGCACCACCAAGCGAACCTTCACGTTCCCAGCGGATGGCCTCAGCTCTTACATCCAACAAAGTGGAATCGGGTTGCTGACGCACCAACTGCTTCAGCTCACGCCGCAAGGAACAGTTCAGGACATGCTCAACGAACTGGTCTCTCAAAAGCGTCTCAGCATTGGGCATGGCAGTAGGGGCACACTGCTTTACCTTCCCCATGAGACCCATCAAGGCAAGAGAGAACTCCTGAAGAGTTTCTCCCTCTTGCTGTCTTCTGGAGAAAAAGGCCTGCTGCAGTGCCACATAAGACTCTGTGCACCCATAGAGCTCCTCTAAAATGGCAAGTATTCTTGCAGGATCCTCCCTCTCAGCGGCAGAGCGGTACCGTATCTCCTCCTTAGCCTCCCCTTCCAGATGGTCAAACAGGAAGAACGCCTGGAAGGATCGGGATAAGCGCAGAGCCCTCATGCTCGCCTGTACCTCCTCCACCCACTCACTCAAACCTATACCTGACCATCCCCTAAAAATGGGACACTTCCTATCCCTAGATACAAAAATTAGTCCTGGTTGGGCAGACAAGGTGGACGGTAAACCACTAGGGCCAGCCTGTTCCCCTCACAACCTCTCGTTATCGGCTTTTAAATGTGCGATCAAGTCCCTAAGCTCTTGTATTCCCTCCTCCATGACTAAAAAAAAGAATTCCCTAAAACAAAAACAATTGCTATGATGCAATAGCACTCAAAAGATAAAAGGGGGAAAGTTACACCTAGAATAAAACCTCACCACCATTCACGAGGGTCCTCAAGAAGTCACTGCTGCTCTGTCACCAATATGCTCCAATCTACACACAATAAGAAACAGGATTAATACAAGTAAAAAACACATTCAAAAGAAAATCCCCCCAAAAATAGAAAGACAAAACAAACAAAAAAAACAAACAGAGAACACACGTCTTGACCGTTTAAACCGAGAATCCTGCCGACAACGCCAAGTTGTGGCGAGGGTAGGGGTGAACTGAACAGAATAGAACTAATGATAAAATGGATTAGCAAAACAAGAGAAATGGGGACCGACAACACCACCCTGGGAATTTCACCCAGGCATTAACTAAACTAAAAAAGACACACAGGTTTGCTACCCGGTAACGGATGCAGGATGTGGTTCTCAGATAATGAAAAATACAACTTTTATTGAATACAAGAGACAGTGAATAAAATCTTTTCTTTTTGAGTAAAAACAAACAAAAGCTGGAGCTGGTTGAATGGTCATGGACCAGTGTGAGTGGTGAAGCTGAAAATAACAAATAATAACAAATCCCAAAAAAACAAAGTCTAAAGTTATACTTGTGCACAAAACAAAAGGAAACCAAACGTGGAGGGTCTCCACCACCACCACCACACTGGTACTGCCACCACCAGTCTCCAACAACTAAAAGAAGGAAAAACAACAAATAATACAATAAAAACGAACAACAATGGCAACTTATTTTAACAATCGCTCACCTTCTCTCACACGAACACACGCTCTCTCTTTTACCCACACACAATACACTGGGCGAAGCGACGGGGACGCGGTGGCGGCTCAGCAGCAGCGGCGAAGCGGCGGCGGTGAAGCAGCAGCAGCAGCGGTGAGGCGGCGGCGGTGAAGCAGCAGCAGCAGCGGTGAGGCGGCGGCGGTGAAGCAGCAGCAGCGGCGGTGAGGCACAGCGGCGAGGCAACAGAGTCGGGACACAGGGCTCGACGGAGCAGTCGACAAAACAGTTGACAGGACGGTAGACAGAGCAGCAGAAACTGGGGTGATTTCAGCCAGTCCTCTCAGTAAGGTTCTATTGCACATGCAGGAGGAGGCAGGAAGGGGACAATCTAAGGGGACAATCTCCAACACTGGTGTTTACCGCCGGGAGCTCCAGAAATTCACAAAGCCCGGGCAGCATGCACAGGGCACAATTGCAGCATCCAAACTAAAACCCCGACCGGAAATGACGTCCAAATGACGGAAGGCGCAGAACCAAGAGCTGGCGAAGATGGGCGTTTTTATACGGCTTGGCCCGTCACTGCCACCAATGGCATTACGGGTAATCAACGCACTATTTGGGTTCATACTGCTACACTTAGTTAATAAAGATATAAATATTACGAAACCATTTTATTGTCTTAGTTTAAGACTTTTTTATGGATTATTGACATCGTTGTTGCGTAACATTCTTTTTTTTTACTTTACGATGTTTGTCAACCGGACTGGCGGTCCCGGCTTCACGTTACTTGTGTACATCGTTGTGTAGCGACAGAGGACTTTTTTTTTTGTCGTCTTCTTCTTCTTCTTCTTCTCCTTCTTCTTCTTCTTCTTCTTCTTCTTCTGAGCGGAAGGAGCGTGAGAGGGAGAGAGAAAATTGGAAGCGATTGTGCTACCTATATTCTTTTCTATTCTTTACACTTTGGTGGTTCTTTTTGTCTATTTGTGTAGTTTATTTTAGTGTGAGTTGTTTTAGTTTTAGTGTTTGTTTTGTCGTGTTTTGCGGCCAGACGCCGTCTGGTCGGGAGGAGGAGACCAGGTGCGCCGTCATGGCGGCTGCAGGGTTCTCCTCCCTGTCGAGGAAGCACGGCATCAAGCTAGGTGCCGGCTCCTCGTGCAACGTAGAAGACGTAGCGTTAGCCGGAGCGGATCGGACACAGCTCGGTGAAGTCGGCAGCCCGAATGAACCGAGCTGTGGTCCTGTTTTTAGAGAGGGTGGAGCAGGTAAAGTTGCTGGTGGAGACCGGGGTGACGGTGAACGGGCTGTTCGAGGCGGTGCAGCCGCTCACACAGCCGGCAGCCCGGATCACCCTGTCCAACGTCCCCCCCTTCATCAGCGACGAGTTCCTGCTCCAAAAACTGTCCCGGCACGGTAAGGTGGTCTCCCCGATCAGAAAGTTGCTTTCTGGGTGTAAATCTCCGCTGCTTCGCCATGTGGTGTCGCATAGGCGGCAGGTTTACATGATATTAAACAACAGGGCGGAAGAGTTTAATTATCGATTCATCGTACGAGTGGATGACTTCGATTATACTCTGTTTGCCACATCGTCGGAGGTAAAATGCTTCGGCTGTGGGGCGGAGGGACACCTCGTCAGAGCCTGTCCGAACCGGGCGGGTGCTGACGCGACGGGTCCGGTCGGCGGTGCGGCAGTCGCGGCTGCGGCAGCTCCGAGCGAGAAGCCCGTCCCCGCTCCACGACGGAGAAACTCCGGAGATACGGGGGGGGCCGCTGGCCCGAGCAGGGAAGAGGGAGCGAAGGAGCAGGAGGTGAGAGAGAACGAAGGTGGAGAGGTCGAGGAGATGGAAGAGGGTGAGTTGGGAGAGACAGGTGAGTCAGGGAGTCAGGGAGGGGAGACGGGTGAGGTGGAGGGATCAGGTGCGGGGTTAGAAGTAGGTGAGGTGGAGGAATCAGGGAAGGTAGCGGAGCTGGGTGCGGGTGTGGTGAGGGAGACAGGTGAGGTGAATGAATTAGGTGAGGTGAGGGAAAATGGTGGGGTGGTGGAAGCAGATGAGGTGAGGGAGACGGGTGAGGTGGAGGAATCAGGGAAGGTTGCAGAGTTGGGTGCGGGTGTGGTGAGAGAGATAGGTGAGGTGAGGGAAACGGGTGAGGTAGAAGAATCAGGTGAGGGAAAAAGAAAAGAAAAAGATCCTTCAGAGGACATGATAGTGGGTGGAGGTGGTTTTGAAGCACTGGGTGGTGTGGATGAGAGAACTGGTGGTGGGTCTTGTGTGACTGAAAAAACGTATGGTCTGTTTGAAACACCAGAATTGAAAACTGCTGCGTCTCAGAGACGCAGCAAAAGGAAGCAGACAGTGTCAAATGAGGGGGGAGGGAAAACTGGTAGACTGGGGGCTGGAGCTGTGGCTGAAGACAGCAGTGACAGTGAGGGCGCCATATCTGACTGCAGCGAATTGTCGCTCTCTCAAATTGTTTTAACAACACCTCTAGCTAATAGAGAAAAACATTTCTATTCAGCAAAGATGATAAAAAGCTTCTTGCAAAAAACAAAAGGAGTTAAAAACTTGAACATTGACATGCACTTTCCTGACAAAGTCACCTTTTTTCTGTCTGCCAAGCATGTAATAAAAAACAAAAGTTCATCAGATTTAACTGAGCAAGAAATCTTCAGGTTAAAAAAGCACCTTATACGAGTCCGAAAAGAAATACATTTTTAAAATGATGACAGGGATTTTATTTTTATCTGTGTTTTTATTTCTTAATTTTTGTACTTTTTATCTCTTAATCCCAAACATGGAGGTTTTAAAAATTGGAACGCTCAATGTGAATGGAGCCAGAGAACTAAAAAAGAGAGCACTTGTGTTGGACACAGCAAGAAGAAAGCACTTGGACACTTTATTTCTTCAAGAGGTCCACAGTGACGCAAGTATTGAGGGGTGCTGGGAGAAGGAGTGGGAGGGCAGGGTGTTTTTAAGCCACAACACCACAGCAAGTGGAGGAGTGGGCATCTTCCTCTCTAAGAGGTTCTCTCCATCCTCTGTGGAGGTAGAGCAGGTGGTGAAGGGGAGATGCCTGCTGGTCAAAGCCAAGCTCCACAGTTTTAATCTGGTTTTTATGAACATTTACGCACCAAACCATGGAGCAGAGAGGAAGAGGTTTTTAGAAATTGTTAATAATAAATTAAACAGCTGCGGCTCGGAGGATTATTTAATTTTGGGCGGGGATTTTAATTGTACTGAAGATGGTTTTTTAGACCGCAACCACACAGAGCCACATCCAGCTTCCCAGCACACTCTGAAGCAGCTGGTCTACTCCCATGACCTGGTGGATGTGTGGAGGAGGATGCATGCAGACTGTCGTCAGTACACCTGGTCCCACCTGAGAGAGAACGGAGTCTCTCTAGCGAGGTTAGACAGGTTTTATTGTTTTAAGCATCATTTTAATGTTTTTAAAGATTGTAGGATTGTGCCATCTGGTTTTTCTGATCACTCTCTGGTTTTATGTGACGTCATCCTAAAAAATATTTTACCAAAGAGCGCCTACTGGCATTTTAATTCTGCTTTGATTTTAGATAAAGGTTTTAAAGAAGTTTTAAAATTTTTCTGGTGTGGTTTTAAAAATCAAATATCTGATTTTAGTAGTCTTAGCCAGTGGTGGGACCATGGAAAAGTACAAATTAAACTACTCTGTCAGCAGTACACTCTCAATGTCACACAGTATACATGTAGATCAATCAAAGACCTGGAGAGTGAAATAGTGGAATTAGAAGCGCTTGGCTATTCTACAGGAAATCGAGGACACATTGAAGTCCTCAACTCCAAAAAGATGGCCTTAGCCAGCCTGTTGGACTCAAGGGTACAGGGGGCGCTGGTCCGGTCCCGGATCCAGAACATCTCAGAGATGGATGCTCCCTCTGGTTACTTCTTCGGCCTGGAGAAGAAGAACGGACAGCACAAGGCCATCCACTGCCTGCTGACGGACACCGGGCAGGAGCTGACCGAGCCCCAGGAGATCAGGAGCAGAGCCACACAGTTCTTCTCACAGCTTTACTCGTCGGAGTATGAGGAAGACGTTGAACTGGAGGAAGACTTTCTCAGAGCTCTACCGCAGGTGTCAGCTGACATCAATGCACAGCTGGACCGCCCTCTACAGCTGGAGGAATTAACGGCTACCCTGAAGGGCATGCAGGGACGGAGATCCCCGGGGATCGACGGACTCACCGTTGAATTCTACAACGAGTACTGGGACATTCTAGGAGCTGACCTGCTCCAGGTTCTGAACCAAAGCTTGGACAGTGGTTCCCTCCCTCTCTCCTGTCGACGAGCAGTGGTGACTCTCCTTCCTAAAAAAGGACAACTGCAGGAGATTAAGAACTGGCGCCCGGTGTCCCTTCTCTGCGTGGACTATAAGATACTGTCCAAAACGTTGGCCTCCAGGCTGGGAAGAGCCATGGAGCAGGTCATCCACCGGGACCAGACCTACTGTGTACCCGGCAGGTCCATGGTAGACAACGTCTACCTAATTCGGGATGTTTTGGAGGTCTCCAGCTCATTGGGTATTGACACTGGTCTCATTTCGCTAGACCAGGAAAAGGCGTTTGACCGGGTTGAACACAGCTTCCTCTGGAAAGTCATGGGGAGGTTTGGGTTCAGCCCTGGCTTCATTGCCATGATCCGTGTGTTGTACAGTGACATTGAGAGTCTACTGAAATTCAACGGCAGTTTGTGCGCTCCCTTCAGGGTGCAGAGGGGCGTCCGGCAGGGCTGTGCTCTGTCTGGGATGCTCTATGCACTCTCCCTAGAACCTCTCCTCTCAAAAATACGTTTTAATATTAATGGCTTGGTTTTACCTGGTTTTAATAGCAACATTGTTTTATCTGCTTATGCGGATGATGTCATTGTTTTAGTTAAAAGCCAAAACGATGTTGATATTTTAACCATTCTAACTGATAAATATAATAAAATGTCTGCTGCAAAAGTTAATTGGAGTAAAAGTGAGGCAATTGCTGTTGGGAAGTGGGCAAGTGGCCTCCCAACCCTTCCCCAGAACCTGGCCTGGAAGACAGAGGGGCTAAAGTACCTCGGGGTCTTCCTCGGAAATGAGGCCATGGTGAAAAAAAACTGGGAAGGAGTGGAGGAAAAAATCGAACAAAGAATAAAGAAATGGAAATGGTTGCTCCCACAGATGTCCTATAGAGGCAGAGTTCTGGTTTTAAACAACCTAGTCGCGTCCCTCCTGTGGCACCGACTGTCCTGTCTGGACCCTCCAGCTGGACTTATGGTCAGAATCCAAGAGAAAGTCATAGATTTTTTTTGGGATGAAAAACATTGGGTGCCACAGGGGGTGCTGTTTTTACCGAGAGAGGAGGGGGGACAGGGCCTCATCCACCTGGCCAGCAGGACTGCAGCTTTCAGGCTGCAGTTTCTCCAGCGCTTCCTGACTGGTCCAACAGACCTGGTGTGGAGAGGTGTGGCCTGCTGCATCTTCAGAGAGGTGAGTCAACTGGGACTGGACACTGCTCTGTTTTTAATGGATTCCAATTTTTTAAAGTTAAATGGGATTCCTCCTTTTTATCAAAGTGTTTTTAAAGTATGGGCTTTTTTTAGAAGCAGCAAAGAAAAAAACACCTCCGATTCTCTGCTCTGGCTTTTAAAAGAACCACTTATTCATGGTGCAAGATTGGACATTTCTAGTGGTGCGACGCCCGGGCTGACGGCTGCTCTGCTCAGGACAAACACCGTGGACTTGCAGCGCCTGGTCCGAGCGGCAGGACCGACCCTTGGCGACCACCAGACTGTGGGAAGTGTGCTGGGCCTGCAGTCCACCAGGATGACGGAGAGACTGCTCCAGCTGTGGAGAGAGAGACTATCCCCTGGAGAACGCAGTCTCCTTGTGCAGCTGGAGTCAGGCACAGAGCCAGACACCACAGAACCCTTCCCGGCTTTAAGAATCACCCCTCGCTTTGAGACCGAAGGCCCTCTACTAAAGACCACATCCCTTCACCTTGGCCACACTAAGAAGAAGGACTTCTATAAAGTGTGCATCCAAGTTTTTAACCAAAAGACTCTGGGAAAAAGAACAACGTGTGCTTGGAGTAAAAGACTGGATGGTACACCCCACTGGAGAGTCCTGTACAAGCCGCCACTGAAGAAAAGAACAGGTGATCTTCAGTGGCGGATCCTGCATGGGGCCATTGCCTCCAATGCTTTTATCTCCATCATTAACCCTGCTGTGTCCAACCAGTGCCCCTTCTGCGACTCCAGCGAAACGTTTTTTCACATTTTTACTGATTGTTTTAGACTCACTGCATTTTTTATTGTTTTAACTAATGTTTTTAGTTCTTTTAATCAGAGTTTTACAATCACAAATTTTATTTATGGTACGGGCTACAGCAAAAAAAACAAAGAAATGTGGCAACTTTTAAATTTTATTATTGGAGAAGCAAAAATGGCAATTTACATCTCAAGGAAAAATAAAATAGAATGTCTCGGTAGCGATGATGTAACAATGGTGTGGCGCCGTAACCTGCGTTCCCGAATCCACCTAGAGTTTTCTTTTTTTAAAATGGTGAAAGACCTTGATGCTTTCCAAAAAATCTGGTGCCACAAGAATATTTTGTGTGCTATTTTAAACAATAAGTTATTTTTTTCTGATGCACTAAAAGATTGAATGTTTTCTTTTTTTTGGCTTTTGATTTGTGTTTGTGTTTTTTTGTCTATTTATGTATTTATTCATTTAATACTTTTATTTTTATTTCGTTTTGTTTTGAATGGGTTGTCTCTTTTGTTTTGGTTTTTGATTTTGTGTTGTTGTTCATTATTTTATTTTTTAGTTCATTTATTTTCTTTGTTTTAATCATTTATTTATGTTAGGAAAGGTGCATAAGTTTTTAGCCTGTACTTTGTAAATAAATGTGATTGTAAAAATCAAAAAAATCTTCTTCTTCTTCTTCTTCTTCTTCTGAGCGGAAGGAGCGTGAGAGGGAGAGAGAAAATTGAAAGCGATTGCGCTACCTATAACTTTATTCTTTTCTTTACACTTTGGTGGTTGTTTTTGTGTATTTGTGTAGTTTATTTTAGTGTGAGTTAGTTTAGTTTTTAGTGTTTGTTTTGTTGTGTTTTGCGGCCAGACGCCGTCTGGTCGGGAGGAGGAGACCAGGTGCGCCGTCATGGCGGCCGCAGGGTTCTCCTCCCTGTCAAGGAAGCACGGCATTAAACTAGGTGCCGGCTCCTCGTGCAACGTAGAAGATGTAGCGTCCCCGTCGGGGAGCGGATCGGACACAGCTCGGTGAAGTCGGCAGCCCGAATGAACTGAGCTGTGGTCCTGTTTTTAGAGAAGGTGAAGCAGGTAAAGTTGCTGGTAGAGACCGGGGTGACGGTGATCGGGCTGTTCGAGGCGGTGCAGCCACTCACACAGCCGGCAGCCCGGATCACCCTGTCCAACGTCCCCCCCTTCATCAGTGACAAGTTCCTGCTCCAAAAACTGTCCCGGCAGGGTAAGGTGGTCTCCCTGATCAGAAAGTTGCTTTCTGGGTGTAAATCTCCGCTGCTTCGCCATGTGGTGTCGCACAGGCGGCAGGTTTACATGATATTAAATAACAGGGCACAAGAGTTCAACTATCGATTCATCGTACGAGTGGATGACTTCGATTATACTCTGTTTGCCACATCATCGGAGGTAAAATGCTTCGGCTGTGGGGCGGAGGGACACCTCGTCAGGGCCTGTCCGAAACCGGGCGGGTGCTGACGCGACGGGTCCGGTCGGCGGTGTGGCAGTCGCGGCTGCGGCAGCTCCGAGCGGAAAGCCCGTCCCCGCTCCACGACGGAGAAACTCCAGAGATGCGGGGGGCACCGCTGGCCCGAGCAGGGAAGAGGGAGCGAAGGAGCAGGAGGTGAGAGTGAACAAAGGTGGAGAGGTCAAGGAGATGGAAGAGGGTGAGTTGGGAGAGACAGGTGAGTCAGGGAGTCAGGGAGGGGAGACGGGTGAGGTGGGGGGTTAGAAGTAGGTGAGGTGGAGGAATTAGGGAAGGTAGCGGGGCTGGGTGCGGGTGTGGTGAGGGAGACGGGTGAGGTGAATGAATTCGGTGAGGTGAGGGAAAATGGTGGGGTGTTGGAAGCAGATGAGGTGAGGGAGACAGGTGAGGTGAAGGAAACGGGTGAGGTGGAGGAATCAGGTGAAGGAAAAAGAAAAGAAAAAGATCCTTCAGAGGACACGATAGTGGGTGGAGGTGTGTTTGAAGCACTGGGTGGTGTGGATGAGAAAACTGGTGGTGGGTCTTCTTGTGTGACTGAACAAACTGATGGTCTGGGTGAAACACCGGAATGGAAAACTGCTGTGTCTCAGAGACGCAGCAAAAGGAAACAGACAGTGTCAAATGAGGGGGGAGGGAAAACTGGTAGACTGGGGGCTGGAGCTGCTGCAGAAGACAGCAGTGACAGTGAGGGCGCCATATCTGACTGCAGCGAATTGTCGCTCTCACAAATAGTTTTAACAACACCTCTAGCTAATAGAGAGAAACATTTTTATTCAGCAAAGATGATAAAAAGTTTTTTGCAAAAAACAAAAGGAGTTAAAAACCTGAACATTGACATGCACTTTCCTGACAAAGTCACCTTTTTTCTGTCTGCCAAACATGTTATAAAAAACAAATCTTCATCAGATTTAACTGAGCAAGAAATCTTCAGGTTAAAAAAGCACCTTATACGAGTCCGAAAAGAAATACATTTTTAAAATGATGACAGGGATTTTATTTTTATCTGTGTTTTTATTTTCTTATTTTTGTGCTTTTTAATCCCAAACATGGATGTTTTAAAAATTGGAACGCTCAATGTGAATGGAGCCAGAGAACCAAAAAAGAGGGCACTTGTGTTGGACACAGCAAGAAGAAAGCACTTGGACACTTTATTTCTTCAGGAGGTCCACAGTGACCCAAGTATTGAGGGGTGCTGGGAGAAGGAGTGGGAGGGCAGCGTGTCTTTAAACCACAACACCACAGCAAGTGGAGGAGTGGGCATCCTCCTCTCCAAGAGGTTCTCTCCATCCTCTGTGGAGGTGGAGCAGGTGGTGAAGGGGAGATGCCTGCTGGTCAAAGCCAAGGTCCACAGTTTTAATCTGTTTTTTATGAACATTTATGCACCAAACCATGGAGCAGAGAGGAAGAGGTTTTTAGAAATTGTTAATAATAAGTTAAACAGCTGCGGCTCAGAGGATTATTTAATTTTGGGCGGGGATTTTAATTGTACTGAAGATGAGTTTTTAGACCGCAACCACAGAGCCACATCCAGCTTCCCAGCACACTCTGAAGCAGCTGGTCTACTCCCATGACCTGGTGGATGTGTGGAGGAGGATGCATGCAGACTGTCGTCAGTACACCTGGTCCCACCTGAGAGAGAACGGAGTCTCTCTAGCGAGGTTAGACAGGTTTTATTGTTTTAAGCATCATTTTAATGTTTTTAAAGATTGTAGGATTGTGCCATCTGTTTTTTCTGATCACTCTCTGGTTTTATGTGACGTCATACTAAAAGATATTTTACCAAAGAGCGCCTACTGGCATTTTCATTCTGCTTTGATTTTAGATAAAGGTTTTAAAGAAGTTTTAAAAATTTTCTGGTGTGGTTTTAAAAATCAAATATCTGATTTTAGTAGTCTTAGCCAGTGGTGGGACCATGGAAAAGTACAAATTAAACTACTCTGTCAGCAGTACCCTCTCAATGTCACACAGTATACATGTAGATCAATCAAAGACCTGGAGAGTGAAATAGTGGAATTAGAAGCGCTTGGCTATTCCACAGGAAATCGAGGGCGCATTGAAGTCCTCAACTCCAAAAAGATGGCCTTAGCCAGCCTGCTGGACTAAAGGGTACAGGGGGCGCTGGTCCGGTCCCGGATCCAGAACATCTCAGAGATGGATGCTCCCTCTGGCTACTTCTTCGGCCTGGAGAAGAAGAATGGACAGCACAAGGACATCCACTGCCTGCTGACGAACACCGGGCAGGAGCTGACCGAGCCCCAGGAGATCAGGAGCAGAGCCACGCAGTTCTTCTCCCAGCTTTACTCGTCGGAGTATGAGGAAGACGTTGAACTGGAGGAAGACTTTCTCAGAACTCTCCCGCAGGTGTCAGCTGACACAAATGCACAGCTGGACCTCCCTCTACAGCTGGAGGAATTAACGGCTGCCCTGAAGGGCATGCAGGGACGGAGATCCCCGGGGATCGATGGACTCACCGTTGAGTTTTACAAAGAGTACTGGGACATTCTAGGAGCTGACCTGCTCCAGGTTCTGAACCAAAGCTTGGACAGCGGTTCCCTCCCTCTCTCCTGTCGAAGAGCAGTGGTGACTCTCCTTCCTAAAAAAGGACAACTGCAGGAGATTAAGAACTGGCGCCCGGTGTCCCTTCTCTGCGTGGATTATAAAATACCCGGCAGGTCCATGGTAGACAACGTCTACCTAATTCGGGATGTTTTGGAGGTCTCCAGCTCATTGGGTATTGACACTGGTCTCATTTCGCTAGACCAGGAAAAGGCTTTTGACCGGGTTGAACACAGCTTCCTCTGGAAAGTCATGGGGAGGTTTGGGTTCAGCCCTGGCTTCATTGCCATGATCCGTGTGTTGTACAGTGACATTGAGAGTCCTATAGAGGCAGAGTTTTGGTTTTAAACAACCGAGTCGCGTCCCTCCTGTGGCACCGACTGTCCTGTCTGGATCCTCCAGCTGGACTTATGGTCAGAATCCAAGAAAAAGTCATAGATTTTTTTTGGGATGAAAAACATTGGGTGCCACAGGGGGTGCTGTTTTTACCGAGAGAGGAGGGGGGACAGGGCCTCATCCACCTGGCCAGCAGGACTGCAGCTTTCAGGCTGCAGTTTCTCCAGCGCTTCCTGACTGGTCCAACAGACCTGGTGTGTAGGGGTGTGGCCAGCTGCATCTTCAGAGAGGTGAGTCAACTGGGACTGGATACTGCTCTGTTTTTAATAGATTCCAATTTTTTAAAGTTAAATGGGATTCCTCCTTTTTATCAAAGTGTTTTTAAAGTATGGGCTTTTTTAAAAAGCAGCAAAGAAAAAACCACCTCCGATTCTCTGTTCTGGCTTTTAAAAGAACCACTCATTCATGGTGCCAGATTGGACATTTCCAGTGGTGCGACGCCCGGGTTGACGGCTGCTCTGTTCAGGACAAACACCGTGGACTTGCAGCGCCTGGTTCAAGCGGCAGGACCGACCCTTGGTGACCACCAGACTGTGGGAAGTGTGCTGGGCCTGCAGTCCACCAGGATGACGGAGAGACTGCTCCAGCTGTGGAGGGAGAGACTATCCCCTGGAGAACGCAGTCTCCTCGTGCAGCTGGAGTCAGGCACAGAGCCAGACACCACAGAACCCTTCCCGGCTTTAAGAATCACCCCTCGCCTTGAGACCGAAGGCCCTCTACTGAAGACCACATCCCTTCACCTTGGTCACACTAAGAAGAAGGACCTCTATAAAGTGTGCGTCCAAGTTTTTAACCAAAAGATTCTGGGGAAAAGAACAACGTGTGCTTGGAGTAAAAGACTGGACGGTAGACCCCACTGGAGAGTCCTGTACAAGCCGCCACTGAAGAAAAGAACAGGAGATCTTCAGTGGCGGATCCTGCATGGGGCCATTGCCTCCAATGCTTTTATCTCCATCATTAACCCTGCTGTGTCCAACCAGTGCCCCTTCTGCGACTCCAGCGAAACGGTTTTTCACATTTTTATTGATTGTTTTAGACTCACTGCATTTTTTATTGTTTTAACAAATGTTTTTAGTTCTTTTAATCAGAGTTTTACAATCACAAATTTTATTTATTGTAGGGGCTACAGCAAAAAAAACAAGGAAATGTGGCAACTTTTAAATTTTATTATTGGAGAAGCGAAAATGGCAATTTACATCTCAAGGAAAAATAAAATAGAATGTCTCGGTAGCGATGATGCAACAATGGTGTGGCGCCGCAACCTGCGTTCCCGAATCCACCTAGAGTTTTCTTTTTTTAAAATGGTGAAAGACCTTGACGCTTTCCAAAAAATCTGGTGCCACAAGAATACTTTGTGTGCTATTTTAAACAATAAGTTATTTTTTTCTGATGCACTAAAAGGTTGAATGTTTTCTTTTTTTGGCTTTTGATTTGTGTTTGTGTTTTTTTTTGTGTTTTTATTTTTATTTGTCTATTTATGTATTTATTTATTTAATATTTTATTTTTATTTTCGTTTTGTTTTGAATGGGTTGTCTCTTTTGGCTTGGTTTTGATTTTGTGTTGTTGTTCATTATTATATTTTTTTAGTTCATTTAATTCTTTGTTTAATCAGTTATTTATGTTAGGAAAAGGTGCATAAGTTTTTAGCCTGTATTTTGTAAATAAATGTGATTGTAAAAATCTTCTTCTTCTTCTTCTTCTTCTTCTTCTTCTTCTTCTTCTTCTTCTTCTTCCAAATATCAAACACACTCCTGAGTCAGAAGACGTGACAATCTGACGGCTGCATGCAACACTGAAAATCATTTGTCCTTCTGAATAATGATTGTAATAAAATTAGATAAAAAATACAAAACCACCGCTACTATCTCAAAACAAATGGACCTGATTAAAAGATGAATGGCAGAAGTGAATCACCTACTACAGTACAGTGTAAATAATCTCCTGAGTTCTGTGTACCGGTAACCTCACACTGTCTGAATCCTTTTGATTTATTTCTCGTGTCCAGTCAGTCCAGGTTGCTTTCAAGCTGCCTGATCCCATCTCTCACTAGTTTAGCCAGGTAGCCTCATGCTAGTTTAGAACGGGGCTGCGGTATCCAGGTTTGGGTGCTGCATTGATGTAGCTTTCTTCTTCAGAATCTCCAAATATTACTCACATAACATTTATTGCACACCTTTGACTCGCTGGTTGAGGATCATTGCCGTGTTCATGAAATGCAAAGTCCTACAAGTCGCCCTGGACTCTGCTGTTTGTCATCGACAGCGGAAGCAGACGGAGTCTCCCGCGTGTCCCACCAGCGTCCCGAGCGCCACCGCCACCACCTTCGACAGGAGCACCTTCCGTCCTACACCTCCTACACCTCTTCCTCCTCCCCCTCCCCCGCCTCCCTCCATCAGCACTCCTCCTCGACCCTCCCCCACCAGTCCAGCTCCCACGTTCACCCCTCCCCGCACTACTCCACCTCCTCCCTGCCGCACATGCACACCTCCCTATCGCTGGGCCAGCCCTCCTCCCCCTCCATCTTCCGCTCGTCCAGGTGCCGCACCTCCTGCATCCCCCCGACCCCGGCGCCCACCGCCCCGCTGCCCGTCTGCCCCTCGCCACAGACGGGCATCCGCTACGTGTCGCCTTCCTGCTAGGATCCACACACGGACCTGCAGAGCCACTCAAACAGGTAGGAGGAGCCTCGTTGCATCAACACAGATCAAAAGAGCCTAATCTACTGGTACTGATACAGGATGTTTCTAGTGTTTCTGAGCGTTGTTTGTTTTTTAAAAGCAGCTGAAAGCAACTGCTTCCTAGTTATAGATGGCAAAAGTATGGATTTGTATGTAGAAAAATAGTCTGGTAAACATAAAAGTACTGATTCAACTCCTTTACTTAAGTAAAGATACAAAAGTAAAAGCTCTGAAATGTACTTAAATTAAAAAGTTCTTTTTTTTTTTTTTTGCCTTTAATGAAAAAATACATTTGCAATTAGTTTTTGCAAAAAGGACAAAGTTGTAGCAGAATCATCTGGACTGAACTGACCAGAGGTGTTGCATTAGCACCTGGATCATTTTTTGGTTCTCTTGATACTATAGTTTCTTTTTGTTTTTCAACGGCAGCACAACCAAACTGTAATCACTAATGCTTACAACCAAGGAGTCATTATTGAATGCTTACACTTTTAATAACAATAACCAATGTCATTTTCTCCATGCTTATTTTTGTCTGTACTGAAAACTGAACTTTTACCCCAAAAGATGAAGGAACTCTAAATAATCCCCCTCTGAAATATCATCTATCTTTATATTTAACTACACAACAGCATAGTTCAAATAGCTCCACTTCAAGAAATAGAACTGAAATAACGATAGGGTAATGACTTTGCAGAGAATTTGTATCTTTTAAATACAAAAGCAACAAGCATGTTTTTTTGTTATTTCCCATCTTTGTTCCCAGTTTCTTTATAACTCAATGTAAAGTGAATCCCAAGACTTCTTTTAATATGATAAAAACCACCGCGTATACACAAAAGTTTCTCCAAGTTTCTTCAGCAGCAGCTCAGCTCACAGTCAATTCCTGTTTTCCTCCATCTTCTACTGGGACTGGGCCAGCTTGCGGCAGCTGCTACCTGATTATAGCAAAATGTTAAAGAGGCTGATTGGTCAGGGTATGCTGAGACTGACTGAAAATGCTTTTTTATTGCAAGTTGGCAAGGTGGTCCACCCCTTCTGCAAGGTTTACATTTTCGGAGAACATGCAGTTCTTTTTTGAATTAGAAAGAATCAAAGAAAACACTATAAAAAAACATTTTATTTAACGGCCAATGGCTCACATTTTGGTTTGCAACCATTTCAAATTAAGACACTCTAAATAAATGTTTATTTGTTTTTGTAGGGGCCCATATCTGGAGCAGAGGGGGCGAGAGGAGCTGAAACAGGAGTGGTTTACCAAGTACTTCTCCTTCTGAGTACAAAAAAATGATGAAATTTGCTCCGAACTCATCCCACTACTACTCAAAGGCCAGTGGACATTTCTTAAAAAAACATCTTCCAAGTGTCTTTTTTTCAATACGGAAGCATTCGACGTATTCAAGCCGAGACCTTTGTCGGAACGGATAAAACACACAACTTCTCACACCAAAATGAAGCTTGTTTTAATGCAAAAATGTACGATAAAGATATTGAATAGAATATTTTGTTTTTGTACATGCTTCCATTTGTGTGCAATGGCTTAACTGAACTTGTGGGGGTGGGGGTGGGGTTTCTCCTCTTGAACTGTCGCTGGATTCCATAATTGAAATAATAATAAAAAGTTTTATTCTTTTTCAACATCATAAGGAAAAACTGTAAATGGCAGTGATTTTATTTTAAAGTGTTGTTGTGTTACCGTTTTTCGTTTGTGCCTTTATTTTGAAAACCGCCTATTTCCTTTTTGCCGAAGAAAGTTTGCTCCTGCCTCGGAAAGCAACATGCTCCATCTCACTTCAGAGTCGGTAAAACATGTAAAATCTACTTCTAACGTAATGTGTTAATCTTGTGAAAGTTTGTGTCACTGTGGCTTGCCTTACGTTTTTCTTTGTTGGTTATCTTATGTAAGGAGCATCATCACGAAGTGTCGAAGCTAAAGGTTTAGCAGACTGAGTTCAAGTTTATCACCCTTGGAAAGCGGAAGGAGGTAGGCAAAGTTTATTGATGTATTTAATGTGAAATATTGAGTTTATGGTGGATAATTGTTGATTGATTCAAAAGATGTAAATATGATTTGTATTGTTTGCTGAAGCATGACACCACGTCATTGTATTTTGTTTTGTTGTTTTGTTTATTTATTAGTTTTCACTGTGTCAAACGTGAAGGATTAGGAGGAGGAGAAGAATAAAATAACACCCGTAAAAACCCTCTGCGTTTGCGAGTAATTCCAAGTGGGCTGCTACAGTGAAAACTCCCCCGACGACGATCAGCGAAAGCCCCAGCTGCAACGGATCCCTGCAGAGAAGTTGGCGCCATCCGGTTCTAGATTCATCTGCTGACCTGCTACAAGCCAGACGACTTCGCTCTTCTCATGATGCTCAGGCAAGATTAAAACGACAATATACTAATGGTACAACTACAGAAGGTAAAGAAAGAGACATTGAGTGTGAAGGAGCCAAAGAGACTTTATCCACATAAGTTCACAATGCAACTAAAGTGTCTTGAACATATTCTGAGGTCAAATAAATTGAAAAAGTGAACTGATATTGACGATATTTCATGGTGTTTGTCAAACGTGTCAATGGAATAATAATTCATGTTTATGAAAGGGTCTATATATCTTCATGGTCTGTGAATGCATGACATATTGTTACTCTGTGGTGAAGATAGCTACACCTTATAAGTAAAGATTTAGGCATAGTAGACAGTTGAACTAAAACAGTTGCAAGGCAAGAAAAATGTCACTCCCAACGGAAAAAATAGACAATCTTGTGGACACCCCACTCGAGTCTAGCTCACGTCAGAGAAAACGAACAGAGAAAGGTCAAGAAATGCATCATGAAAATGCCAAAAAACGTGAAAAAACATTTCACAAGGCTTATAACTCTTGGAAAGTTACAGCAAGGGAGGCAAGGACAAAACTAAAAACCCTGTGCTTCTTAGAAGACCTAAATGACTTACAGAAAGATATTGAAACAAGGCATGAAACCGTAAAACAGCAATATGAACCAATTCTACGTAACAGCGACACTACACCTGAGATTGTGAACAAAATGGACGCCTGTGGTACACTAACAAAGGAAATCTGTGAACTTGTAAGCAACCGCATAGAAACCATTGATAAAGAATATAATAATCAACTTGAAAAGGAAAGAGTTAGAGAAATTTTAAACAAAAGGGAATATGGGTCTGTCTTTGGTCACACCGAAACTGAAACCACAAGCCCATCAGAGCAATTAAGCAATCACTCTGGCTCAAGCAGTTACTCACAGCAGCATAGTTAATGCAAAGGCAGAGCTCGCTGTTAAAATGGAGCAATCCAAGGCCATCGAAGAAATTCAAGCAGAGCAAGCACATGTCCACAATTTAGAAAGTGAATGGAAACTTAAAGAAGCAAAACTGTTGTCAGAAATGAAACAAAGAGAGGTGGAAATGCAACAACAGTTGGAACAAGAGAGAGCAAAGCTGCAGCAGTTACAAGCAGAAAAGGAGGTTGCTATAGCAGCAGCCCCTGTCAGAGCCTATGAAAGTTTTGAGGACCATAATGAAGGAATTGACACTCAAATTGGTTCTGCTTGCTACAGAAGACAGAAAAAAGAAGCTCCTTTAAATCCAGATATCGCATCATTCCAACCTAGCCAAGCAGCTTCTGCAAGAACACTGAACCAAGAGTCTGACAATCTAGCACAAGCAATTGCTAGTTCATTGAGTATGAATCACTTGCCAGTCCCTGAACCCACCACATTCAGTGGCGACCCTTTAAGATTCACAGATTGGAAGATGTCATTCATTACTCTTATTGACAAAAAGCCCCTACCAGTGAGTGAGAAGATGTTTTATCTCAAAAATTATCTTGCCGGAGAGGCGCGCAAAGCTGTCTTTTATCGAGATTCAGAGAACGCATACAACGGAGCGTGGAAAGTTCTACAGGACAGGTATGGAAATCCGTTCATCATATAAAAGGCTTTCTGTTATAAGCTCATGAAATGGCCAAAGATCAGCACAAATGACCCACTAGCACTACGAGAGTTTTCTGATTTCCTCCGAAGCTGCACTGAAGCAATTCCACACGTTCAAGGACTGGCTATCCTTAATGATTGTGAGGAAAACCACAAATTGCTCAAAAAACTGCCAGAATGGATTATGAGAAAGTGGAGTAGAGTTGTCGTAGATGAACTCGACACATCAGGCAGCTATCCAGATTTTGCACGTTTAACAGAGTTCTTGAGTAGAGAAGCAAGGAAAGCCTGAAACCCAGTCGCTTCTCCACTGATGATAAATTTTAAAACTAAAGATGATAGAATCCCAAAGAGAGCTAAGGCCTTCAACACAAACACACAAACAAAGAGTTTCCCCCAAGAAAGACAAGAAGCATTCAGCAGTAAACCAAAATGGCCTTGCTTTGTCTATAAAAATTAAACTCATTGCATCACAAGGTGTCCTACTTTCACAGCTAAGGTCGTTTACCCACTAGCCCTGTGCGGCTAGTGCCAGCCTTTCACGGTACGGGACAGCTCGGTTGAAATGTATTTCCATAAGCCTGACTAGTACCTGAGCGTGGGCGGAGTCACGGTTGCAAGGCGAACCAAAGGTTTTTTTGTGCCTCCCGTGTCCCGGAAACCATAGGATTCACTTTTTGTATTAACCGTGGTTTTGTTTTGTGCGAGACATTTTCGTAGGTCTTAGAATGATTTTGTTTCATACTGTTGACTTGTATCAAAACACTTTCCTAGAAGAGAAAACGTAGACGCTGAAACGATCACCTGAGTCTCATAGTCGTTTATTATTAGACAAGAATATCCGCACAACTTAAGTCCACACAAAGCACAAAACAGCAACAACTCTATTCGACCGGCGTTAACAAGCGAGCAGCGTTTAAAAATCGCTATAGGGAGTGAAACTTAGGAAACTTGCGAGCCAGAATCGCCACTTTCGCTGCCAGCAAACACAACACAAGCAGAGCACGGAGTTAGCGGTGGTGGCTAGCGGTTTATCGACACGATTCAACGGCTCTACTTTGCAAATAGCCTTCAAACTAAAGTTGCTTGATGTTACAAAACACATTTACAGTCCTCAAGCATGTTTTCAAATAGCGTTGTGGCCGACTATTCTCTCGTCGTCCACCAGGGGGCCGAGTCGAGCCCGTCTCACTCCCGTTGGACACCGCGGCGGTGTTCCATCGCATCCGAATTAGGCTGAACAAACCTCCAACATTTTCTCTGTTCGTTCCACTCCGACTGTTGTAGTCCTTGGTGCGTCGGTAGTCGCTCGGCATTTTTATTTTTTTGTTTCTCCGGACACTGTTTCGCTGTACAGCGACGGCCACCGGCTGCGAAACCAGGAAGGCTTTTCATTGCGTGTCGCTCCGTCCATCCAGCTCTCTATGAGCTTTTTCTTCGGCCACAGAGAACAGAAATGTCTGCATTTCTACGTTCGCCCATGGTAAAGTTTCATAATCTTTTCAGTTTTTAATACGTGAAACTGTAAAAATCCACACGCGGGGCATTTAAAAAATGGCGGTTTTGGTCTTTCATGAGAGACTGCCTTTGGCTTTCATCAAAACTTTTACCCAATCAGTGCCCTGCACGTTGCTACGTCACCCATACGGTGTCAGCTCTGCTCGCGTCGAACCCCAAGGAGGCAGGTACCAAAATCGTAACCCCTGGGACCGTGCTGGGGCTCGTGGAAATGCCTGAATACCGACCCGTACCGTACCGAGATGTTACCTAGAGCGCCTGTGGGTAAACGCCCTAATACAGTAACTCTCACACACTCTCACTACTCTTGCCAAATACCTGCATTTCTTATTTTATCTACATATTCAACTCCATTGTTAGTGTATTAGTGAAGTGAATGAATGGTTATTTGCACAACAGAATAACTTGATAGAAAACAGAGGGAATGTTGATGATAAAAAGTTCATTTTCTTTATTGGATTTTACAATCCAGCCTCGGTGAGGGGGGCAGACACAGTTAGTTTATTTAGGAGTAGACTTAAGACTTTCCTTTTTCTTAAAGCTTATAGTTAGACTCCATCCACTGTCAGTTAAGCTGCTGTAGGCTTACGCCGTGGAGGGAGATCTTTCACTCCCATTACAGGGATCGTTGCTCTGTGCAGGCGGAGCCTTTATCACTCTCCTCACCCAATCAATGTTTTACTCTATCCACTCTGTCCAAGCTCTCATTATGCTTTGTACAGTATGCTCGATATGCATGATACTGCCGCAGTCTCTGTGTCCCCGGCAGGTGATGACCACTGCGCCAGGAGCTGGATTGTGCTGTCCTGGGGGTCTTGCTGTCATCGCTTCATCCCACCACCACGCTTAAGACCTGGACTAGTCCTATCGGCAGATTGTCCATCGAGCTAGGCTCTTGCCTTCCAAAGCATGGACACTTACACTCCACATGGACAGCAGCCTTGAATTAGTTCCTATTCTTTGTGTTTATATCCGTTTTGCCTGGTTGGTGTATCTGTTTTTCACTCTGTCCTGTCTGCCACCCTGGCTCACTCTGCTCCTTTCTCTCTTTCTCTGTCTCTCCTCTATCTTTCTACTTCACCCCAACTACTCATAGGCAGATGATCGCCCTCTGGAGTCTGGTTCTACCCTAGGTTTCTTCCCACAGGGGAGTTTTTCCCAGCCACTGTCGCATCTTGCTTGCTCCGGGGGCCCGGTTGGTTCTCTCTGATTGTATAAAGCGCTTTGAGACGCCTTTGGTTGTGATTTAGCGCTGTACAAATAAAAGTTTATTATTATTATTATTACAAAAGTGCTTTGCCAGAAAAGATCTTTGCACAGCAGAACAGTGAAAGTATTCTTGTTTAAAAAGTAATGTTCAGGATTTGATGCCACAAAGAGTGATTTGCTAAAGTTGTTTATTTGAACAACATAAATGATTTCATAAATGAAGAGAAAAGTGAACTGAATGTGAAATGAATGTTAATGATAAAAAAAGAATGTTGGTTTTGATGTCACAAAAATTGTCAAAGGTCAAACATTATTTGCACAGCAGGAATGCGTAAAGCTGGTGAGAGGAATGTTCATCTTTTATGTTGTTTCAGTCAATTTGAAAAAAAATTTTTTGCCACGATTTTGTCTGGGGGGGCATGAAAACTTTCCTTCCTCCAAGGTGGGGGGTGACAGAGAAAAGTTTGAGAACCACTGGTCTAAAGGCACAGTGTGTAAAATCCTGCCATCCAGTGGTCAGATTTCAGATTGCAGCGCTCATTCACTCACCCTCTCTCCCTCCCTCTCTGTTTCTGTAGTGTCAGATTCTGAAGTCGACATTTCACTTTGATTTTCAGAGTGATGACACCCTGGAAAAACTCTCCATCATTTATTCTCTATTCAGGTTGAGTTGCTGCAGTTTGTCAGAGCTCAGCTGTGATTGGCTGCTCTCAGCTCTGAAGTCCAACCCCTCCCACCTCAGAGAGCTGGACCTGGGTGGGAACCAGCTGCAGGATTCATCAGTGAAGGTGCTGAGTGGTTTTCTGCAGAGTCCAGACTGGAAACTGGAGACCCTAAGGTCAGTACTGGTTTGGAACCAGTGGATGATGGTTTCAGCACCAAACACAGTTCATCACACATGTTGAATAAACATTGAACTGAAGGTTGATTCATATCAAAATGACATCCAGAAATATGAAAACTTCATTCAGTGTCTAAATTAAAAAGAAAAGAAAAGGTAATCAGTGGTCATGTGACCAAACATCATTTCAACACACATTAGTTTTGGACCGAGGACTTCATTTCAAGATGACATTTTCTGTAGTGTCAGATTCTGAAGTCGACATTTCACTTTGATTTTCAGAGTGATGACACCCAGGAAAAACTCTCCATCATTTATTCTCTATTCAGGTTGAGGAGCTGCAGTTTGCCAGAGCTCAGCTGTGATTGGCTGCTCTCAGCTCTGAAGTCCAACCCCTCCCACCTCAGAGAGCTGGACCTGGGTTGGAATCAGCTGAAGGAATCATCAGTGAAGCCACTGATGGATCTTGTCCACAGCAGTGACCATCAACTGAAGAGTGTGAGGTCAGTACTGGTTAGGAACCAGTGGATGATGGTTCCAGCACCAAAGCCAGTTGATCCCACAGCAGAGGTCCAGTGTTCCCAGTCACAGTGTGAGAGGAGGATGGTGACGTCCAGCTGCTCGACACGCAACATCTGCTGCCAAACTGCTTCTTCTCTCAGTTCACCACTCAATTATTGATCAGTTCATCTTCATCAGGCCTCAGTATCAGTCCAACACTCCATGGTCACATGACTTTCATATGTTCCACACTTGACATGTGACTGAGAGTCTGCTTCTTCTCACCAGTCACTCCATCATCTCCATCAACAGTCAACGTCTCTGTGATGATGCGTTCAAGGACCGTGAGTCCTGACTCCTGCTGTCTCTTCTTCTCTCGACAGCTGGAGGTGAGGGAGGATGAGGAGGAGAGTGAAGAGGAGAGCTTCATCTAGTGGTGGCTGACAGAACTACAACCAGTGGAGCTAAACAGCAAGCTGCACACACACACAGTGTGTGGGCGTGTCACGATCTTTGACCCCAGTGGAGCCTGGTGGCTGACGGACTGCTTCTCCCTACAAGCTGCTGTGGTTACTGGGAGAGACGTCCCAGAAGCCACTGGTGGAGCTGAATCCTCAGTGGAAGAAGCAGGACTTGGAGATGGAGGCCGGAGCAGATGGTTCTCAGCATGAAGCCTCCTTTTCACTTTGGATCAAAGGTTCTGGTTGTGTGCCACCACTTTTAATGTTGCTCCTGAGCTCATTGGTTGTTCCTGGTTGGTTGAAGAATTTTCTGAATAAAGTTTTTGACAAATGTATTCCTTGTGTTGTTTTTACTCCCTTCAGTCTCCAGCAGGCCTCCTCGGTCAAAAGAACCGAATAAATCCACTAAATGTCGACCGTCCAATCACAGTTCAGCATGAGACGGAGTGGTAGAAAGCGAAATCTCATCATGTCTGAAACAACTGGAAAAAACCCAACAGACTCTGAACACAGTGTGTTGTGTTTTTGCTGGGACAGAATCAGTCTCTGTGGCCAGTGGCATGTGAGACTGGATCAGTCACGTGAAGAAGGTTCATTAACACACAGTGCATCTGAAAATATAGATAAGGAAATAAATGGATTTCAACAGACAATGTCAACTTCCTGCTCCGTCACTTCCTGTCATCTTTCACCAGACCACAGAGACTCTTTCCACTCACTGATACAATACACACATAGAAAATATACACAACATAGAATGTTGATTTTTTTTCCCCCCCTAATGTCCAAAAAAACCCAAAACTTGAATTTGCTGGGATTTCCAAGCAAAATCCAAAGAAGAAGCATTTATTAATCCCACATTGGGGAAATTTGCAATTTGTCTTTTTTTTCTGGGACATTTTTTTCCTCAAAGTCCTTGAATGCGGCTGAAACTGAGGTCAATGAGTGTCCTGTCATGGTTGAGACAGAGTGGAAGGATGCAAACCAAGACTTACAAAGGACCAGTGAACCATCAGAAGGTTTGAAGAGCGGCCAGGTAGCTCACTGCATCATAGGAAGAGCTTTGAATGTCAAGGTTGCTGGTTCAAGACCCGGCACAGGCACACTGGTGTTTTGAATTCAAGAGGAGCAATTTGTCATCACAATTGAACAAAGAATTTTAAATACTTTAATAAAAGTTATTAAAAAGTCCTGTGGTAGCTTAGCACAAGATGGCGCTACTCTAAGCAAAATCTCAACATGTCTGAAAACCAGAAAAAAACACATATAACACATATAACCTCCTGTGTGACAGCGCGTCACACAGGAGGCGACAGCACAGCCAGACAGCCAGCCACGCCGCTCCTGAGCTTGAGCTCTGACTGAGCGAACCACTGGACTGTTTTCTCTCAAAAGGTGATCGTTCTCCAAATTATTTAGTATCTTCTCAATACACCTATCTCTATCTGTTTGCATAAGCACAGTCGAAGCCATGGCTTCTCCCTCTCACCTCTCCTCTGTCCCTCCTCTCTCTCCTCCCGTCTTTTCTTGCTCACACTGCCAGATGCTTAGCTTTAGTTCGTCCTCAATTACTGAGCACAAATACCATCCAGAGTTTTTACCAGAGACTAATATAACAGAGCACCAACAGTTGCTCACATTCTGTTCCACTCCTGGACACCGGAGTATCTGCAGATACCTGGCAAAGTTTTATCCAGGATACGTTTTCACCTCAACGGGCCCAGAGATGGGCCCGCGCTGGTAAGTTTCGCTGTTTGCCGGACCTAAACCCACTCTGATCTAAGACAACAAAACGCAGCGGACTCCTCTTTGGCGCGTGTAAGTTTTCCACTGCGGCCCACAGCCATAAACACCAGTAAAAGAGCTACGAGCTACGCCGTTTTGCACTACACTGTTGCTGCCGGAGTTTCTTTTCTGGTTTCCAGATTGTCCCGCCTGCCCCCCGCATGGCTCCACTTACCTCCCCACACGAGTGTGACAGCTGTATCCACAAATCGCAGAAGATCGCGGAGCTGGAGCAGCGTATCTCCAACCTCTACTGGATCAGGGATGAAGAGATGAGGCTGGATTCTGTTGTTAGCCTGGGTCCTACTGGTCCCGATTCAGTCGGACTCGCGGATCTGGATTCAACCATCCCGATGCTCGGTCCCGGTTCCATGGACACAGATCCCGGGCTCACTGGCTCAGCTCCGGCTGAGGGATCGGCCCTAGCTCCCCAGCTCCGCGCCGACGAACCGCCTGCCGCAACGACACCTGGGCTAGCGTCTTCAATTCCACCACTTAATTCCATCCGGGAGGATACGTGGCTGGTGCAGGGGGCTAAGCCTAAATGGCTGAGCGGCAGTGCGAGGGCAGCTTTCACTTTTAGCCCCAATCCGAGGCTCCGAGCTAACAACTCCACTCCCAACCAACAGCCCTGGTCCACAGTGCTGGGAGGGCGGCGGACGCGACCCAGTCCGTTACCTGCTCCGCCTTGTGAGCTTCAGATGGACAACAAATATGACATCTTGAGTGTTGAGGACTTCCCTCCCCTCCAAAATGACCATCTCGCCTCCTCTCTTACTGGTCCACTGCCAGCGGCCCGGGCTGTTGGGTCGTCTGCGCTGGAACCTCCAGTCAGGTCCGCAACCTCCACCTCTCGGCGCAGGTTGGTGAAGGAGGCTGCTCTCAGGGCGCGACGACGTTCTGGTGGCGCTCTGGGTCTTGTAGAGTCGTGCGGGACCCCAGCCTCCGCCGATGATGTGACACTGTGGCACCAGCGCTCGGCCCCTCGTCCTCAGCCACTGTTTGCCCCAACCACCGCCATCATTGGTAGCTCCATAATTAGAAACGTCCGTTTCTTCAATGCCACCACTCATTGTTTTCCAGGAGCCACCGTCAATGACATTAAAAACAAACTCCCGGACTTGTTGCAGTCGTTCCCACACTCCATTAAACGTTTGGTCCTGCACGTTGGAGCCAATGATGTGCATCGTCGGGAATCCGAGCTGCTAAAGTGTCACTTTAACGATCTGTTTGTGGCCCTGAAGAATTGCGGGATGTCAATCTTCATCAGCGGTCCTCTCCCGACACTTGGCCTCGGAGCAGAGCGGTTCAGTCGACTCCTGCAACTTCATTCCTGGCTCCGCACCGCCTGCACCACCATTGGTTTTAACTTCATACACAATTTTAATTTATTCTGGAATCGCCCATCATTTTACCGTCATGATGGACTTCACCCAAACAAATTAGGTAGCCGCACGTTAACCTCAAACATCCACTACACCATACAATCAGCGTCTCTCACACCTGCGTGACTGTCTTCGCGTCACACCCCCTGCTCAGTGCCGACCACTTCCTCTACGGAGCACCCTGTGGACATTGCCTCCTGCAGCGCCTCCCACAGGGCACGCTTCCCTAGTGCTGATAGAACTGAGCTTGCTACTGCTGTTCCACCAACACCTGCTCCCATTCCTGTAATAATGAATCATCGACCATATAAACGCAACAAACACATAACCCACAACCGCACAACCCACGCTACAGGCAGACTTTCCCCCGAGACATACAGACAATTTGGTTTTAACAGAAGCAATCTTTTACATTAACCTGGCCGTGCTGAACGTGCGCTCCCTTTTAAACAAATCTTTTATCATAAATGAATTGATTTTAGATAATAAGTTAGATGGTATGCTTTTAACAGAGACATGGCTTGGCACAGAGGCTCCAGCTGTCCTCACCGAGGCTTGCCCACCAAATTTTAGCTTTTTATTTTCTATCAGGGGATGTAAGAGAGGAGGTGGAACTGCATCAATTTTTAAAAACAATTTAATGTCAAAGGAAGTTTCTTTTAACAGTTACTCATCATTTGAGTACCACGCTTTTGTTTTTAGCAGTCCACCAATTATTTGCATTAATGTATACAGACCCCCGCATTACTCAACTGCTTTTATCAGTGAGCTCTCCGACCTTTTATCAATCACACTGACAACTTATGATAGAATTTTAATAACTGGCGATTTTAACTTGCACATCGACAACAACTCTGACCCACTGTCAAGAGAGTTTTTACACCTTTTAAACTGCATGAATTTTAACCAGCACGTCACACGGCCTACTCACAACAGGGGACACACCCTGGACCTAGTCATAACCTATGGCTTGTCCACTGGTGTGTCCTCTGTTGTTGATCTGGCCGTGTCCGACCATTATTGTGTGTATTTTAACATTGCCAGTTTTAACCAACAGGAAGCCCCGGTGAGAACAGTGAGGAAACGCTGCCTTACTTCTGAGGTGGATGCAAATTTTATTGAGGTTTTAAAATGGACTCCTGCTGAAATTTTACCTGCACCCTGTGATTTTATTGTTGAAAATTTTAATAGCAAACTTAAATCCACATTAGACTCTGTGGCTCCACTTTTAACAAAAACTGTTAAACCAAAGCAGCTTTTATCCCCGTGGAGACATAAACCAGAGATTTTAAAATCAAAAAGACAATGCAGGAGTGCAGAGAGAAGGTGGAGAAAAAGCAAACTCACCGTTCATTATGAAGTTCTTCGTGAACAACTAAAATGTCACAATAATACAATCAAACAGGCAAGAATCTCCCATTTTTCAAAACTTATCATAGAAAACAAAAATAATTCAAAGTATCTTTTCTCCACCTTCAACCTTTTAACAAATAATAATTTTAAAAAATCCCCAGAGATGCCGTCTGACGCTCTCTGCGAGAACTTTGCAGGCCACTTCAGAGGTAAAATCGATGGCATCAGGTCCAGTCTTTTAGCGCATCAAAATGTATCTTTTAATATATCTGGACTGTCATTTTTATCCAAGGAAACACTGGAGAGTTTTGCCCTGGTTGATGCAAGGACACTTGGTCGAGTTTTCTCCCAGGTAAACCCAACAACCTGCCTTTTAGATCCAATTCCCACATCACTTTTAAAGACATTTTATGGATTCTTTGAGGAACAGATTTTATACATCGTAAATTGCTCTCTTCAGACGGGTGTCTTCCCTGCTGCCTTTAAAACGGCAGTGGTGAGGCCCCTTCTGAAGAAGAGCAATTTAGACCAAACTATTCTTGACAATTACAGACCTGTATCCAACTTGCCATTTTTAAGTAAGATTTTAGAAAAAAATTGCTTTTAACCAATTAAATTATTTTTTAAGTACAAACAACATCTTAGAGAAATATCAGTCTGGATTTAGGATGAACCACAGCACCGAGACAGCCCTTGTAAAGATTTTAAATGATATGAGGTGTAATGCGGACTCAAATAAACTCACAGTCCTGGTGCTACTGGATCTAAGCGCTGCCTTCGATACAGTAGATCACCACATTTTATTAAACAGACTCAGAAACCTGGTGGGCCTCTCTGGTGCTGTTCTTAACTGGTTTTGTTCTTACCTCATAGATCGCTATTTCTTCGTAAGTTTGGATGCGTGTTCCTCCGGAAAACATAAAATTAAGTGTGGGGTTCCCCAAGGGTCAATTTTAGGTCCAGTACTTTTTAATCTTTACATGCTGCCCCTTAGGGATGTCATCAGGAGACACAGCGTCACCTTCCACTCTTATGCTGATGATACACAGCTTTACATTGCTGTGTCTCCTGATGACACAGGGCCTATTGATACCCTTTTAAAATGTATTTTAGATATTAAGTCATGGGTGGCAGCGAACTTCCTACAGCTCAACCAGGACAAAACAGAGGTTTTAGTTATTGGTCCTGAAGGCAAGAGAGAGAAACTTTTACCAAAACTTCATCATTTTAAACCAACACAATCTGTAAAGAACCTGGGCATCATTTTTGACTCTGAGCTTAGTTTTATTGCGCATATTAAAAACGTCACAAGGACGGGTTTTTATCATCTTAAGAACATAGCTAGAGTCCGCCCGTTTCTCTCCCAGGCAGACACAGAGGTGCTGATGCATGCTTTTATTTCTTGTCGGATAGACTACTGCAATGCCCTGCTCTCTGGTCTACCGAAAAAAAACTATCTGTAACTTACAGGTACTTCAGAACTCAGCCGCTCATGTTCTTACTAGGACCAGGGGGCGGGATCACATTACTCCAGTTTTAAAATCACTGCATTGGCTCCCTGTGCGATTCAGGATCGACTTTAAAGTGCTTTTATTAGTTTTCAAGTGTCTTAACGGTCTTGGACCATCTTATTTATCAGATATGCTTTTATCTTATCAGCCCTCGCGGATCTTGAGGTCCTCTGGAACCGGCCTATTAATTGTTCCAAGTGTTCGGACCAGAACCCATGGAGAGGCTGCGTTCAGCCACTACGGTCCGAAACTTTGGAACAGCCTGCCAGAGGGAATCAGGACTGCAGAGACTGTTGATGGTTTTTAAGGGGAGGCTTAAGACTCACCTTTTTAGTTTGGCTTTTAAGTGATTTATTTAATTTGTATTTTACTTGTCTTGCTTTTTAGCTTTAAAGCTTTTAGGATTATTGAATATTTTATCTTATTTTTATCTTTACTATCTTATTTCCTGTATATCTTTTTACTTTTTACAATCTTATAGTTTTTTAATTTAGTTTAGTTTATATTATTTATTTTATTTTTTATTTATTTTCATTATTGTTACTATTATTATTGTTTTAACTTCCTTTTCCTGTATTGTTTTTAGCTCCAGTGTTTCCTTGTAGGGGGCCTGCTCACTGGGAGGGGTCTCATCGTTCTAGGGACCCTCTCGGTATGGATGATCCCCGTGGGTGGCTGTTTCCTACTACAGGTCTCTCAGTGCCTTGCCATTTCAATTTTTATTGTGCTGATTGACTGACATTTTTTATGTATTTACTTACTTATTTCTAAACTGTTCTCTGGGATGTTTTGTGTGTGTTTGTATGTGCGCGCGTGTGTGTGTGGGGGGGGGGGTGGTAACCTGTATGTGATTTGGGAGGACATGGGTGGATGGTATTTGCTCTATTTTTCTTTTATCTTCACTAATATTTGATT
Organism: Nelusetta ayraudi; assembly: GCF_046127955.1. Classification (NCBI taxonomy): domain Eukaryota; kingdom Metazoa; phylum Chordata; class Actinopteri; order Tetraodontiformes; family Monacanthidae; genus Nelusetta; species Nelusetta ayraudi. The sequence continues at coordinate 162,151 of NW_027466192.1, read as the reverse complement.
TTAATTTCTGTTAAGCACCTTGAGTTGCAAGCCTTTGTATGAAAGGTGCTATATAAATAAAATTTGATTGATTGATTGATTGATTGATTGATTGCTGAATGTTTTAAAAAGCTTCTGGCGCGTGGTGGTGGGGTTTAAAGCGGGTGCACTGGGCTTGGACATTAGCGCAGCCGGAGGAAGAACCCTGGTTGCGGGTGCCCGTTCATCGGCAGGTGGTGCTGTGTGTGCGTGATGGTTGTGCGTTCACCGCTTGGCTGTTAAAGCCTGGAAACTTTCTCTGCCTTTTGGACTCATACGGTGCAGCTGGAAGAAAAAAAAAAAAATCATCATTCTGAAGGCGAAGCGGTGCGCCGCCTAATAAAAGCTCTAAAATTATTAATTAATACGTTTCTGTTGAATTTTATTTTATGTGCTACATAGATTTCCTTGTGCGCTGAGAATGTGCAAGTAGTGCGCGATTGCGCAAGCAAGCAGCTTAGAGGGAACATTGGTTATGATGCAATAAAGTAAATACACTATGAGTCAGTAAAGTACCCGTTCTCTACTTGTTCTGTAAAATAGTGGTGTGTGTGTGTGTGTGTGTGTGTGTGTGTGTGTGCCAGATAAATATCAGCTGTTTCCGACATTGACTGATGTGCTTTTGAAACTTTGATCTTGTCTTCATGGTGTTGACTTTCTAAATGTCTGTGGTGAATACATGGAGATCTTGACAGAAGAGAAATCTACCAACAAGCAGAGACTTTATCTGGATTGTCTTGTTGCTTTATTGCTTCAATTAAACAGTTGATCATTGACTTGACATTGTTATGCAGTATAGACTGATGGTATATTTCATGACTTATTGATTGACTGTTGTCACATTGAGCCAACAAGCAGAATCAAAAGACAAAATTCTCTCACAATATTTACATGCATTCATCTGATTGTTGACACACGGATCAACAGTCAGAAGGTTGATCAGATGGATGAGTTGTTGAAAGGTCAAAGGTCAGGGCGGAAAGGTCCAGAGTGGAAACAGACCTCAGCTGTGTTTCCACAGTAATAAAGTTGTCATGTGGACTAATGACACATTATTAATCTGCGGGATGAATGGGCTGCAGAGGAAGAGAAAGAACGTGGCACAAACATCCAGCAGGTGGACAACAGTCACCATGAGCACCAACAGGAAGTGGCGTCCAGGCCCCGCCCACCCTGTGATTGACAGCCGGAGACACTGGGTAACAAACGTCAAGACAGAAGAAGAATCAAAGGTGAGAATTCAGCTCAGAGTCTCTCTGACGACTTCAGTCACACTTTCATCAACTCAGCTGAAGAACCTGAAGGAACATAAAGTCCAACATGTAGCGGCTGAGTGAAGGAGGTCTGGACTCTGTGGAGGAGCTCCATGGTTCCAGAGACGCTGTAGAAGGACAGAAGACCTGCTCTGTGGTCCAGGTACACTCGCACTCTGGAGGACCGAGGACCTGAGACACGAGTACTCATGTTGTTGTGACGAAACCAATATTCACCTGGGTAACAATATAAACTCCAGGATTTGTCATTTGCTGTGTCTCAATTCAGGTTCTGCACCCTTGAGGCCGAGTGTCCTCCGTCTGAAGGAAGCGTTCTTAGAGTTCCCAGCCTAGAAGGACGGACCAAACCCCGCCTCCCCGGTAACCACTCGGGACGGTCTAGCCTTCGGCGTATTTCCTCGTTTCGTCACCGCCGTTCCCTCTGGCTGGCCAACCCCGGAAGTGACGTTTCTATAGTATCACGCTAACCATTGGTTTGCCATCTAACGATGCCGTTGAATGTTCAAATAAATAAAATCCTACCTTAAAAACTGGATACTTTATGTGAAACGTCAATATTTAGATTTATATGTTGTGTCTTAACCAGTACATGCCGCACTTCCCAGGATCCCACGATGCTTTGCAGCAGCACGCAAAGCATCATGGGATACCCAAGTACGCAAAGGATAGTAGCGGTGTATCTTTGGAATCGGCTAAAACGAGTGCGTATTTACGAGTGCGCATTTTGAGCGTCCTAAACACCCTCGGGAATTGGGACAAGCCTTCACGCAGTGCGATGACGCAACTTCCTTTCAAAATGTGCACTTCAAGGATGCAGAACCTGAATTGAGACACAGCAATTGAATCCAAATCTACTTTCCTCTGACCTTCCTGCTCTGCCAATGTTCCTGTAGGCCACTGCTACACCAACCCCCTAAAATAAACCACAGAAGTCCCTCCCCCTTCTCCACTCAACCTCCCAGTAACATCGTCCAGTCAGACCTTCTCTACTCAGGACCTGCTTCTTGTCAGTGAATCTGTCTGGATGATCACAATAAGACTGAACTTCCTCCATGAATGTCACTTTTCTGTTCTCCTCAGATAATAACAGACGTTTGTGCACTGTGCAGAACTTGCTGTATTTCATCTCTCAGCTTGGTCCAGCTGCTGCCACGTCCTCAAAGTATCTCAGAGGACGGATCTCCAGGCTGGAGGAGTCTGGAGACGCACTGAGTGCTGGCAGTGAGGAGAACCTGTGGAGAAACTGGCTGTGGTCCAGTGTGTGTGAGATCTTCTCCAGCTCAGCGTCTCTCCTCTTCAGCTCCATCATCTCCTGCTCCAGCTTCTTCTCAAGCTCTTTGACTCCACTCACTGCTGCCCCCTGTGTGGATCTGACCTGCTGCTGCACCTCAGAGCGTCTTTTCTCCAGCAGACGGATCATCTGGGTGAGGATCTTCTCGCTGTCCTTCACTGCTTTATCAGCAGAGCCGTTGATGGACTCCACCCCCTTCAGGTCTTCCTCTGTGTGCTGGATCTTCTGCTGGATCTTCTGCCTGGTCTCCTCCAGCTCTCTCTGCCTCCCAGGCCTCTGTACTGCTGCTGACACTGTCTGATGACCTTTATGTTCATCCATACAGCATAAAGCACAGATGATCTTCTGATCAGTGCGGCAGAACATCTTCATCACCTCATCATGACGAGGGCAAATGTTCTCCTGGAGCTGCTGGCTGGGTTCCACCAGCTTGTGTCTCTGTAGGGGAGCAGCATCACGATGAGGCTGGAGGTGAGAGTCACAGTAGGAGGCCCGACAGACCAGACAGGACTTGAGGGCCTTCAGTTTCCTCCCAGTGCAGACATCACAGGCCACATCTCCAGCTCCAGCATAGCAGTGATCAGCAGGAGCATCTTGGAGTCCAGTCCCCCCCCCCCCCCCCGCAAAGAAACTTGGCACGTTAACTTTGCCGACACGTTAGCGTGCCCCCCCCCCCGTCAACGTTAGCGCAATTTCCAACCAGCACTGCAGAGAGAAAGGCAATATCCAGGTGGAGTGAAAATACATCCCAGTGCCCACCATCACAGGCATATAGACGTAGATAAGATAAATTTACATAAAATACCAGAATGTTTGTCAATTTTTCATTAAAACATGTTTTATTTATTTAGTTAGATAAAAATGTTTCCTCCCAGCACAATATGTATTTGTTAATTTCACTCACATTCCTGCCATCATCTTAACACAATTCAGTGTCACTTTTAAGTTGGAAAAGCATAATAATTAAATTACTTAAATGGCACATTTCAAGTAAAACAGTTGCTATTTAGTCTATTTGTGGTGGTATGTGAGTTATACTTCCCATAAAAAGACTTCCTTTTACATCAAGAATATTTAAATTTTTCATAGATGACTCCCAAAGAGACAGACATATTCTGTCAAGTTCTAACCTGAAGACCACTCTGTCTGGTCCAAAAAGAATTATATTGAATTGAGAGAGATTTGCTCAGATTTTCAGTTGACCTGTTGATTTGATTTCTATGATTAAAATTAAAACAAAGTCTGATATTTGGCAGCTTGTTTAATTCTTATACATTGGTATAAAATACATTTTTTATAATAACATTCACGAGTTTTCGTTGTAAAAGTCATCATTTTCATATACACAAGTTGGACATCTAAAAGTGTCGGTATCTGTATTGGTATCGGGATACTAGCCTTGGTATCACCTGGTATTGTATCGAAAGGAAAAATAGTGGTATCGCACATCCCTACTTCCACACACACACACACACACACACACACACACTATACTGTAAATGGCTGCAGTTTCCTTTACAAAAGTGCTACAGACGTCATTCAAACATCCATGTGTTTGTCTCATCAAGACCTATATTTTACATTTGACAGCCACTTAAAAAAAAATGCAGGTCAAAAATATGCATCATTTGCATACACAGGCATATGATGATTAGACCTCTTCTCCCTCTTTGTCAACACACAAATGCCTGCAGTTTCCTTTAGAAAAGTGCTACAGACGTTATTCAAATACCTACGTGTTTGTCTCATCAAGGCCAATATTTTACATTTGACAGCATCCTCAAAAAAAAAAATGGAGGTGAGAAATCTGCATCATTTGCGTAGACTTCTTTCAGCAGATGTCGCCAGGCGTCGGCAGAGGACGGGGGTCAATTGCGGGCGTCGACAGGGGTCAGGCGTCATCGGGGGTCATCGGGCATCGCGTCGGCCACGGCGGCTCAGTCCCGCAAACGCTGCTTGCAGCTTTAATTTATTGTTTTGATTTAATTTAATTTATTAGTGTTAATGGCTGCTGAAAAAAGGGGATGAATAGTTCAAATTCGAGTTGAAAGTAAAATATACAAATGTTGGTAGTACTAGTAATCATTACTAAGTACAGTTATGCCCATCTGTTATCTTTGTTGGGCTTGAGTTTATGATTTTTTTTTTTACCCTGTGCATCTTTTGTTTTGTTCGTAGTACTTGTCATTGCTCCAACACGAGTAAACATGTTGCGTCCCACTAGATGGCGCATTTGCCTTATTTACAAGCACCATGGTCATCGGAGCTGATCGCTGCCACTCACAGCAGCGTGCGTCTACTAAGGTCTACTAAGATTCCACAATCTATTACACCTCGTGAGCAAAACAGGCTACAGGTAAAATTAAACATCTTCAGTTGAGCAACTCAGGCAATTTAAAGTGATTTAAAAACAAACAAACACTATAATACTAGGAAAAGAATCGTCTATATGTCAATAAATACAACAGATTGAGTATTCATTAAAAAAAAAATGCTTACTTTAAATAAGAAAATCCAACAAACCAACAAGTGCAACACTAAAAAGCAAACCAACAATTAAAATAATGCTTAATTGCCTTAGCTTCGTCCCACACTTATCAGCTTAGCTACTAAGAATAACACACATTATTCACCTGGACAGAAGGAGGTTCTGAGGAACGTGTTGGTCCTGGAGCTTCCTGGTCAGGATGTTCGGGAGATCCCTCGGGCTCAATGTCTGCAGCGCCAACATATTTTAGAATTGCTCCTGCAGAGACAAAGCTCATTAGATCATCAAGCAAAACAGATCAGAAGCACATTTTCCTATTTTATTATTACAGTGATGTTGCAGTAATATAGGAAAATTAAAAATGTATTTGTTTTTAAATTAAACATTATGATTGCAGTGTCCCTTTAAAGCTTTTACCCAATTACAAAACTGTCACTTTTAAGAGTTTTTGGCATTACTTTACACACTGTACTAGTTAAAGTAATAAAACTAAGATAAATGACCCACTACCACAATAGTCTAAAATAGTCAACACCATGCCAAAAAAAAAGTATTTCCATAAAATATTTCTTTGAATTATAAAACAGTAGCACATTTCTAATGAAGGGCCTACAAAATACAAACTAAGCTTAGTAAATTCATCCTAAGTTAAGGCTAAAATAACATTAAGAGTCAAATATGTGAGAGACAACTTCCACTGAACAATAACAGGGGACTGACTACAACAACAACTACAACATGCCCTCCCTCCCTCCCTCCCTGTTAGAATGTGAATGAACGGGTGTGGAGTCAATCAGTCATTCCCATGGCAGGATAGGCCAACTTGACAGGATATGGTCAACTTTCATAAAACAAACAAAAACGCTGATTCATGACGAACAAATATTAGCCAGCCAGCTAACATTTATCCGACGCTAGCTAGCTGGCTAGCAGGACAAATAAACAAACTTGGGGGGGGGGGACAACAGCGTTTCACCTCCACCTCTCCAGCCCACATCACAAACAAATAACTTACCTTTCCCCTTTGCAAGTTTTTCTTGATCAGTTTTCTTTTCCTTCCGTTTTTCCGCACCGCTGGGATAACTCCTTTTTGATGCCATTATGGTGTTTGTTTGTTTTTAATCCTCTCGCTAACGGGAACGAATGGTAGCTATCAATCATTCACATCATACCTGTCGGCGTCGCCGGCCCGCTACGTCACAACCTGCGTGACAGTGCGGCAAGCCCCCAGAGTCCAAGATGGCGTCCCATTCATTTCAATGAAGTTGCTCACCCAGCGCATGGCTCCCAAAAACCTTTTGACTTCCGCATTGATGGGATAATAGAGCATGCGCAGTTGTGTCAGTGTGGAGACCGTCACTGACAGACGTGCGCGCTCACGAACCGTACAAAATTCAACATGGAAATGAATGTATTTTTTACGGAACAACTGACGATTGTTGTTTCAAAATTATATCAATAATAATGATTATTATTATTATCATTATTATTATTATTATTATTATTATTATTATTATTATATTAATAAAATAGTATTATTATAATAATATACTATTATTTGTGTATTAAACAAGTGAGCAATGTGCCACTGAATAATAAATGATAATTCTTTGAAGCAACTCTCTATGGACCATAACAGCACTGCCACACATATTTTTTTAATTAATAACCTCTTTGGAAAGCAGACAAAGTAATAAAATGATTGGTCTATTTATTTCATCAGAACTAAAAAAATAAAAAATAAAAACTCAACGATCTTGAAAGTTCCTCCCTTTCTCTTGCACCTGTCGATGTGTGTAGCTAACACAAATTTGCAAATATTTTGTCGTCCTCATGGAATTAAACAGCACACCATGTTAATTTATCAGCGAGTGCTCTCTCTTTTCATGCAATTCATCACTCTTAACATGTAATGCTGAATCATGAAAGCTATGGAGCAAAAAATAATAATTACATAAACGACGAGTGAAATAAAATGTGTCATTCATTCAATAACGATTTCATTCATTCATTCATTCATCTTCTATACCCGCTTATTCCTATTCAGGGTCACGGGGGTCTGCTGGAGCCTATCCCAGCTGTCTTAGGGCGAAGGCAGGGTGACACCCTGGACAAGTCGCCAGTTCATCGCAGGGCCACATAGAGACAAACAACCATTCACACTCACATGCACACCTACGGACAATTTAGAACGTTCAATTGACCTCACATGCATGTTTTTGGAGTGTGGGAGGAAGCCGGAGAACCCGGAGAGAACCCACGCAGACACAGGGAGAACATGCAAACTCCACACAGAAAGGTCCCAGGTCCGGGCCCCGGAATCGAACCCACGACCTTCTTGCTGTGAGGCGGGAGCGCTAACCACTGCACCACCGACTATTTTATTACTCAGTTGAAAATGCCATTTTATTTTGTGGTGAATTCTTCTGGTGGATTCAGGTGATGTAGATGTTGAAGGAGTCTTCACTGACACAGACTTAGTTGGATAAAAACTGGTTTATTTCAAAGAAGTCAAGAGTCAGACAGGCACCATGGAAAGCCTGTGGAGGTCTCTGGGCCAGATGTGAGCAACTCCAATGATGCTTTGTTCGCATCACCTTTTATGCCTCCCAACAAGAAGAGGAGGAAGATCCAGGATATGGGGGGGATGTATGCATTCATAGTTACACCCCTAATGACCATCTGGTTTCAATCAAATAACAGTGGTAATAACAAAACCATACATGGACAATAATTCCCCTTTTTGGGAGGAAGGCAGCAGTGGGTTCAGATTGAGTTCACATTCTGCCATATATCAAATGGTGTCATATGCATAGGAAGGCAGCAGCAGTTTCAGATACTACATATTTCCCCCCTTCGAGACTTCATAAAGTCTCGAAACAAACAGAAGATACCCACACATGATATATGTATAGCAAAGGATGTAAGTACAAATACAAAGTACAAACTTGATGAGGTAATTGTCACCTCATATATCATAATGATGATAAGCAACGCTGTAAATTTGTAGAGTGTGAGAGCGAAAAACCTATCAGACAGCTATCTTTCAATCAAAGCCATCAAAACCTTCTAGATAGGAAAATTCTCTCACGGCCCCTCTGTCCTAGGCGACCACCTTACGGCCCTCCAAATCAATTCTGTAGAGAAAACAGCATTCAGGGAAAAGTTTGGCAAACACACACATGAGAAACTCAAAAACAAAATCAAAAACATCCAGGGCTTGGCTGGTCATCCCATCGGACCTACACCGTGGACCTTTCCCTGCCTAACACCCCTGTTCCTGTTCACCAAAACAAAGAAAAAGATTGAGTTCCCATAAGCATCTGCCTACTGATAATCCCCCAAATAACTTTATTCTCAAAAAATAAATGTTGTGTTGCAATTCAGATTAATTCAGGTTAATACAAATAAACACAGTGGTTAATACACAGTTGTTTCATTGAGTTCTGTTGTTCACAGTTCCCTGATGCAGGATCTTCACATGTTCTGCATCCTCATTCAGGGTCCTCCAGTGTTCATCAGCTTATTTGAGTCTCTGAGTCCATTCTGAACATAGTTGACACCCCCACGTAGGCTCCCCAACTATCGTCCTGAAACAGAGAAAATATCTGCCAGTATCTTTTGTATACAGAACATCACAAATGTACTTCCATTACAAGAGATACATCAAACATCAAACATGAGTACACATACTATTTCCCCCCTTGGGCACTCGCCCACAAGGAAGAGAATAGAAACACAAAGTCATAAGTATCGTTGGCACAAAAACATGTAGGAACTCTCCCAGTTTTCACCCCAATAGAATCAGGTACTGCTGCTAAAAGATCATCCTGTTGATCCAATAGATTAATGTATGGCAGCCCTCTGTAAGGATCGCAAATACCGGTGTTCTCATCCATCGACACATTTCTCGATCTCAGGTCCATACCCCTTTGGAGATGGAACAGCCAGGTCAACAAAGAAAATTGACACTCGTAAGGCAACGGCTCTGCTATTGCCTCTAGAATTGAAGGCCAAGTGCTTGGTGAAGGCACTCTTATGATATATGGGCCCTTTACTGATGCTTGTGATCTCACTGCATGAGTTAGCTGTTGAAACCACAAATTTTTCGCCGCAAATGGATCCGAAATCTCCAAGACAGATGAATCGAATCCAAACGCTGTCCATCTGTGATTACGTCTCACCTTGGCACGCAAAGTTTTGTGTTTGTGATCACGTCCCGCCTTGGCACGCGAAGATTTGTGTCGCCCTTCTGAATCCCGTAAGGCTACTCCCAGGTCAATTTGCTTCGGAATAGATTCGGTCGTAACAACTGTAGTTGTCACAGTCGTTGGTTGAACCACATTGTCATCTTTTGGAGACAGAGTCGTCTCCGCCCGTCGCGTTGTCATCGTCGGAATAGTAACAGCTCGTAGAGTGACATGAGTACTTGAAGATGTGGTCAACAGCGTCATAGTCTGCTGAGTAGTAATTAGTGAAGTTGTGGTCTGTAAAGTTGAACATTGGTTTGATTGGATTGCATCGATGACACCTGACCAGGTTGACCTGTCATGACCACTGCTTGTGTTTTCTCTTTGCGTTTATTATCGCCTAGCAGCAACTGATTGAGTTTTCTGAGAGTCTCCTGCTCTTGAGTTTTCAAGTCAGACTCCTTCTTCCGAAAAAGTTCAACCTGATGGGCAATGTGATCAATGTACACGTTTTTGGCCATGCCGCCGAGACCAACTACCTCTGCTAATTTACTGCGTACTGCCAGTGGCAGTCCCTGTTGGATTTTAGTCCGCACAATAGATTGTTCCATTTGATTAGCGTCGGGGTCATTGCCGGTAACGTTTCTCCAAGATTGGAGAGCTCTTGGCACATAAGCTCTGGGATTCTCATGATCTCCCAACGGCTCTATTAGAATGTTGTCAGGGTGTACGTTTGTTGGGAAGGCATCACGCAGCGCACCCCAAAATTGGCCTCTATATGCAGCAAATAATTCGGCATCATTTACCGCTGTACCTATGAAGCGAAGCATCTTAGCCTTCTGCAAAAGTTCCTCCATAGCAGGGACACCAATGAGGCTAGCTAAGAGTCGCTTGATGTCACCCACTGCAGACTGTGTGCCTACCATGAGCTCCTCTAATTTTGAAATCCAAGGATGTGCCCCATCCTGGAGAATCGGTAGTTTCTCCAATATGTCGGACATGTCCGAGTTTTGCCAAGGCTTATATTCGAAGGTTTGTCCGCGAACGACCACTGGGCACATTTTAGCAGATGCTCCTCCTTTTCTTGAACGCAAGGCATAGCCTGATTGTTCCCTATGGAAAGATTTTTCCATCGACTCCAAGTCACTCAATTTTCTTTCCAGTTTTTTAAAGACCTCTGGAGTTCTGGCCTCACAAATGTCTGAACGACATTGCAATATTTTCTTTTCAAGGGTCCTGAGAGACTTCTGTCTCTCTCCCATGGAAGAGTGATCAAAGTCGGGATCATCTTCACTGTCAGATTCTGAACTCTCATCAGAGGGATCTCGATTTATTTTCTTTGCTCTCCGGAGTTTAGATCCTAGTTTCTCCGCTCTGGCCAGCATCTTTTTAATGGCAGGATCGTAGCCGCCAATGGCCTCTCCCGAATCACTGTCACTATCATCCAGCTCCAACTTTCTCATTTTACCCTCTAGTTTCCCCACTGCTGTATTTTTAGTTGTCGTGGAAGGATACATTTTCACCGTTGTTTTTGCTTTCCCCATCTCGAGTATTTCGTCCCGGTCATCTTTAATACTGTAATTACCTTTTTGCTTAATTACTGGAAGCTGTGGATAAATGTCAGCGTACTCCGCTTCCTGATAAGATGGCGGATTTTTCACAGGAGCAGTATGCGAGAAAGGAGTATTGATTTTTTCCAGTAGTGTCGCTGTTGACTCTGTGGCTTTGGCGATTACTTCCATAGCCACTTTATCTTTCCCTTCAGCCGCAGCTCTCAACTTTTGTCCCTCATCCTCAAAAAGCTGCAACATTGCGAGTTCAATTTGTCTCTTCTCAGCACGTGATCTACCTTTTTTACCTTTCTTCTCTTTAGCTTTGTATGCGGTAATGAGCACGCTCATTGTTTTGATCACATCCGAATTGAAAGTACCTTCAACTGGCCAGGGTCTCTCAATATCTGGCCAACGCTTGTTCCACTTCTTAGAGGCTTCTGGTAAACCTTTAACAAGAGGATTATTTTTCTGCATCACCTCAAGTGGTGTTATGGGTTTAGCAACAACCTCCGTCATTTTCGTCTTTCGCGGGGTTTATCTACTGTAAAAAAAGAACTGAAAGGTTTCCGATATGGGCTCTCAATCTAAAAAATAAACTCAGTTATGAATTCTAAAAAATTGACCCTTAATTTTCAAAAACAGAGATAACAAAGGTAAAGCAAGATGATATGCACCGAGCCAGAAAAGGACAAAAGATTCAAAAATGACCTGTAAAAATCAGAGTATGCAAGAATAGTTCGGAATGTGTATAAACGTATTTTATGTCCTTCTGAACCTGTTCAAAAGAGGAGGCCACAAGAGAGCAAGCGTAAATTCCAAATCATAAACAATACATGTATATATAAATTTCACTGGTCTTAAATGCAAGACCTCTATGCCGTCACCAACAGGGCAACTCGTCCTCCTGTCTGCCTCCAAAGGATCCAGGTTCAGATGAATCACAAATACAGAAAAGGAAAAGAGAAAAAATTAGATAATAAATAAACTGGTGAAATTCTCTAAAGAAAACACAAAGCTTATTTACTTTTTATTATTACTTACTGAGAAATCATTATTTTAGTTTATAAAGTTATAAACAATTATTATCAAATTATAAACAGCCATCAACAAAAGTTAATAAACCGCTCTATAGCAGACCTACTCCACCCTTTTTTTTTTTTTTTTTTTTTTTTGTCTCTTTTATCTCAAAAAACTGTGAGGAGGGGGTGAGGAAAAAGAATAACCCCCACTTGTAGGAGGAGCAAACAAGCCCCGCCCCTCGAGGCCGGGAAGAACTTCCAGTCCACACTTGACCACCGAAGGTGAAACACCCCACTCAGCTCCTTGGGAGCCAGGCGCACCAACCCCTGACTGACCACACAAAGACAGACCACGCCCTAGTCCAAAAAACCTTCAAGGCCAAAATAACCCAAAATGAACTAAAAGAAAATGCACACAATCTTTATGAGAAAAGAAAAACCCACAAAATCACCCAATCCTGAAACAAACAAAAGAAAATTCTTTATTTCCACACGTTTCTTTATCTATTTATTTTATCTTTATCTTTATCTATTTATCTCCCCTTGCACGCACTCACAGCTCCGGCTGCTCATTCACAGCCAGCGCCACACGCACACAAGAGCCAGCACATTCAACGCATATGTGTGTTGGTGCAACAGAAAGTCACTGATGAGGCTCCTCTCTTCACCACCTCAACAGAGACCTCCAAAAATGTTACCTAAGCAAAAAGTCCTCATTTGGGCTCATAGAAATTAACTTCAAGATATTCTAAAAAGTCCTCATTTGGGCTCATAGAAATTAACTTCAAAATATTCTAATAAACAATAAAACGTTCTAGCTGGGGCTCATAAGTTAACTAGGTGTTGAAAGACATATGTCCCTCTAAACACCTTATTTTCAGTCTATGCAAAAGTCCCCAGTAGGCTCATAAACTTAACAATGAGGGAATCAGCTCAACCTCTCCACATACACCACTATATTTCTAATATCAGCTCTAACGCAGGTGATGTAAAACTTCAAACTTCCAACTTCTCCACACACAAAGAACATCAAGACAGACACACAGTGAACAAAAATCCCAGTCACTCCTCCTCTCATACACACACACACACACGCACATCCCCTCAAAAGAAAAACACAGACAACGGTACCCGACAGAAATAACACAATCACACACTCCTAACCGGCATATCAACTACGGCCGCAAAGAAAAAGACTACAGCATAAAAATTATGCAAACTAAATTTGTGCTACCTTGAAGTGTGGATATCAGATCAAACGGCATCAAACATCACTCGTCAGCATATGCCAGAGAGGTCATTTACAACCTGATATTTAACCCACAGTTCCAGCCGCCCGAAAGCTGCTGACCAGAATATCCCTAACGGACATCCAGGATTTCACGGCCACGTATGCTAGACGGCCTCCCAGAGGGCTTAGGTCAAATCCCGCGGCAGCTCGAGCGAACGTCCCAGACGCTCAAAACATGTGCACAAATAAAACACTTCACTAAACAGTGAACTTCTTGGGGGAGCCGTAAAATAACAAACTTCACTAAAGAGCGAACGTCCTGGAGGAGACTTAAAACAACAAACTTCACTAAAAAGCGAACATCCTGGCCACCAATCCAACCTACACGTCACTGAAAAGCGACTTTCCAGGGGAACTCCACCAAACCAACCTACACTTCGCACGCCGGCGACTTTCCAGGGGAACTAAAACAAAAATCTTCGCATATCAGCGAACTTCCCAAGGTATCCTAAAACGTTTAAAATAATAAAAAAGAATTTTTACGAAGGGTCCTACAACATCAACACCCAAATCCACACCCACACAAATGATCTTTATACAGTGTGACCAGACGACAGCCAGCCAAAGGCCTAACTGAACCAGCCAACACTCCTAAGACAAAAGGAACATTGCGCATTATTACCTTTTGTCGACAAGGAGCAGCAGCCAGGCCAAGGAAGCAGATGGCGACAGCGTCAGCAGCCACAGCAGATCCTGTTCGTGACGCCAAATTTGTGGTGAATTCTTCTGGTGGATTCAGGTGATGTAGATGTTGAAGGAGTCTTCACTGACACAGACTTAGTTGGATAAAAACTGGTTTATTTCAAAGAAGTCAAGAGTCAGACAGGCACCATGGAAAGCCTGTGGAGGTCTCTGGGCCAGATGTGAGCAACTCCAATGATGCTTTGTTCGCATCACCTTTTATGCCTCCCAACAAGAAGAGGAGGAAGATCCAGGATATGGGGGGGATGTATGCATTCATAGTTACACCCCTAATGACCATCTGGTTTCAATCAAATAACAGTGGTAATAACAAAACCATACATGGACAATAATTCCCCTTTTTGGGAGGAAGGCAGCAGTGGGTTCAGATTGAGTTCACATTCTGCCATATATCAAATGGTGTCATATGCATAGGAAGGCAGCAGCAGTTTCAGATACTACAAATTCATTTAACAAAGCATATCATTATTTCATCATGCATTTAATTGTTTTGTGGTCCTGTGTTTTAGTGCTTCATAATTGTATTCTGTTGTCAAATTTGCCCATCAAAGTCAGATTAGTAATCCTGTACATCAGTTTAAGGAAAACCAATTCTAGGTAATGGATTGCAGATCTGGTAGTGACCTGTTACAATGGAAAGAAATGTATACATAATAAGTACGTCTGTGTGCCCGATATTTTAGCTAACACTAAACTTTCTGCACAACTGTCTGCATTGTGTTTAAGTTTAAATTAGTTAAATATGTTTGCATACCCAATTTTAAGTAAAATTACACAAAAAAAATATTGTGCATTTATTTTTGGAATGTTTTGCTTTTTACAGCTTTCCTTTTGGGGACAGAAAAAGGTTGCGCAAATGGGTGGAAAATGTGAGAAGAAAAAACTGGACACCCAATGACAACTCCAGGCTGTGTGCTCTTCACTTTGAGGAGAAATCTTTCATTTTGCGTGGTGAGAGAAAGTGCCTAACTTCAACAGCTGTCCCAACCATTTTTAGTTTCTTCAAATCAGGTAAGAGCATGTCTACCAAACAAAAGGTAAGTGAGTCACACACACACCCACACACACACGTGATTTTGATCAAATCTTTGACCACACATATTCTAAAAAATGTAAAGAGGTGTCAGAGATCTTGGAAGAAGACAGTTTTCTCGTGATTCAGGAACCATGTGACAGCCATACAGTGTCTGATGTAGATGTAGAGGTCACAAATGATGTACAGATCACCAATGATGAAGAGGTCACAAATGATGAAGAGGTCAGAGCAACAATGAAGGGATTTTACATTGACTGTTCAGTTAACATGTTCAATGTTAAAATATTCACATGAAAAAAACTTGAAAATCATTACGGCAGATGTAAAAAAAAAATTGTAAGAAAGTGTTGAAAGTTATCTTGAAATCATTTATGAGGATACTCATTATAATATTGATGAAGTGTCATTTCATGTTTTGTTGGCTGTTTCAAGGGTTTATTTAGTTTGTTGTGACACAATCTAAGGTTCAATTTGTAAAGAAATAAAAGTTCTTGTGAAAAAAGATAGTGGTCAAAGTGATATTAGTGTTATTTGTGTTTGTGTTTTTTGTAGTCGTGTCTGGATTTGTCCTGTTCGTTTCTGGTCTGTGTTTGTGTTCCCACTCTTGGCCTGCACCTTGTCGTGGTGAGTGGGCTTTTAACTAAGACAGGCCAATTATATATATTGTGTGAAGCCAGCAAAACAGTCATTATTATGAGAATTGAGGACATATATATACATATATATATATATGTATATATATATATATATATATACATATATATATATATATATATATATATACATATATATATGTATATATATATATATATACATATATATATATATATGTATATATATATATACATATATATATACATATATATATATATATATATATATATATATATATATATATATATATATACATATATATATATATATATATATATATGTATATATATATATATATATATATATATATGTATATATATATATATATATATATATATATATATATATATATATATATATGTATATCCTCGCGATCACTCTCTTGGCTGCGGTGGGCATGGTTCTGCCCGCGGTGTCTTCCTTTGTCAGGGCATTCTCTGGCCCAGTGACCCATGCGGCCGCAGATGTGGCACGCCCCCTTTTCGCCTCTGTCTCCGCTAGTCGCCCTTCGTCGGTTGTCGTTGTTCCTGTAGGGCCGTCTCGCCGTGTCACTGAGGTGCTTCATCATGGTGAGGGAGGCACGCTTTATCTTCTTGTCCTCTGCATCGCTGGCCTCCTGCAGAAGCCTCTCAGCGTGCACTGCATGACGTCGGACCTCTGTCAGCCGGGCATCTTCAATCCCCACGCAGCAGCTTCTGTTAACTGCTTTGGCGATCTGGGGGAGCAGCCCTTGTCTGAAAGCAGTGATGAGGCTGGCCGTTTGGTTGACGGCAGTCCTGATGAACGTGGCGACGCTGCGGCGTCGGTGCTGGAGTGCGCAGGGTTGTACGGTGGTAGCGTTGGATGAGGGCAGGCGGGAGGAGGGAAGACAGGCATGTCCAGGAGAGGGTCCCTCAGGCCTGTAAGAGAAGGATACAGACGATTTGATGCATTTGAATGCTCGTGTGTGAATGGCTCCTTTTCTCCCTCCTCTGGGGAGTGTGTGTGAGTGTGTGCACCCTCTGCCGTTATCTCTGTCACCCCTGTGCTCCAGCGCCCAGCGCTGTTCACACCTTTCTTTACTTGTTTCCTGTCCCTGACCTCTGCTTCAGGTTTCCAGAATGAAAAACACCTTTCATGATCTTTGATGATTTGAATCTCCCACCTGTTTGGGTTTTTCTTTTTTGTAACCTTTCCCTCGGCTATATTCAGTTTATCCCGGAGGTTTCTCAATTCTTCCATACTCAGTGATCCCCCCTCTGGGAAACCATACTTTTCAACCCAAACATCCAACATATCAAGACAATCTGGACCGTATTTTTTCCGCATGTCGTCCACAATTTGTCCCCCCTGGGGAACTGCAGCAGCCACTTTGCTCTGGTTCTTCCCCATCCCTGTCTAGACTTATTACTTGTAGCTGCACAGGCGTCCCTGTGCCCCCTTTTTTTACTCAGGCGCAAAAAGGTAGAGAAAAAATTCACCCCTTCGGTACTTAGTCACCAAAGGTTTTGCCCGCTCAGCCCTCACCAACCTTCTTGGATATCTGGTGAGCGGGACAGGCCCGCGATATGACCTTGACTGGCGCGATATTATGATTTAGCGTACGTTACGCTCAACGTCATTCCGTGCGGCAGGTAAAAAAAAAGGTGGTGTTGTCCTGGGTGTCCCAATTCCATCGCAAGCCGATCGGAGCCGATTATCACCCGGCTCGTTTGTCGGGTTGGTTGACCCGTTTTGTCGTGCAACAGCTGCAACTGCAAACTGCAGGCTTCAATTTACCGACGCCTTACACATGTGATGGCATGGAGACTGTGCATTGTAGCAACATCAGTCCCCTCAGAGAGAATCTTCTCCAAAACAGGGCAGATATTTACAGAGAGAAGAAACAGGATCAGCCGCACAAAGATGAGGCTCTTGGTTTTTCTCATTGTCAATCTTCACTAAAGGACAAAACTGTTATCTGAATGCTGATTTTTTTTTCTTTTTGTTTTACACATTTTAATTCATATTTTGTTGTGTGAGTTTCTGTAAGCGTATGTTGTTTGACTTTACATTTGTGTAATAGTAAAAAACTAAACGTTTAAAATTGGTAATAGTTATTTAGATAGAGGCACCTAGACCCACCTGTGGGTCATAACACCCCCTCTCTTAAGAACTAAACCCTATTAACATACCTGCAAACAAAACTAAACAAGAAAAACCTCAGTTCCCCTGAAATAAGAATTCCGCAGCTAGTCCACATGTACACGTGATAACGCATCTGCCAACACAATTTATCAACCCCCCTTCCTGTGGCAAATCTGGAGATTGAAGTCTTGCAGGAGCAGAGACCACCGCATGTACGGCTGGTTTGATTGCGCATCCTATTCAGGACCACGAGGGCATTATAGTCTGTAAAAACCTGACCCCAAATTAACATCAAGATGGGCATTGTCAGAAGGAGAGCCAAAGCTTCTTTCTTATCTTCCCAGAATGGATGTGCGTGCTGCTTACTTGTGGCATGTCCCTCTACTTCTATGTCATGGTGCAAAACTGACGTATGGCGGGGGTGGTCAGAAAACAATAGTGGGTGGCTCTCAATTAATTTAACAATATCATGACGGGCTAATGCAGGCAAATGGGACAAAAATAAGCTTAAGTTATTCATAATTTCAGAGTTTCCCAGGCGCGCCGAATGAACACCGATTTTTTTTTTTTTTTTTTTTTCATGAGCCCTCCCTCCGCCAATGGGCACGGAGGGGGCGGAGGCTCAGGCGACACATTTTTCCGAGCGACGTAACGCCCGGTTCACACTGGACGCGGAAGCGCCACAAAGCGCCGCAAAGTGCCGAGCGCTTCCATTCGGCGCCCATGTTAAGCAATGTAGTAGTTCACACCAGACGCGAACATGCGCGCGGCTCCCCTCGCGGATCGCGCCATGCATTTAACGTCAGTTCACTGGACGTGGACGCGAAGCGCCGCCGAGCGCTTCCATTCGGCGCCCACGTTAATCAATGTGGTGGTTGCGCGGCTCGCGGCATGCATTTGTTGTTTCGGCGTCTGCTCTATTTCGTGCGCGAGCCGCGAGCGGTCCTCGTCAATAGTACAGGAAGTCGCTCAATAAAAACGAGAAAATCCGGTGAATTTTCAAAATAAAAACCCAATGACAAATTCGATCATATATCATATTTGTATGTTACATTTGTCAGTACATTGTATCAGAGTGCGAGAGAGTTTAAACACACACACACACACACACACACACACACACACACACACACACACACACACACAGGAAGACTTGATCAAAATACGTCTGTTTGATCCTAGAGATGCCGGTCAATGATCATTGTGAAAGAGGTCTTGTCTTGAGATGGACACCTGAGTGCGTGTTTCTATTTATTTACACACACACGCACAAAAGTGAGCTATGGAGCGGGCTGCCTACGGGGCGAGGGGGGGCAATGACGAAAATGATTTTTTTTATTTTATTTTTTTTAAAGAAAAAAAAAAGAAGTGAAAAAGTGGGAGTGAAAGAAAGAGTGCAGCTGAGCAGACGCGCTTGTCGACCGTCGCGGAGCTGTTCGCGTCTGGTGTGAACCATTTGGAGCCTCGCTCGCGAAATTCGTTGGCGCGGCGCTTCCGCTTCCATTGAAATGAATGGCACGAGCCGCGCGAGCCTGTTCGCGTCTGGTCTGAACCACTACATTCAGTGCGTTTACATGGCACTAGAGAAAATCGAATTATTGCCTTAGTCCGATTATGATCGGAGAACTCACGTGCATGTAAACACCTTACTCCGATTATGATTGGAGTTTGAGAACTCCGATTGGAATCGGAGAACTCCGATTGAGACACCCAGATAATGCGATTGGAATTCGAATTTCTCTGCCATGTATACGCCTTAATCGGACTATTAACTGGACAATGCGAGTGCGCATGCGCCACGCCTCGCTCTCGCGACTCATGACCGCACAACTACGTCGTCTAACAAAACAGACGGCGCGAAACAACCTGGCAAACGCGAATAAGAATGTTGACATTTGGAGAGAGGATGAGACCGGGGCGATGCTTTCTCTTCTAAAAGAGATGGACATATTAAAATAACGCGCAACGGAGACCTTTTTAAAAAGGGTAGCGCAGCAAATGCAGGGCTCCGGCTTTGCGCACCCCTGAACAAATACGTATTCCTTCGTATTTATATTTCTACCTTTTCGTTCACATTTTTTGTAAGTTAGAAGAATTTCAACTTTGTAAATAAAAGCACAGCAAAGAGATGTTTTCCTGATTTGTTTTTATTTGGGTAATTTCGCTGTTATTCTGCTGGAAACGGCGTGCAGCGGCACCAGCTTCCTCCACGGTCGGCACTTTAATGAGCGTGTGTATAACTGAAGACACCGTTCCTTTGCAAAACCTGTACACAAACTCTCCCACCAGTCTGCTCCGAACCCGAATCCAACAAGAACGAGAGTTTGGGGTCCGTAGCGACGGCACAAAGCGTAGCATCGAAGTGTTGTTGTAGCCCTCCAACAGCAAACAACGTTCTTGTCTGCCTTTTAAAATAACCAGGAGCACAAGAAATAGGGTACACCTTATCTGCAAAGCAAGTAACACGTACATTATGAACTATCGTTCCATATCATAATAGATTTAATATGTCAACCGAAAGCAGCTGACCGGCTGAAAAGACTCACTCCACCCCCTAGTGTTGGGAGGAGGACCCGTCAATAATTTGAATTTCTCAGCTGCATGTATACGGGGACCAAGGTGAGAACTCCGATTGGACGAGAAAACCGAATGATTGCTTAGTCCGATTAAGCTCTGCATGTAAACGCACTGATTGATTAACATGGGCGCTGAATGGAAGCGCTTGGCGATTCGCAGCGCTTCACTTCGCGGCGCTTCCGCGTCCTGTGTGAACCGGGCGGAACTTTTCAACATTTTGACGTGGCAGACGCGGGATGATCGTTTTCTATCAGGAGTGTGCACTACATAATCTGTATCGGAAAGTTTGCGCTCCACGACATACGGACCAGAAAAACCAGCCTGCACACCGGAACCGGGTAACGGCAACAATACCAACACTTGGTCGCCTGTCTCAAAAACTCGAGCCACAGCTTTCTTGTCAAACTGCCGCTTCATTTTAGACTGGCTGGCGACAAGAGTTTGGTGAGCAGTTTCACAAGCACGATGCAAGCGTTCACGGAAAAAAAATTACGTAATCTAACACATTATTCTCTACTCGTTTAACATCAGAAAGCCACTTACCCCTTAACAGACGCAAGGGTCCTCTCACCGAACATTAATTCAGCTGGGCTGAACCCGAGGGACTCCCACACATACAATCGACGACTGAAGATACACTTTATGCTGCGGAACCATCACTGTGCTCATTTTAACCCCCCCCACCCACACACACACACACACACACACTAAAATATACGAATTGCAGTAGGTTGGTTTTGTTGCTCTTGGTTGTCCGTTAGTTTTTTGAGAGTTAGTAGTAGATAGATCCCTAGATAGTAAGTTTGATAGATGGATAGAAATAGATAAGTTAGTTAAAGTTACACACACGCACATATATATATATACATATATATATTAACCTCTTTCAATGAACTCCAAAACATACATGGTCAAAATCCATATTATTATTATGTTGTTGTTTTTTTTAAATGCTCATACAAAACAAAAAAAAAGTGTCACATCCACTTGTAGTGCATTATTTTTGCCAGCAAGCTTCTCTTGTTACGACTGACCACATTGACCCATATTTTCCATATACTCACCTGAATCAACGACCTTCCCCGAGGTGATCGGTGGAGTGACACACAACCTGCACGTGACCTCTACGACGAGCTTCCACCCACGGAAGTGCCATAGGAGGACACGGATTAAATAGTATAGCTTGTCCACTAGAAGGCTGTATTATGGTGTACATAATATAAAACTTCGGCCCAGTTCTGCTTGTATTGCAATGGTTGGTGTTCCTGAAGTTTCATTTTTCGTCCCTTTTTATTTTTTACATCCATGTTTGTGATGGAATAGTATTGTGAATCGCTAGCTCGCATTGCATGCTGGGAAACAGCGTCACTCAAGGAAGTTTTGGCTTCGCTGACACGGTCCTGAAGGGAAGTGGGTTTTATTGCACTGGAACGGGATGAATGTGTTCAATCAAGCAGTACAAACCTGATTAATTGTCTTAATACTTCACTTCGAATGGCCATATTGTTTAGGATTAGAATTAGATGACAACTTCTTCACAATATTTGCAACTATTCAATTTGACCAGCAGGTGTCAGTAGAAGACGAAATTTCATGTTGACTATTTCCTAATGGAAGTGCTCTCTTTACGTTGGGTTTTTCTCATAATTATTTGAAGTGTAGGCCTGTAGTTGATGAGGAATCACGGTGTGCTAACGCTACTCAAACAGCTTCGATGAAAAAAGGGAGTGTGATTTGGGTTTGTGGTACATTATGACAATGTTGGACTTGCAAGACTGAGGCGACGGTTCAATTCCCATCAACGTGTATTATATATGTGTTATTTAGCTCATCTATTCTACATTTTAAATAGATCACATTTGACATCTCACCCACTGAACACTTACTATTGAACATATTTTTAAACTATGGGCTATTTAGTCTTGTTTTAGGATATAATATAATTCATTGCACAAACTGTCAGGCTAAGTATAGAGCTATAGTCTACTACAATCAGTCGTGCCAAAAAAGAGACATTGTCTTTATTTGTCATTTTTATTTTATTGTGTCAGCATTGAACCGTACAAGCATGTAGTGTTGTCCAACAAGAATGCATGGCGAATCAAATCCCAAACAACCTATGAAACAATGAACACGTTTCTATTGCACTTCATTTTATTGAGCACTAGATGACCTCCTCGAGCACTGTGTCATTGAAGCCTCGAGTAATGAACCATTTTTTGAAACAAGTGTCGAAGCTTCAACAAAGCCTCCATCGGCCATCACTACCTACGGCTGCGTGCTCTAACACCATTTCAGAAGTGACTAACTGCAGACTTGGGAGCGGAGGAGGGATGACAGTCAGGCTGGCTCGACTGCTCCTCCTTCTCAGACGTGGCGCGTCCAATCAGCAGCCGACATCCAGGACCGCACCTGCAAGGCGTCATCCACTCTCTCTCTCACACACACACAAAATAAATTGTGTTCAATCATGTTAAACTTGGTTGGGGCACAGCCATGGCTCTTTATATTTTATGTTTTATTTTATTTTGTATTTTATTTTGAAGTTAGCGTTTTGCATTCTGGGCGATCCTCAGTACAGAGGAAGCCCATGAAGCAGGTGAGACGGTCTCCTCCCTGCTGATACAGAAATTAATGCAATAAGTTGAGCTATGCTTCATGTAACTGTGTTTCAGTGTTTAAATGTGTGCTGGTGTCTTTCATTTAATTTTTTTTTTTTGTTTGTTTTTTGTTTTAGCAAAGTTCTTTTTTTTATTGCTATTAAAAACGATTAGCATGCTAGCATGTCCATTAGCAGGACACAGCTCTCATACGGAGCACGTTGTCTCTGCAGGAGGTGACCAAGTTTCACGGAGCAAGTTATGGTTGTGTCCCATTCTGTTTCAGGTATGTGTGTGTAACTGGAAGAATGTTACAGTGTATAAAAATGGAGCTTTAGGGAGCGAATTATTGAAATTGCGAATGTCATTTTTTTGTATTTTGTAGAAAAATGTATTTTATTTTTAATATTATTTGTATTGTAGAAACAACAACTATACGATCACTACTTCAGTACAGAGGAAGCCCATGAAGCAGGAGGTGACCAAGTTTCACGGAGCAAGTTATGGTTGTGTCCCATTCTGTTTCAGAGAATAAACTGCTGCTCCACACCTGACTTCTGCAAGTCTTCATTATACAGCAAGCAGGACAGAATAGGAGAGGTCACATTGGTGCCGTGACTCGAGACTCTTTTGTTGTGCTACCGATGCTGCAGAGCGACCCGGGGACTGTTCTGCTGCTGCTGTTCATCTGCGGTCACTGAAGTCGGTCAGATGTGTTGCTTTTGTGCAGTGTTAGACATCAGATAGAGGGTTTATGTACTTTTATTTGATTTTTTTTTTTTTTTTTTTTTTTTTTCAGTTTCCAGTCTAGGCCTTTTATGGTTTCATCCTTTTGTTTTGTGGTATTGTGTTTTGTTAACTTTTTGGAAAGATGAGTAATCCTCAGGGTAATGTTTTTGTAACTCCTTTTGGTGTTATTGCTGCTAGTATTGTAGGTCAGATGGGTGATGCATTGATTCAACAGGTCAGCCAGCGGGTGGCACAGGACATTATCTCTCACCTCAGTGCATCTGTCACTACCCCTTTACTCAGTGCTGCCCCTTCACCTGCCCATGCTGATATGCTAGCCAGTTCCCCTTTACATAGTGCTACCCCTTGACCTAGCCATGCCAATGTGTCTGCCACAAATGCTTTTGACGTGTCCCATTTGCAATATGTCCCTCATCGAAAGCTGAAGGAGCCCCCCTGCTTCAGAGGAGACAACTCAGACTCTGTTTCCGTCCAGGAGTGGGAGGAGCTCATGAGGAGTTTCATTAAGAGGGGGAATCTGCAACCTGAGGAACAAGCGGAGGAGATCCTTGTTCATCTTGGTGGCAAAGCAAAGGATGTTGTCAGGTTTGGGACCAGGAACAGTGGTATTAACATCACCTGTAACCCCGATGCCATTTATGGTCTCTTGCGGAAGCACTTTGATTCTGTTCCGTGTTCACCACTCCCATTAGCAGACTTTTACACCACTCTTCCTGGGAAGGGTGAGGATGCCTTTGACTACTGGCTTAGACTGAACCGCGCTGTTGACTTGGCCATTGAACGTCTGAAGGAGCAAGGAAAGTCACTGGACAGCCCCAGCACTGAGGTGACTCGAATGTTCATAAAGAACTGCCCGTCTACTGAGCTCGCCATGACCTTCAGGTCGAAGACGATAGACAAGTGGACTGCTCGTGAAGTCCAAGACATTCTGAACGAATATCATTCTGAAATGATGTCAGTGAACAGAACTTCCAGAGAAAGGGTGTCAGTGAATGCTCTTGCTGCTGTCTCGCCACCTGCACCACCTGCTGAAGAACAGAGCCCACTGCAGCCACAGGCCACTGACCCTGATGCCCTGAACCGCCTTATTAACATGCTGGAGAAGGTGCTCCTGCAAAGATCTTCCCCAGCTTCAAACAGTCCTGTTCATGGTCCGACTCGACGGCCTTGCCCAAGGCACCCCAGGATCAGTGGGTTGCACTTGGAGGAAATGTCTTCTTCTTCACCATGGACTTGACGTCTGGCTTCTACAATGTGCCACTCCATGAAGAGCACAAAAAATACACAGCTTTCTCTTCACCTTTTGGCCTCCACTAGTACAACAGAATGCCACAAGGTCTGTCCAACAGTCCTGCAACATTCATGCGAATGATGATGTCAATCTTCGGGGATGAAAACTTCACTAGTCTGCTCTGCTATCTTGATGACCTGATGGTCTTTGCCCCAACTGAACAGCAGGCGCTTGAGCGTCTAGAGATGGTGTTCTCCCGTCTGAAAAGTCACAAACTCAAACTGGCCCCCAAGAAGTGTCATCTCTTGCGGAGGTCAGTAAGGTTCCTGGGACATGTCATTTGTGGGGACGGGGTGATGAAGGACCCTGACAAGATGAAAGCCATCATGGATGTGGGAGAGGCTGACCTGATGGAGAGTGATGGTGTGACCCCTTCCTGGAGGAAGATTAATTCTTTCCTGGGCCTAATCTTCTACTATCAGCACTTCATAGCTGACTGCTCTGCTAAAGCAAAACCCTTGTTCAGACTCCTCTGGAAGGCAGGTGCAGCATAAGGCCATGAGAGGCAGGAAGGTGAAAAAGCGATCATCTGCTCCACCAGCGCTTATGGCAAGCGACTGGACTGCTGCATGCAAAGAATCGTTCCAGACCCTGAAGAATGAATTAGCTTGCAATGTCACCTTATCCCACCCCAACTTCAGTGAGCCCTTCGTTCTCGCTGTTGATGCGTCGTTTGATGGCATTGGCGCAGTCCTGTCTCAAGTGCCACCAGGTGAGACTGTTGCTCGACCTGTCGCTTTCGCCAGCAAGACACTGTCCCGATCACAAATTAACTATCCAGCGCACAGGTTGGAATTCCTGGCGTTAAAATGGGCCATTTGTGACAAGTTTGGTCATTGTCCTTGCCCATTGTCCTACATCTTAACAAAGCCATGTTTGGACGCATGTGAACAAAGATGGGTTGCTAAGCTTGCCGCATTCGATTTCGATCTGAAGTATGTCCCTGCCGTTAAGAACGTTGTCGCTGATGCGCTAAGCCGCGAGCCATTCGTTCAGTCATGTATCAGTCAACGTCTGATGAAAGAGCCCTACGTTGCACTGCTGGACGAAGTTAATGGCGTCGTCAGGGGTACAGTGCAAGATGCCTTCCGGCTGACAACTGCCAAGTTCTTCAAGAAAGGGAACCAAGACCATCCGATTCTGATGCTGAAGCCGTTATTTTATTTTGAAAGGTGACCCGCAGCTATTTTAGGTCGAGAAAAAAAAATGGCCGAAATGTTTGTTTGATGGAAAGCGGGTCAAGCCGGAGTGGTTGGTGAGCCAAAAATTCTTTTGACCTCACGTTGTCTGTGTTGCCTCGAACCAAAAACTCAAGAAGGAAAATTAACGAGTTAAAAGGAACCCACGTCTCATCAATTTATGAATGATGTAGTGGTGCTGGTATGACGGACGGACATTGAAGACATGATGATGATCATCAACTGTGCCAGTGGTGAACAGTGTTTGCATACCACTGCAGTGTCCCGGCACCACGCACCACAGATGTAAACACATGCTGCACCACCGCGGGACTTCCCTCCATTTACATGATGATGGTGATGGTGATGATGATGATGATGATGATGATCAGACATTAATGAGTCTTGATTCACTTTCACTGTCTTTAGAATCTCACATGTCGACCACAACTTCTCTCTCTGCTCTCCTTCATCCAGTGAACTCTCAGAGCTTCAGTGTACAGTGGTGTCTTCAGCTCTGCAGTCCAGCCCCTCCCACCTCACACTGCTGGACCTGAGTGAGAACTTCCTGAGGGATCCTGGAGTGAAGCTGCTCTGTGCTGGACTGCAGAGTCCAAACTGCAGACTGGAAGTTCTCAGGTCAGTTCCTGCTTTCTACTGGTGGACAGTGTGTGTCAGCAGATGACAACTGGTGTGTAATGCTGCTCAGTGTGAAGACTTTGAAGCAGATATTAAAGACTCATCTAGACAAAGTGGATGTTGTTGATATTTTCATGTCAACAATCTGCAGCCAGAAAAGACTTTGGATGGTGGAAGAAAGTGTGGAAAATGTCTCCAGTCACTTTGGAGCTCAATGGAAGTTGTTGATTGGAGATGAAGGTCACATGACTGAGCAGAAGATCCTGTGAAGAAATATTAGAGGCAGATTAATAGTGCAGCAGTATTTCTTCATCTTGTCCTTTGAATGTGTTTGACTAGTAACGAGACTCTGATGACTGAAAACAGCCACAAGCACACAAAGGACTCACTGATTATTTTCCATCTTCACTGCTGATTGGCTGCACACTGACTGACACACTGCTGTTGTTATTGTGTTGACAACCCACTGGCACAATGACTCCTTTGAGGGAATGACTCAGTGATCCCAACAGCTGTACATCTGGATCATCAACAGGGAGAAATGACTCTTAATATGACATTTACACCATGGAAGGAATCAAATATTGATTCTTTATTCAGGCTGGAGAACTGCTGGTTGACAAAGCTCAGCTGTGATTGGCTGCTCTCAGCTCTGAAGTCCAACCCCTCCCACCTCAGAGAGCTGGACCTGAATATGAACCCCCTGAAGGAGTCATCAGTGAAGGAGCCACTGATGGATCTTGTCTACAGCAGTGACCATCAACTGGAGAGTGTGAGGTCAGTACTGGTTTGGAACCAGTTGTTGATGGTTCCAGCACCAAAGCCAGTTGATCCCACAGCAGAGGTCCAGTGTTCCCAGTCACAGTGTGAGAGGAGGATGGTGACGTCCAGCTGCTCCTCATTCATTCAACATCTGCTGCCAAACTGCTTCTTCTCTCAGTTCACCACCCAATTATTGATCAGTTCATCTTCATCAGGCCTCAGTATCAGTCCAACACTCCATGGTCACATGACCTTCTGATGTTCCACACTTGACATGTGACTGAGAGTCTGCTTCTTCTCACCAGTCACTCCATCATCTCCATCAACAGTCAACGTCTCTGTGATGATGCGTTCAAGGACCGTGAGTCCTGACTCCTGCTGTCTCTTCTTATCTTTGCAGGTGGTGGTGAGGATGAGGAGAGTGAAGAGGAGAGCTCCATCTACTGGTGGCTGACAGAACAACAACCAGTGGAGCCAAACAGCAAGCTGCACGCACCAACACTGTGTGGGTGTGTCACGACCTTTGACCCCAGTGCAGCCTGGTGGCTGGCGGACTGCTTCTCCCTACAAGCTGCTGTGGTTACTGGGAGAGACGTCCCAGAAGCCACTGGTGGAGCTGAATCCTCAGTGGAAGAAGCAGGACTTGGAGCAGCTGCTCAGTGAAGGCAGCAGCAACACAACCACTGCTTCTGCTCTCATCATCCACGGCTGGAACATCTCAGCATGAAGGTTCCACACATCAACAACACACTGCTCTGCTCTCACTTCAGACTTCTATAACATCTTCATTTTGGAGGTGAAAAATACTTTTCAAGAGACTTTATTTCTGCTTCATGATCTTAAATAAGGAAATCATGTGGAAAAGATAAAGTGATTCACAACACCTGTGATGGGAACTCAAATCATTATTGAATCATAAGTAAGACAAAAGAAGTTTCCCTCAAAATAATTCATGGTTTTGATGCTTGCCAGATGTTTGTGTGGAGATTTCAGAAGGACGTCAATGAATCAGAAGGAAACCAGATCATTTATTTTATGTGATTATGTTATATCATCCTAACTTTGTTACAAGCTCAAACATTATATTTCAATGATTCAATATTCTCACAATAAAAGCCATTACAACCTGTGTGACCTTGACCTCAACTGACGTTTCATTTCTGCTGCTTTAACACTTTGATTATATATCTCCTGAAGTCCTACCATGGGGATTCTCCATATCTGAATAACTTGTGTACTCAAACCTTCTGTAGGCCATACCCACTTCTCCACTAGGTCTCAACATAAACCACATGAATCAATGAAAATAAATCTCACTTTTACAAACAAATCCAATTCAGTTCAAATATAATTTAAATAAAATAAATGATACATTATAATTAATCACCAACAGATAAATCAATGCAAGATATGAGGTGGTTTGCCCTCTCTGGGTCGGCGGGGAGGCCCTGCCTCAGGGGGAGGAGTTCCAGCATCTCGGGGTCTTGTTTGGGACGCCTCCCTGGGGAAGTGTTCCAGGCATGTCCCACCAGGAGGAGACCCTGCTGGAGGGACCAGGTCTCTGGGCTGGACTGGGAAGCCTTGGGGTCCCACTGGAGGAGCTGGAGGAGGTGACTGGGTCCAGGGAAGTCTGGGGGTCTCTGCTGAGGCTGCTGCCCCCGAGACCTGACTCCGGATACGGCAGTAGAAGATGGATGGATGGATGGATGGATGCCAGGTGATAGAACATTTCATAAAAACAGACTCTGCATTATAACTTCTATTCCACTCTAAATAATTCACTCCAATATAACTGCACTCGTCCTTCTCTCACATTACATTGGATCACAATGACCAAACAACACAACAAAGACAATGATCCAACTGTACTGCCACTTCCAGACTCAGTGTAGGTCTGTAGGCCTCTTGGACCTTCATGTGAACCACTGCGTGTTGACTGGAGGTGAAACATGGCTGACTGCTGTCCTCCTACCTGGACAATGCAATCTCACTTTCAATCTCACAGCCACTAAAAAACCTGATTGTGATTGAGAGGTCCTCAGCAGCCAATCACTGTTGGGAGTCCAGCCTTCAAACACTCCTCCTGAATCCACAGTCACATCTGTGAGCATCTGGAACTTTGGCCCTGATCCTCCACACCACACACCTTGGGATGACAGCGCCACCTACCTGGATCCTTTCAGCAGCCAGTCCATGTTCTGACCCGTTTCCACTGTGGCCTGTTGTGTCATCTCTAGGATCAAACAGACGTATTTTGATCAAGTCTTCCTCTGTGTGTGTGTGTGTGTGTGTGTGTGTGTGTGTGTGTGTTTAATCTCTCTCGCACTCTGATACAATGTACTGACAAATATAACATACAAATATGATATATGATCGAATTTGTCATTGGGTTTTTATTTTGAAATTATTTTATTTTGAAAATTCACCGGATTTTCTCGTTTTTATTGAGCGACTTCCTGTACTATTGACGAGGACCGCTCGCGGCTCGCGCACGAAATAGAGCAGACGCCGAAACAACAAATGCATGCCGCGAGCCGCGCAACCACCACATTGATTAACGTGGGCGCCGAATGGAAGCGCTCGGCGGCGCTTCGCTTCCACGTCCAGTGAACTGACATTAAATGCATGGCGCGATCCGCGAGGGGGAGCCGCGCGCCTGTTCGCGTCTGGTGTGAACTACTACATTGCTTAACATGGGCGACGAATGGAAGCGCTCGGCACTTTGCGGCGCTTTGTGGCGCTTCCGCGTCCAGTGTGAACCGGGCGTTACGTCGCTAGGAAAAATGTGTCGCCTGAGCCTCCGCCCCCTCCGTGCCCATTGGCGGAGGGAGGGCTCATGAAAAAAAAAAAAAAAAAAAAAAATCGGTGTTCATTCGGCGCGCCTGGGAAACTCTGAAATTATGAATAACTTAAGCTTGTTTTTGTCCCATTTGCCTGCATCAGCCCGTCATGATATTGTTAAATTAATTGAGAGCCACCCACTATTGTTTTCTGACCACCCCCGCCGTACGTCAGTTTTGCACCATGACATAGAAGTAGAGGGACATGCCACAACTAAGCAGCACGCACACAGAGTCAATTCTGGGAAGTTAAGAAAGAAGCTTTGGCTCTCCTTCTGACAGTGCCCATCTTGATGTTAATTTGGGGTCAGGTTTTTACAGACTATAATGCCCTCGTGGTCCTGGATAGGATGCGCAATCAAACCAGCCGTAGATGCGGTGATCTCTGCTCCTGCAAGACTTCAATCTCCAGATTTGCCACAGGAAGGGGGGTTGATAATGTGTTGGCAGATGCGTTATCACGTGTACATGTGGACTAGCTGCGGAATTCTTATTTCAGGGGAACTGAGGTTTTTCTTGTTTAGTTTTGTTTGTAGGTATGTTAATAGGGTTTAGTTCTTAAGAGAGGGGGTGTTATGACCCACAGGTGGGTCTAGGTGCCTCTATCTAAATAACTATTACCAATTTTAAACGTTTAGTTTTTTACTACTACACAAATGTAAAGTCAAACAACATACGCTTACAGAAACTCACACAACAAAATATAAATTAAAATGTGTAAAACAAAAAGAAAAAAAAATCAGCATTCAGATAACAGTTTTGTCCTTTAGTGAAGATTGACAATGAGAAAAACCAAGAGCCTCATCTTTGTGCGGCTGATCCTGTTTCTTCTCTCTGTAAATATCTGCCCTGTTTTGGAGAAGATTCTCTCTGAGGGGACTGATGTTGCTACAATGCACAGTCTCCATGCCATCACATGTGTAAGGCGTCAGTAAATTGAAGCCTGCAGTTTGCAGTTGCAGCTGTTGCACGACAAAACGGGTCAACCAACCCGACAAACGACCCGGGTGATAATCGGCTCCGATCGGCTTGCGATGGAATTGGGACACCCAGGACAACACCACCTTTTTTTTTACCTGCTGCACGGAATGACGTTGAGCGTAACGTACGCTAAATCATAATATCGCGCCAGTCAAGGTCATATCGCGGGCCTGTCCCGCTCACCAGATATCCAAGAAGGTTGGTGAGGGCTGAGCGGGCAAAACCTTTGGTGACTAAGTACCGAGGGGGTGAATTTTTTCTCTACCTTTTTGCGCCTGATTAAAAAAAGGGGGCACAGGGACGCCTGTGCAGCTACAAGTAATAAGTCTAGACAGGGATGGGGAAGAACCAGAGCAAAGTGGCTGCTGCAGTTCCCCAGGGGGGACAAATTGTGGACGACATTCGGAAAAAATACGGTCCAGATTGTCTTGATATGTCGGATGTTTGGGTTGAAAAGTATGGTTTCCCAGAGGGGGGATCACTGAGTATGGAGGAATTGAGAAACCTCCGGGATAAACAGAATATAGCCGAGGGAAAGGTTACAAAAAAGAAAAACCCAAACAGGTGGGAGATTCAAATCATCAAAGATCATGAAAGGTGTTTTTCATTCTGGAAACCTGAAGCAGAGGTCAGGGACAGGAAACAAGTAAAGAAAGGTGTGAACAGCGCTGGGCGCTGGAGCACAGGGGTGATAGAGATAACGGCAGAGGGTGCACACACTCACACACACTCCCCAGAGGAGGGAGAAAAGGAGCCACTCACACACGAGCATTCAAATGCACCAAATCGTCTGTATCCTTCTCTTACAGGCCTGAGGGACCCTCTCCTGGACATGCCTGTCTTCCCTCCTCCCGCCTGCCCTCATCCAACGCTACCACCGTACAACCCTGCGCACTCCAGCACCGACGCCGCAGCGTCGCCACGTTCATCAGGACTGCTGTCAACCAAACGGCCAGCCTCATCACTGCTTTCAGACAAGGGCTGCTCCCCCAGATCGCCAAAGCAGTTAACAGAAGCTGCTGTGTGGGGATTGAAGATGCCCGGCTGACAGAGGTCCGACGTCATGCAGTGCACGCTGAGAGGCTTCTGCAGGAGGCCAGCGATGCAGAGGACAAGAAGATAAAGCGTGCCTCCCTCACCATGATGAAGCACCTCAGTGACACGGCGAGACGGCCCTACAGGAACAACGACAACCGACGAAGGGCGACTAGCGGAGACAGAGGCGAAAAGGGGGCGTGCCACGTCTGCGGCCGCATGGGTCACTGGGCCAGAGAATGCCCTGACAAAGGAAGACACCGCGGGCAGAACCATGCCCACCGCAGCCAAGAGAGTGATCGCGAGGACCGGAAAAGAGGATCCAGAGGGGACCAGGACGTGTTTATGTAGCATAATTGTGGCAAAGCACTGTTCCTGCTTTTGTTGTGGTTTGTGGCGTGTGTGAGAGTGATGAGTGAGCAGGGTGCAGTTACCCACTTCTACCAGTGGAGGTCGTGTTCGCCCCGGGGAATAACGCTAGAGAGGTCTCTCAAGTGGCTCGTGAGACCTATGTGGAGCGAACCGTCGTAGCGGACGTTAACGTGTGTGTTATCTGTTGTGCTTCCACAGGTGAGAAGGGGAAATGGTTGAAAATAAGAGCAAATGTATGTGTGGCTGTTTCGTAATTGAAGTCTGAGATCGAGGGTATGTGAGTTAAATTTACGTTTTGAATGTATCGTCTCCGAGTGATTACCTAGCGAAGAGGAAACAACGGCTAGCCCGTTGCTAGGTTACCAGGAGGCGGGGTTGACGCTCGGTTACGTTAGTGTTCGTTTAACGTTATGGGATGTTTATTCAGTAGAAATGTGAATATTTAAATGTATATGAGTAAGATTGAATGTGGGAAACGACATGATTAATAAGTTCAAGTCAAAGTCGGGTATGGATCTGTGTTTTGAAATGTAAAAAGTAGATAACGCTCGAGAGGAAGTCTCTCAAGTGGCTCGTGAGACCTATATGGAGCGAACCGTAGTAGCGGACGTTAACATGTGTGTTGTCTGTTGTGCTTCCACTGAAAACCAAAATAAAAGCTTCTAAAGAAACAAAGAAAAACAAAAATAAATGTGTCTTCGCAACATTACCACGCTACATTTACGTTTGACTATCTGCTTTAATATAAAACCGCAAAAAATGTGTTTTATAATTTTCTTTATATAATCTACAAACGTATTAGTATGATCCATGGAAAATTCCATGTTTGTTTGCGAAACTCATTGGAAGAATGAAGAAAATCTGTTCGATTGTTATTGTCATGAACATGAATCACAAAACATATATATATATTTATATGTATATATATATACATATATATATATATATATATATATATATATACATATATATATATATATATATATATATGTATATATATATATATATTTTTTTTTTTTTTCATGTGTCACTTTAACAGAGACAACACCATCTGTAATTACTATGTTTGGTTGCATTTCCCTGGCAGGCAAAGATAGATGGAAGAGACATCCTTCTGGGTGGAAAATGGGACTGGCTTGTCTGTGGATGGTGGAGGCTCGCTGGGCTCATCAATCCGTCCATCCATTCACCTTGGTCGTCTCATCCTGACTGCAGCACGCCACTGTGGAGGCTTGACATAACACACATTAGATTAATAACAGAAAAGCAAAATGTGACTGATGGTGTATTATTTAGTGTGCTTCAGTTATAATTCTCATAATAATGACTGTTTTGCTGGCTTCACACAATATATATAATTGGCCTGTCTTAGTTAAAAGCCCACTCACCACGACAAGGTGCAGGCCAAGAGTGGGAACACAAACACAGACCAGAAACGAACAGGACAAATCCAGACAAGACTACAAAAAACACAAACACAAATAACACTAATATCACTTTGACCACTATCTTTTTTCACAAGAACTTTTATTTCTTTACAAATTGAACCTTAGATTGTGTCACAACAAACGAAATAAACCCTTGAAACAGCCAACAAAACATGAAATAACACTTCATCAATATTATAATGAGTATCCTCATAAATGATTTCAAGATAACTTTCAACACTTTCTTACAAATTTTTTTTTTACGTCTGCCGTAATGATTTTCAAGTTTTTTTCATGTGAATATTTTAACATTGAACATGTTAACTGAACAGTCAATGTAAAATCCCTTCATTGTTGCTCTGACCTCTTCATCATTTGTGACCTCTTCATCATTGGTGATCTGTACATCATTTGTGACCTCTACATCTACATCAGACACAGTATGGCTGTCACATGGTTCCTGAATCACGAGAAAACTGTCTTCTTCCAAGATCTCTGACACCTCTTTACATTTTTTAGAATATGTGTGGTCAAAGATTTGATCAAAATCACGTGTGTGTGTGTGGGTGTGTGTGTGACTCACTTACCTTTTGTTTGGTAGACATGCTCTTACCTGATTTGAAGAAACTAAAAATGGTTGGGACAGCTGTTGAAGTTAGGCACTTTCTCTCACCACGCAAAATGAAAGATTTCTCCTCAAAGTGAAGAGCACACAGCCTGGAGTTGTCATTGGGTGTCCAGTTTTTTCTTCTCACATTTTCCACCCTTTTGTGCAACCTTTTTCTGTCCCCAAAAGGAAAGCTGTAAAAAGCAAAACATTCCAAAAATAAATGTACAATATTTTTTTTTGTGTAATTTTACTTAAAATTGGGTATGCAAAAATATTTAACTAATTTAAACTTAAACACAATGCAGACAGTTGTGCAGAAAGTTTAGTGTTAGCTAAAATATCGGGCACACAGACGTACTTATTATGTATACATTTCTTTCCATTGTAACAGGTCACTACCAGATCTGCAATCCATTACCTAGAATTGGTTTTCCTTAAACTGATGTACAGGATTACTAATCTGACTTTGATGGGCAAATTTGACAACAGAATACAATTATGAAGCACTAAAACACAGGACCACAAAACAATTAAATGCATGATGAAATAATGATATGCTTTGTTAAATGAAATAAAAGCGCTGCCGCCTCACAGCAAGAAGGTCGTGGGTTCGATTCCGGGGCCCGGACCTGGGACCTTTCTGTGTGGAGTTTGCATGTTCTCCCTGTGTCTGCGTGGGTTCTCTCCGGGTTCTCCGGCTTCCTCCCACACTCCAAAAACATGCATGTGAGGTCAATTGAACGTTCTAAATTGTCCGTAGGTGTGCATGTGAGTGTGAATGGTTGTTTGTCTCTATGTGGCCCTGCGATGAACTGGCGACTTGTCCAGGGTGTCACCCTGCCTTCGCCCTAAGACAGCTGGGATAGGCTCCAGCAGACCCCCGTGGCCCTGAATAGGAATAAGCGGGTATAGAAGATGAATGAATGAATGAATGAAATCTTTACTGAATGAATGACACATTTTATTTCACTTGTCGTTTATGTAATTATTATTTTTTGCTCCATAGCTTTCATGATTCAGCATTACATGTTAAGAGTGATGAATTGCATGAAAAGAGAGAGCACTCGCTGATAAATTAACATGGTATACTGTTTAATTCCATGAGGACGACAAAATATTTGCAAATTTGTGTTAGCTACACACATCGACAGGTGCAAGAGAAAGGGAGGAACTTTCAAGATCGTTGAGTTTTTATTTTTTATTTTTTTAGTTCTGATGAAATAAATAGACCAATCATTTTATTACTTTGTCTGCTTTCCAAAGAGGTTATTAATTAAAAAAATATGTGTGGCAGTGCTGTTATGGTCCATAGAGAGTTGCTTCAAAGAATTATCATTTATTATTCAGTGGCACATTGCTCACTTGTTTAATACACAAATAATAGTATATTATTATAATAATACTATTTTATTAATATAATGATAATAATAATAATAATAATAATAATAATAATAATAATAATAATAATAATAATAATAATCATTCTTGATAAAATTTTGAAACAACAATCGTCAGTTGTTCCGTAAAAAATACATTCATTTCCATGTTGAATTTTGTACGGTTCGTGAGCGCGCACGTCTGTCAGTGACGATCTCCACACTGACACAACTGCGCATGCTCTGTTATCCCATCAATGCGAAAGTCAAAAGGTTTTTGGGAGCCATGCGCTGGGTGAGCAACTTCATTGAAAGGAATGGGACGCCATCTTGGACTCTGGGGGCTTGCCGCACTGTCACGCAGGTTGTGACGTAGCGGGCCGGCGACGCCGACAGGTATGATGTGAATGATTGATAGCTACCATTTGTTCCCGTTAGCGAGAGGATTAAAAACAAACAGACACCATAATGGCATCAAAATGGACTTATCCCAGCGGTGCGGAAAAACGGAAGGAAAAGAAAACTGATCAATAAAAACTTGCAAAGGGGAAAGGTAAGTTATTTGTTTGTGATGTGGGCTGGAGAGGTGGAGGTGAAACGCTGTTGTCCCCCCCCCCAAAGTTTGTTTATTTGTCCTGCTAGCCAGCTAGCTAGCGTCGGTTAAATGTTAGCTGGCTGGCTAATATTTGTTCGTCATGAATCAGCGTTTTTGTTTGTTTTATGAAAGTTGACCATATCCTGTCAAGTTGGCCTATCCTGCCATGGGAATGACTGATTGACTCCACACCCGTTCATTCACATTCTAACAGGGAGGGAGGGCATGTTGTAGTTGTTGTTGTAGTCAGTCCCCTGTTATTGTTCAGTGGAAGTTGTCTCTCACATATTTGACTCTTAATGTTATTTTAGCCTTAACTTAGGATGAATTTACTAAGCTTAGTTTGTATTTTGTAGGCCCTTCATTAGAAATGTGCTACTGTTTTATAATTCAAAGAAATATTTTATGGAAATACTTTATTTGGCATGGTGTTGACTATTTTAGACTGTTGTGACAGTGGGTCATTTATCTTAGTTTTATTACTTTAACTAGTACAGTGTGTAAAGTAATGCCAAAAACTCTTAAAAGTGACAGTTTTGTAATTGGGTAAAAGCTTTAAAGGGACACTGCAATCATAATGTTTAATTTAAAAACAAATAAATTTTTAATTTTCCTATATTACTGCAACATCACTGTAATAATAAAATAGGAAAATGTGCTTCTGATCTGTTTTGCTTGATGATCTAGTGAGCTTTGTTTCTGCAGGAGCAATTCTAAAATATGTTGGCGCTGCAGACATTGAGCCCGAGGGATCTCCCGAACATCCTGACCAGGAAGCTCCAGGACCAACACGTTCCTCAGAACCTCCTTCTGTCCAGGTGAATAATGTGTGTTATTCTTAGTAGCTAAGCTGATAAGTGTGGGACGAAGCTAAGGCAATTAAGCATTATTTTAATTGTTGGTTTGCTTTTTAGTGTTGCACTTGTTGGTTTGTTGGATTTTCTTATTTAAAGTAAGCATTTTTTTTTTTATGAATACTCAATCTGTTGTATTTATTGACATATAGACGATTCTTTTCCTAGTATTATAGTGTTTGTTTGTTTTTAAATCAGTTTAACTTGCCTGAGTTGCTCAACTGAAGATGTTTAATTTTACCTGTAGCCTGTTTTGCTCACGAGGTGTAATAGATTGTGGAATCTTAGTAGACCTTAGTAGACGCACGCTGCTGAGAGTGGCAGCGATCAGCTCCGATGACCGTGGTGCTTGTAAATAAGGCAAATGCGCCATCTAGTGGGACGCAACATGTTTACTCGTGTTGGAGCAATGACAAGTACTACGAACAAAACAAAAGATGCACAGGGTAAAAAAAATAATCATAAACTCATAAATTAAAGCTGCAAGCAGCGTTTGCGGGACTGAGCCGCCGTGGCCGACGTGATGCCCGATGACCCCCAGTGACGCCTGACCCCTGTCGACGCCCGCAATTGACCCCCGTCCTCTGCCGACGCCCGGCGACATCTGCTGAAAGAAGTCTATGCAAATGATGCAGATTTCTCACCTCCATTTTTTTTTTTTGGAGGATGCTGTCAAATGTAAAATATTGGCCTTGATGAGACAAACACGTAGGTATTTGAATGACATCTGTAGCACTTTTCTAAAGGAAACTGCAGGCATTTGTGTGTTGACAAAGAGGGAGAAGAGGTCTAATCATCATATGCCTGTGTATGCAAATGATGCATATTTTTGACCTGCATTTTTTTTTAAGTGGCTGTCAAATGTAAAATATAGGTCTTGATGAGACAAACACTTGGATGTTTGAATGACGTCTGTAGCACTTTTGTAAAGGACACTGCAGCCATTTACAGTATAGTGTGTGTGTGTGTGTGTGTGTGTGTGGAAGTAGGGATGTGCAATACCACTATTTTTCCTTTCGATACGATACCAGGTGATACCAAGGCTAGTATCCCGATACCAATACAGATACTGATACTTTTAGATGTCCAACTTGTGTATATGAAAATGATGACTTTTACAACGAAAACTCGTGAATGTTATTATAAAAAATGTATTTTATACCTAT
The DNA here is from genome assembly GCF_046127955.1 of Nelusetta ayraudi. NCBI lineage: Eukaryota > Metazoa > Chordata > Actinopteri > Tetraodontiformes > Monacanthidae > Nelusetta > Nelusetta ayraudi. The sequence goes on along the minus strand of NW_027466192.1, from coordinate 123,476 downwards.
GTATAAGAATTAAACAAGCTGCCAAATATCAGACTTTGTTTTAATTTTAATCAGAGAAATCAAATCAACAGGTCAACTGAAAATCTGAGCAAATCTCTCTCAAAAAAGAGAGAATAAGAACAGCTGCTCTCAATTCAATATAATTGTTTTTGGACCAGACAGAGTGGTCTTCAGGTTAGAACTTGACAGAATATGTCTGTCTCTTTGGGAGTCATCGATGAAAAATTTAAATATTCTTGATGTAAAAGGAAGTCTTTTTATGGGAAGTATAACTCACATACCACCACAAATAGACTAAATAGCAACTGTTTTACTTGAAATGTGCCATTTAAGTAATTTAATTATTATGCTTTTCCAACTTAAAAGTGACACTGAATTGTGTTAAGATGATGGCAGGAATGTGAGTTAAATTAACAAATACATATTGTGCTGGGAGGAAACATTTTTATCTAACTAAATAAAGCATCTTGGGGACTGGACTCCAAGATGCTCCTGCTGATCACTGCTATGCTGGAGCTGGAGATGTGGCCTGTGATGTCTGCACTGGGAGGAAACTGAAGGCCCTCAAGTCCTGTCTGGTCTGTCGGGCCTCCTACTGTGACTCTCACCTCCAGCCTCATCGTGATGCTGCTCCCCTACAGAGACACAAGCTGGTGGAACCCAGCCAGCAGCTCCAGGAGAACATCTGCCCTCGTCATGATGAGGTGATGAAGATGTTCTGCCGCACTGATCAGAAGATCATCTGTGCTTTATGCTGTATGGATGAACATAAAGGTCATCAGACAGTGTCAGCAGCAGTACAGAGGCCTGGGAGGCAGAGAGAGCTGGAGGAGACCAGGCAGAAGATCCAGCAGAAGATCCAGCACACAGAGGAAGACCTGAAGGGGGTGGAGTCCATCAACGGCTCTGCTGATAAAGCAGTGAAGGACAGCGAGAAGATCCTCACCCAGATGATCCGTCTGCTGGAGAAAAGACGCTCTGAGGTGCAGCAGCAGGTCAGATCCACACAGGGGGCAGCAGTGAGTGGAGTCAAAGAGCTTGAGAAGAAGCTGGAGCAGGAGATGATGGAGCTGAAGAGGAGAGACGCTGAGCTGGGGAAGATCTCACACACACTGGACCACAGCCAGTTTCTCCACAGGTTCTCCTCACTGCCAGCACTCAGTGCGTCTCCAGACTCCTCCAGCCTGGAGATCCGTCCTCTGAGATACTTTGAGGACGTGGCAGCAGCTGGACCAAGCTGAGAGATGAAATACAGCAAGTTCTGCACAGTGCACAAACGTCTGTTATTATCTGAGGAGAACAGAAAAGTGACATTCATGGAGGAAGTTCAGTCTTATTGTGATCATCCAGACAGATTCACTGACAAGAAGCAGGTCCTGAGTAGAGAAGGTCTGACTGGACGATGTTACTGGGAGGTTGAGTGGAGAAGGGGGAGGGACTTCTGTGGTTTATTTTAGGGGGTTGGTGTAGCAGTGGCCTACAGGAACATTGGCAGAGCAGGAAGGTCAGAGGAAAGTAGATTTGGATTCAATTGCTGTGTCTCAATTCAGGTTCCTCGGCATCCTTGAAGTGCGCATTTTGAAAGGAAGTTGCGTCATCGCACTGCGCGAAGGCTTGTCCCAATTCCCGAGGGCGTTTAGGACGCTCAAAATGCGCACTCGTAAATACGCACTCGCTTTAGCCGATTCCAAGAATACACCGCTACTATCCTTTGCGTACTTGGGTATCCCATGATGCTTTGCGTGCTGCTGCAAAGCATCGTGGGATCCTGGGAAGTCAGCTGAAATTAGCGGCATGTACTGGTTAAGACACGACATATCAATCTAAATATTGACGTTTCACATAAAGTATCCAGTTTTTAAGGTAGGATTTTATTTATTTGAACATTCAACGGCATCGTTAGATGGCAAACCAATGGTTAGCGTGATACTATAGAAACGTCACTTCCGGGGTTGGCCAGCCAGAGGGAACGGCGGTGACGAAACGAGGAAATACGCCGAAGGCTAGACCGTCCCGAGTGGTTACCGGGGAGGCGGGGTTTGGTCCGTCCTTCTAGGCTGGGAACTCTAAGAACGCTTCCTTCAGACGGAGGACACTCGGCCTCAAGGGTGCAGAACCTGAATTGAGACACAGCAAATGACAAATCCTGGAGTTTATATTGTTACCCAGGTGAATATTGGTTTCGTCACAACAACATGAGTACTCGTGTCTCAGGTCACCTGGACCACAGAGCAGGTCTTCTGTCCTTCTACAGCGTCTCTGGAACCATGGAGCTCCTCCACAGAGTCCAGACCTCCTTCACTCAGCCGCTACATGTTGGACTTTATGTTCCTTCAGGTTCTTCAGCTGAGTTGATGAAAGTGTGACTGAAGTCGTCAGAGAGACTCTGAGCTGAATTCTCACCTTTGATTCTTCTTCTGTCTTCACGTTTGTTGCCCAGTGTCTCCGGCTGTCAATCACAGGGTGGGCGGGGCCTGGACGCCACTTCCTGTTGGTGCTCCTGGTGACTGTTGTCCACCTGCTGGATGTTTGTGCCACGTTGTTTCTCTTCCTCTGCAGCCCATTCATCCCGCAGATTAATAATGTGTCATTAGTCCACATGACAACTTTATTACTGTGGAAACACAGCTGAGGTCTGTTTCCACTCTGGACCTTTGACCTTTCAACAACTCATCCATCTGATCAACCTTCTGACTGTTGATCCGTTTGTCAACAATCAGATGAATGCATGTAAATATTGTGAGAGAATTTTGTCTTTTGATTCTCCTTGTTGGCTCAATGTGACAACAGTCAATCAATAAGTCATGAAATATACCATCAGTCTATACTGCATAACAATGTCAAGTCAATGATCAACTGTTGAATTGAAGCAATAAAGCAACAAGACAATCCAGATAAAGTCTCTGCTTGTTCTCCATGTATTCACCACAGACATTTAGAAAGTCAACACCATGAAGACAAGATCAAAGTTTCAAAAGCACATCAGTCAATGTGGGAAACAGCTGATATTTATCTGGCACACACACACACACACACACACACACACACACGCACACACACCACTATTTTACAGAACAAGTAGAGAACGGGTACTTTACTGACTCACAGTGTATTTACTTTATTGCATCATAACCAATGTTCCCTCTAAGCTGCTTGCTTGCGCAATCGCGCACTACTTGCACATTCTCAGCGCACAAGGAAATCTATGTAGCACATAAAATAAAATTCAACAGAAACGTATTAATTAATAATTTTAGAGCTTTTATTAGGCGGCGCACCGCTACGCCTTCAGAATGATGATTTTTTTCTTTTTCTTCCAGCTGCACCGTATGAGTCCAAAAGGCAGAGAAAGTTTCCAGGCTTTAACAGCCAAGCGGTGAACGCACAACCATCACGCACACACAGCACCACCTGCCGATGAACGGGTACCCGCAACCAGGGTTCTTCCTCCGGCTGCGCTAATGTCCAAGCCCAGTGCACCCGCTTTAAACCCCACCACCACGCGCCAGAAGCTTTTTAAAACATTCAGCAATGAATGCCCATTGCCCACCTCTGGGAATGCGAGCCGAAATGCCAAGAACTGCGGAGGACAGAGTTCTCAGCGTGGACACTGGGGTTGCCGGAGCGGCGGAGTGGAGACAAAGTCAAGTGCGTCCCGTCTCAGTTCATTACGGGACAGCTTTTTTAGTTGCCAAATACGGGACAATCGCGTATTTGAGCACGGAAACGACGCAAAGTCACAAACACAAATACAAGTTTAAAACGGTACAAAAAAAGGATTGTGGTGCAAACGCAAAAAAACCAAACAAAAAACAACACGCTGCAGGACATAAAAACATTCACTTCATCAGAGGAGCGATGCAAAGCAAGAAAACGCTGCATAACGCATTCCCTACACCGGAAGTAGAGTTGCTCCACGAGGAGCGCTCCCCTACAGCGAAGAACAGTCCCGACACTTCCAGTGAGAGTCGCCGCCTCCTACAGTTTCAACACCGGGACATCTCGCGGGGGTGGAGGACCTCCACCTGAATGTGGGAGTGGGTGTGTTTCCACAAAATATGTGTCTTCATGGTATTTAGCTTTTTAATGAAAGGACTCTTAAAACACTGAAAAATAAATGCAATATAGCTATTTTATGACTTACTGTAAATGTACAGGTAGGAGACATTTCCTGCTTGGCATTGCTGCCTGTCGCACTTCTTTCGGTGCCCACGGGTCGGCTGCAGGGTCATCAACCATGAACTACCATTCATTGACGTTTCGCCCCTTGTGGCGGGACAGTGACAGGGACGTTTGCCTCGTTGATTCTGTGGTTGTTGATGGGGTGAGGTGTTCTTTCCCCAACTCCTGTCCTTGTTTCGTTCTTTCTTTTATACAGTCAGGCAATCTTTGTAGATACGCTACTTTTATTGTATGGCCGCAAGTTATAACAGTGCTCATCAGGTAAAACACCCGGAAGCCAACGTCATCAACTCGCACCAGATGTCTCTGCATATTGCATGGAACTTGGCTGCCATCTAGTGGTTAACTTTCGTAACATCTCCTTTAACATATGGAAAGAAAGCAGTTGAAAATGGACAATAGTGACCAGATGAGAGTTACGTGGCCAGCAACAACAATAGCTGGCTACAGGTTAAACAGAAATGACTAGTTCACTCTCCTAAACATTAGAAAAAAATGAACAGTCCACATGAACAAAGTGGCACAGAAATAAACAAGAGATGACATTCCTTCTTCAGAAAGTTTAAACAACAAAGTCTTTGCGGTAACTCTCAGGAGGTTTTATGTTGGATCTGGTTCTGGTCTGCTTGAGGCCTAAATGTCCAGATTGGGGGACACTTGGCACATCAGTCAACACTGGAGCCCGTTCTAGTTCTGAAGCCCCTTCCCTCCTGTCACCAACTATGTGCTCGAGTCTGCTGTCTGTTTGACTGTTGTCCCAGTCATCTTCCACCAGGGAATATATATATATATACCCCATCTGTACATAAAATATATAGAAAAAAGAAAAAGGAAAAAATGTATGTATATATACATATATATATATGTACATATATATATATATATATATATATATATATATATATATATATATATATATGTGTATATATATATATATTTTATTTTTTTTTTTTTTTCTATATATTTTATGTACAGATGGGGTGTATGGGCTTAAGGTGCTTGGGTGTTTCTCTTTTCGGAAACTATTTCCCCAGCTTTCGAAAACACCCTCTCGCAGGGCACAGAGGATGCTGGTGTTGCCAGGCAGGTACTCATTTGCTAGCTTGTATAGGTTTGGGTATACAGCTTTGTGTGTCATCCAGTACACCAGAGGGTCCTGTGATAACACTGCACCTCCACTATGGCATCAGCAGTAGCATTGCTGGATGCCCTCGCTTCTTCAGCGTCCCGCTCCAACAGCTTCCACAGGTCAATGGCTGAAAATGAAACATTAGATAAAGTTTAGTCCGTACATGAAAAAATACAAATAAAGTTTATTGATCCAAATTCTATAATTTTTGTACCTTGGGAAGATGCAGCTGGTTCTGGCTGTGCTCTCGAAGTAGATGGTGGCTCCTCTTCATGCGGTACATTCTGCAACAATGCTGCACACTCAGATTTTAACCGGCGCACAGCTGACTCAGCATTTTCAGGGCTTTTATTTGTTATTGTATGAATAAGTTGAGTAATACGCTTGTAACAAATGACCTTGTTCGGCGGCACGATTTAAAAGTGCTCCCAGACTTGAGATCTCTTCCTGGTTGGTTCCGTTGCAGAGCAATAAGAAAGCAAACCGAAAGCAATATGAAAGCTGATCAAATCAATCCAAAAGGTATCGACCAGATAGGCAACGCATTGCGCCGTTTCATCCATTTTAAACTCAACTGAGACCTGCCAGTCTTTCAAAGCCTCGCCCACTGAACCAAACCAGCCAGCTGATTCAGTCTGAATGAAGCAGTGAAGTGGTTCAAACGTCATCAGTCACGTGATTTGAAGCAAGCTCCGGAGCAGTGCTTCAGAAAAAAACCCTACCGAGTTGTGGGGCGTGGTTCGAAGCCCCGTGTCAGAGAGAACATCACTAGTTGTGTCTGAAAGTTCATCTAGTTCCCAGTCGTCAGAGTAGTAGAAAGGTCGCAGTTCTGGAGCTACTGCTTGTGTAGCTGTGGGCCACCCTTTCAATATGTAAGTCTGCAGTGCACAACATAGTGGATCTTTGATTGTGGCAGTTCTAATGGACTCCAGTGTAGCTGTTGAAATATTCGTGTCTGCGAGGTGGTCGACTCGTTGTAGGTCTTCGGTGGTGAGGCCCATGGCATAGATGGTGGCAGGTGTTTGCATGTGGGCATGCTGTGTGTTTGGCTGTTAAGTCCTCGACAGAAAATCTGCCACATGAAGATCCTTCCCTTGCTTCTACACCACCTTTGCGCATATCTCTGTTCAGTAGGCGAATGCAACAGGTTGCCCATTCTGGAGAAGAGCTGCACCTAGGCCTGTCTCGCTGGCGTCACACTGTAGTGTGACTTCTTCCTGCAGGTTGTAGTACTTGAGTACTGGGTGGCATGTGATTAATTGCTTCACAGTGTCAACGGCAGATTCATGTTGTGATAGCCATGTCCACTCCACGTCCTTATCTGTCAGGCGTTGGAGAGGCTCGCACACATCTGAGAGATGAGGAAGAAATTTGGCAAGATAATTTACAAACCCCAGGAATCTCTGTAGCGATTTAACATCAGTGGGTGTTTGCATGTGTTGAAACGCTGCCACCTTCTCTGGGTCAGGGCGAAGGCCCTCTGTGGCGAGAAGATGTCCCATGTATTGGACACTGGATAGTTTTAGTTTCAGCTTCTTTTTATTGAGCTTTAGATTGACCTCCCTGGCCCTCTGCAGCAAGGCAGTCAGGTTTCTGTCATGGTCAGTTAGTGCCTCTTCTGAAGTGTCTCCACAGCCGTAGAGAAGAATGTTGTCTGCAATGACACTTACACCGGTCAGGCCTTGCAACACCTCATGTTGCCTGCGTTGATATTCTTCTGCAGCTGGTTTTATGCCGAAAGGCATCTTTAGCCACCCGAATCTGCCAAGCGGGGTCCAAAAGGTGGTCAGATAACTGCTCTCTTCTTCAAGTTTGACTTGCCAGTAGCCATCTTTGGCATCAAGCACGGAGAATACTTTTGCTTTTGCAATGTCTGGAAGTATCTCCTCTATTGTTGGCATCTGGTAGTGTGACCGCCGTAGAGCTTTATTGAGTGCGCTGGGATCAATGCAGGTGCGCAGCTTTCCTGGCTTTTCTATGACAACCATGTTGCTGATCCATTGTGTTGGCTCTGTGACTCTTTTGATGATGCCATTCTTCTCCATGCATCGTATTGGCTTCAGTGACTTTGTGTTTGAGCGGAATGGGAATTCGTCGTGGCACCTGATGCACAGGCCTAATGTCGGGGTCCACCTCGAGGTGTAGTTCACCAGGAAGACAGCCAAGGCCTTCAAACACGTTGTTGTATTTTGAGATGATGTCCTCTGTGGTGGTTGTGAAATGCATATCTGTCCCTGTTGTGCTGCGTGAGACCGCTGTAGATGACATATCTGTGTGGTGTATGAAATAGCAAGTTGAGTCTTTTGCATGTTTTTGCAGAAAGCAGAGGCATTTGTGACGTGTGTATAACTTGAAACTTCAGGTCGTGTGTTTGTCCATCATGGTCAGCTTTGAGGTGACACAACCCAGCTAGTTTCACTTGTGACCCATCATACAGTTTAATGGTGGCTTTGCTGGCTGGTATGTCTGGATTACCATCTTGTGTGATGAGCTGTAGATCTCTGAAGCTTATGGCGTTGGTTGTGGCTCCTGTTTCCAATTGACATGTGATTGTATGGCTAGGGTCATATGATACTGGTTCAGTCATGTACGGTGTTACTTTGAGGTTGACAAGCCATTTCTCGTTTCCCTGTTCCATAGCGTTTATGTTTGATAGGAACCACACCTCTTCCATTTCTTCTTCCTCCTCTACTCTGTCTTCTCCAAGAAAGTTCACCCGTGTCTTGCGCTGGGCTTGTTTGCACACTCTTGCAGTGGCAAGTGGTTTTTCTTTCCACAGGCTTTGCAGATGACGCCAAATGCAGGGCATTTCATTCTGTCATGCACTGCTCCACAGTAACGACAGAGGTTATTATTTGGGCGTTTATCTTTGTTTGCATGTCCCATATGCTCTTTGTAATTATGCTGAGGTGCAAATGAGGGGCGCATCTCTGAGCGTTTGTCATGTGCAAAGTGTACATTCTCCTGTTCCACACCAGTTATTATCTTATTTTGAATTTGTGCTAGTTCGCTGACTCTAAACATGTCTATTGCTTTGGCAAGTGTGAGTTCTGATTCACGTAACATGAGTGCTTGTGTACTTGCATTTTTAGTCACAAGCACTAATCTGTCACGGATCAATTCATCTCGCAGGGGACCAAATTCACATTTGTCTGCTAGCTTTCTCAGGTTTGCAACATATTGCTCTGTTGACTCATGTTGACTCTGCTGTGCAGTGTTAAATACGTAGCACTCGTAGATTACATTTCTGGAAGGTTCAAAGTGTTTTTGTAGTGCATCCAGATTCTTCTGTGGATTGTCTCTGTCCTCCGCTGACATGTGAAGATGTCTTTGTATTATGTGACATTCTTTGCCCATTACTGTAAGCAGGGTGGCTACTCTTACTTTTGCTTCTTTTTTGTCCAGTTACGTTGTTATCTCATAGTTTTCCCATTGTGCTCTAAAGAATGTCCAGTTGTTATATACGTCGCCCTTCATGTCCATTGCGTCTGGTACAGGAATCGAAAAAGCCATGGTTCGTCAGGTATTAGCTTAGCAGTTTAGCTCCATTGAAAAAACGTCCAGCCTTTATAGCGCCTTGTTGTTCTGTCTTCAGCCGCGGCGTTAAGTTTCCGCTTCTGACACCATGTTTCGTTCTTTCTTTTATACAGTCACGCAATCTTTGTAGATACGCTACTTTTATTGTATGGCCGCTAGTTATAACCATAGATATATACAGAAGGCTAGATGTCTCACGGCGCAGAATCCAACGTCCACACTGGCCGCCATCTTTCCACAGTCAGGCAGTCACTGTCTGATGTAGTGAATGTGAGGGAACGTGAGTGATCTGAACAAACATTAACACTCTGATCTCGCTGAAAACTTGACGGCTTTGCACACGGTTTGCTTTCTTACAAACGTTCATAACGTAGCAATAATTCTGGATGGTTGAACATGTTGAGAGTGCAGCTTTCTATTAGAAAAAAAACACAATGGTGCTATGGCAGCCTATCTGCACAAGTTAATACGACTGAGACCACTAAGATTTTCATTTCTTAAGTTAAGTTTAGCCAACAGCTATTTCAGGACAAACTACTATTTTGTTCACATACAATATTTGTGGTGTCGGTTGTAGTTATTTGCTGAGGTGCGTTTCCTATAACGTTGCTGCTGCATGAACGCAGTCTCATCAGTTCATGCAGCAGAGACACGGTGATCAATGAACTAGAGCTGCTGATATCTCATCCCCCACCTGTTTGATTCAGAGTCGAACGGTGACAACCTGAGATTACAGTCCGTCTTTTTTCTTGTTGTGATAAAAGGGATTAGGATTGGTAGGTGTAAATAAAACAAGCAATTTGACATATGGAGAGACAGAATAGCTTTTTTTCTATATCATTTAACTTAATTCGCAAATGATTTACAATTGGATTGCTTTGCTACAGCATCATGCATTATGGTTTCTACAGGAAATCGGTGACTGAAAAAATGCCGAACTTCTGTGCCGCTTATGGTTGCAGCAATCGTCGCTGTCCACAAACAAAAGCTTGTAGGATCACATTTCATCTGTAAGATATTGTTGGAGCTGTTTGATTAATGTTACGATTTAGTGCTGGTTTGTTTAGTTTAGCGTTTAGCATATATGTTTTTATTAAATACGGGTGTGTGCGTGTTTTTGCTATTTTCACATGAAAGCCTATGGTTATAAATCATTAATAAGTATGCAGTATCATAACTATGCTTATAACCTTTGTAACAAACCAAACCGCTCGAAATTCGGTTGAAAATAGAGCAATTTAGGGCTATTTAAAAGAACATGCACAATAAGAATACATAAGAAGAATACAGTTATGAGTGAGAGGGGCGGAGCGAGGTGACTGTGGCAAGATGGCCGCCAGTGCGGACGTTCCATTCCATTGGCCAGCAGCGCGGATAAGACATCTCGCCTTCTGTATATATCTATGGTTAGAACAGTGCTCATCAGGTAAAACACCCGGAAGCCAACGTCATCAACTCGCACTAGATGTCTCTGCATATTGCATGGAACTTGGCTGCCATCTAGTGGTTAACTCTCGTAACACTGTCCATTATGAAACATTTCGTCATCTACTCAAATCTTACAATAAAACTGTCAAACAGGCAAGAATAACCCATTTCTCCAACCTCATCACAAACAATAGCAAAAACCCTTGATTTCTTTTCTCTACCTTCAATCTTTTAACCAATACAAATTTTAATCAGGACGTACAGACACCAACAGATGCCCTCTGTGAGGATTTTGCAGACCACTTTGTAAGTAAAATTGATGTCATTAGGTCCAGTATTTTAATTAATCAAAATCAATTTTTCTACACATCTGGACAACCACTTTTATCTGAGGAAACACTGGAGAGTTTTGCTCTAGTTGATGCAAGGACACTTGGTCGAGTTTTCTCCCAAGTAAAGCCCACAGCCTGCCTTTTAGACCCAATTCCCACGTCACTCTTAAAGTCACTTTATGGGTTCTTTGAGGAGCAGATTTTATATATTGTCAATTGCTCTCTTCAGACGGGTGTTTTCCCTGCTGCCTCTAGAACGGCGGTGGTGAGGCCCCTTTTGAAGAGGAGCAACTTGGATCCAAACATTTTTAATAACTACCGACCTGTATCCAACTTACCATTTTTAAGTAAGATTTTAGAAAAACTGTTTTTTAACCAAGTAAATTACTTTTTAAATACAAACAATATTTTAGAGAATTATCAATCTGGTTTTAGAAAGAACCACAGTCCTGAGAAAGCCCTTTTAAAGATCGTCAATGATTTCAGGTGTAACGCAGACTCTCAGAAGCTGACAGTCTTGGTGCTACTGGATCAAAGCGCTGCTTTTGATACAGTAGATCACCATATTTTATTAAATAGACTCAGAAACCTGGTGGGCCTGTCAGGTACTGTTTTTAACTGGTTTCGTTCTTATCTCACAGATCGATGTTTCTTTGTAAGTATGGATACGTGCTCCTCCAGAATGCATGAAATTAGATGTGGGGTCCCCCAAGGGTCAATTTTAAGTCCGGTTCTTTTTAATCTTTACATGCTTCCCTTGGGGGACGTCGTAAGGAAACACGGCATCAGCTTCCACAGCTATGCTGATGATACACAAATGTACATTGCCGTGTCTCCTGATGACACAGCGCCAATTGATGCCCTTTTAAACTGTATTTTAGATATGAAATCATGGATGGCAGAGAATTTCCTACAGCTTAACCAGGACAAAACTGAGGTTTTAGTTATTGGTCCTGAAGGCCGGAGAGAGGAACTTTTACCAAAACGTTGGGATTTTAAACCCTCGCAATTTGTAAAGAATCTGGGCGTTGTTTTTGATTCTGAGCTCACCTTTGTTCCACATATAAAAAATATTACAAAGATAGGTTTTTATCATCTAAAGAAAATAGCCAGAATCCGCCCGTTCCTCTCTCAGGCCAACACGGAGGTGCTAATGCATGCTTTTATTTCTTGTAGACTAGATTATTGCAATGCCCTGCTCTCTGGTCTTCCCAAAAAGAGTGTTTACAGTCTACAAATACTACAAAACTCAGTCGCACGTGTGCTGACTAGGACCAGAGGAAGGGAACACATTACACCGCTTTTAAAGTCGCTGCTTTGGCTCCCCGTCCGCTTCAGGATTGATTTTAAGGTTCTCTTATTAGTTTTTAAATGTCTCAACGGTCTTGGCCCATCTTATCTAACTGACCTGCTTTCATCATATCCTAGGTCTTCTGGCACTGGCCTGTTAACTGTTCCCCGAGTCAAAAAAAAAACCATGGTGAAATTCATACATGACAAATCGAAATCATTACATGACAGGACGGCGGCACTCTGACAGATTCCATGAACCTGGACACTGATGATCCAGACTCCGGTCCAGATGAGCCAACAGGCCACAGTGGAAACGGGTCAGAGCATGGACTGGCTGCTGAAAGGATCCAGGTAGGTGACGCTGTCATCCCAAGGTGTGTGGTGTGGAGGATCAGGGCCAAAGTTCCAGATGCTCACAGATGTGACTGTGGATTCAGGAGGAGTGTTTGAAGGCTGGACTCCCAACAGTGATTGGCTGCTGAGGACCTCTCAATCACAATCAGGTTTTTTAGTGGCTGTGAGATTGAAAGTGAGATTGCATTGTCCAGGTGGGAGGACAGCAGTCAGCCATGTTTCACCTCCAGTCAACACGCAGTGGTTCACATGAAGGTCCAAGAGGCCTACAGACCTATACTGAGTCTGGATGTGGCAGTACAGTTGGATCATTGTCTTTGTTGTGTTGTTTGGTCATTGTGATCCAATGTAATGTGAGAGAAGGACGAGTGCAGTTATATTGGAGTGAGTTATTTAGAGTGTAATAGAAGTTATAATGCAGAGTCTGTTTTTATGAAATGTTCTATCACCTGGCATCCATCCATCCATCCATCCATCCATCCATCCACCCATCCATCCATCTTCTACTGCCGTATCTGGAGTCAGGTCTCGGGGGCAGCAGCCTCAGCAGAGACCCCCAGACTTCCCTGGACCCAGTCACCTCCTCCAGCTCCTCCAGCGGGACCCCAAGGCTTCCCAGTCCAGCCCAGAGACCTGGTCCCTCCAGCAGGGTCTCCTCCTGGTGGGACATGCCTGGAACACCTCCCCAGGGAGGCGTCCTAAACAAGACCCCGAGATGCTGGAACTCCTCCCCCTGAGGCAGGGCCTCCCCACCGACCCAGAGAGGGCAAACCACCTCATATCCAGCATTGATTTATCTGTTGGTGATTAATTATAATGTATCATTTATTTTATTTAAATTATATTTGAACTGAATTGGATTTGTTTGTAAAAGTCAGATTTATTTTCATTGATTCATGTGGTTTATGTTGAGACCTAGTGGAGAAGTGGGTATGGTCTACAGAAGGTTTGAGTACACAAGTTATTCAGATACGGAGAATCCCCATGGCAGGACTTCAGGAGATATATAATCAAAGTGTTAAAGCAGCAGAAATGAAACGTCAGTTGAGGTCAAGGTTACACAGGTCAGAGGTTGTGATGGCTTTTATTGTCAGAATATTGAATCATTGAAATATAATGTTTGAGCTAGTAACAAAGTTAGGATGATATAACATAATCACATAAAATAAATGATCTGGTTTCCTTCTGATTCATTGACGTCCTTCTGAAATCTCCACACAAACATCTGGCAAGCATCAAAACCATGAATTATTTTGAGGGAAACTTCTTTTGTCTTACTTATGATTCAATAATGATTTGAGTTCCCATCACAGGTGTTGTGAATCACTTTATCTTTTCCACATGATTTCCTTATTTAAGATCATGAAGCAGAAATAAAGTCTCTTGAAAAGTATTTTTCACCTTGAAAATGAAGATGTTATAGAAGTCTGAAGTGAGAGCAGAGCAGTGTGTTGTTGATGTGTGGAACCTTCATGCTGAGATGTTCCAGCCGTGGATGATGAGAGCAGAAGCAGTGGTTGTGTTGCTGCTGCCTTCACTGAGCAGCTGCTCCAAGTCCTGCTTCTTCCACTGAGGATTCAGCTCCACCAGTGGCTTCTGGGACGTCTCTCCCAGTAACCACAGCAGCTTGTAGGGAGAAGCAGTCCGCCAGCCACCAGGCTGCACTGGGGTCAAAGGTCGTGACACGCCCACACAGTGTTGGTGCGTGCAGCTTGCTGTTTGGCTCCACTGGTTGTAGTTCTGTCAGCCACCAGTAGATGGAGCGCTCCTCTTCACTCTCCTCATCCTCACCATCACCTGCAAAGATAAGAAGAGACAGCAGGAGTCAGGACTCACGGTCCTTGAACGCATCATCACACAGACGTTGACTGTTGATGGAGATGATGGAGTGACTGGTGAGAAGAAGCAGACTCTCAGTCACATGTCAAGTGTGGAACATCAGAAGGTCATGTGACCATGGAGTGTAGGACTGATACTGAGGCCTGATGAAGATGAACTGATGAATAATTGGGTGGTGAACTGAGAGAAGAAGCAGTTTGGCAGCAGATGTTGGATGAATGAGGAGCAGCTGGACGTCACCATCCTCCTCCTCTCACACTGTGACTGGGAACACTGGACCTCTGCTGTGGGATCAACTGGCTTTGGTGCTGGAACCATCATCCAATGGTTCCAAACCAGTACTGACCTCACACTCTTCAGTTGATGGTCACTGCTGTAGACAAGATCCATCAGTGGCTCCTTCACTGATGACTCCTTCAGGGGGTTCATATTCAGGTCCAGCTCTCTGAGGTGGGAGGGGTTGGACTTCAGAGCTGAGAGCAGCCAATCACAGCTGAGCTCTGACAAATTGCAGCCCCACAACCTGAACAGAGAATAAATGATGGAGTTTATAATGATAGAGAGTTTTTCCTGGGTGTCATCACTCTGAAAATCAAAGTGAAATGTCCACTTCAGCATCTGCAATCTGCAATCTGACCACTAGATGGGAGGATTTTACCCACTGTACCTTCAAGCCCAGTTTCATTCATTACTATCACAAACCAGTGTCTGCAAATTGAATTTCCAACAGCAGTAAAGTGAAAATCATGACGACAACAACAAGAGTTATAGAAGTTGTAGAGTGAAGAGGGTGAACTGACCTCAGAGTCTCCAGTTTACAGTCTGGACTCTGCAGAAAACCACTCAGCTCCTTAACTGATGAATCCTGAAGATAGTTCTCAGCACGGTCCAGCTCTCTGAGGTGGGAGGGGTTGGACTTCAGAGCTGAGAGCAGCCAACCACAGCTGATCTTTGACAACCTGCACCTCTCCAACCTGAATACGGAATAAATGATGGAGAGTGTCATTCACAGTTGGGTGTGCGCGCACGCGTGTGTGTGTGTGTGTGCGCGCGTGCGTGAGTGCGTATGTGCGCATACGTGTGTGTGTGTGTGTGTGTGTGTGTGTGTGTGTGTGTGTAATTTAAAACCAGTTTTACACATTTCTAATGGAATCAAAGTGAATTCCAACAAACTCAATTCAAAGTCATGACAACAATAACTGCAGCAGTTGTAGAGTGAAGAGGGTGAACTGACCTCAGAGCCTCCAGTTTACAGTCTGGACCCTGCAGAAAACCACTCAGCTCCTTCACTGTTGAATCCAGAAGGCAGTTCCAACTCAGCTCCAGGTGTCTGAGTTGGGAGGGGTTGGACTTCAGAGCTGAGAGCAGCCAATCACAGCTGAGCTCTAACAAACTACATCTCTACAACCTGAATAGAGAAGAAATGATGGAGAGTTTTTCCAGGGTGTCATCACTCTGAAAATCAAAGTGAAATGTTGACTTCAGAATCTGACACTAAAGCAATCTGAAATCTGACCACTAGATGGTAGGATTTTACACACTGTACCTTTCCACCCAATTTCATACAATTCAAACACAAAGCAGTGACTGCAAATAGAATTTCCAACAGCAGTGAAGTGAAAATCATGACAACAACAACAAGAGTGATAGAGGTTGTAGAGTGAAGAGGGTGAACTGACCTCAGAGTCTCCAGTTTACAGTCTGGACCCTGCAGAAAACCACTCAGCTCCTTCACTGTTGAATCCTGAAGGTGGTTCCAACTCAGGTCCAAGTGTCTGAGGTGGGAGGGGTTGGACTTCAGAGCTGAGAGCAGCCAATCACAGCTGAGCTTTGACAAACTGCACCTCCACAACCTGAATAAAGAAGAAATGAAGGAGAGTTTATAATGATGGAGAGTTTTTCCAGGGTGTCATCACTCTGAGAATCAAAGTCAAAAGTCGACTTTAGAATCTGACACTCAACAAAGGAGAGAGGGTGAGTGAATGAGCGCTGAAATCTGACCACCAGATGGCAGGATTTTACACTCTGTACCTTTAAACCAGGGGTGCTCACACTTGTTCAACATGCGAGCTACTTTTAAAATGACCAAGTCAAAAAGATCTACCTACTATACAATCGGTGTGTGTGTGTGTGTGTGTGTGTGTGTGTGTGTGTGTGTGTGTGTGTGTGTGTGTGTGTGTAACGCACATGTTTTGCTAGCAGCATCTCCCAGGATCTCCGGTGCTTCTGCTGTGCGTGACTTTGAAGCGTATTTTCCGAGCGAGGCCTCAAAACAAAATTCAGTACATCGGACATTATGACCAAGGGCCAATTCCAATTCCTCCCTTAACTCCTCAATCTCAACCCTCGCCCTTAACCCTCAATCTTTGGCCCTCAATCTTGGCCCTCAAAAATAAGTGTAAGGGCTTAGAAATGGGACACCCCTTAAGTGCAGTTACGTCTTCAGACTGTGGGGGGCTGCCTTACGCCAAAGCTAAGTCCAGTCTGTCAAGAAGACGACAACGACGAAGAAGAAGGAGAAGAAGAAAAAGACGATGAAATAGAAGAAGTCCTCCGTCGCTACACAACGAGGTACACAAGTAACGTGAAGCCGGGACCGCCGGTCCGGCTGACAAACATCGTAAAGTAAAAAAAATAAAAATGTTACGCAACAACGATGTCAATAATCCATAAAAAACTCTTAAACTAAGACAATAAAATGGTTTTGTAATATTTATATCTTTATTAACTAAGAAAATACTTCCATTTGTAGCTCGCTTTTTTGTCGCCCTCTTTTTCGAAGATGTCTTGGCGAAAATACGCAATGCCTTCTGGGTAGCCCTCACTGCCAAGGGTGGTCCCGGAGAATCTCAATATTGAGGGCGATACAGCCCTTAATCTCCTCCCTCAACGGGGACGTTCTTAGAATCGGGACAGCATTTGCACCTAGCAGGGAGCGCGCATTTTTGAGATTGAGGGTTGAGATTGAGGGTTAAGGGAGGAATTGGAATTCACCCCAAGATCAACCACAACCACCGTGTTTTCTAATCATTGACTTCCTGCCTGAACCATTCTACCTGCTGTAAGTGACGAGGACTCCACTCTTAAAGCTCTCTCTCTCTCTCTCTCTCTCTCTCTCTCTCTCTCTCTCTCTCTCTCTCTCTCTCTCTCTCTCTCTCTCCGACCTAATGGGCACCCCTGTTTCAAACCCAGTTTCACTCATTTCAAACACAAACCAGTGACTGCAAACTGAATTTCTAACAGCAGTGACGTGAAAATCATGACAACAATAACAAGAGTGATAGAAGTTGTAGAGTGAAGAGGGTGAACTGACCTCAGAGTCTCCAGTTTACAGTCTGGACCCTGCAGAAAACCACTCAGCTCCTTCACTGATGAATCCTGCAGTTGGTTCTGACCCAGGTCCAGGTGTCTGAGGTGGGAGTCGTTGGACTTCAGAGCTGAGAGCAGCCAATCACAGCTGAGCTCTGACAACCTGCAGCCCTCCAACCTGAATAGACAAGAAATGATGGAGAGTTTAGAATCAAAGTCAAATGTCGACTTTAGAATCTGACACTCAACAAAGGAGAGAGGGTGAGTGAATGAGCACTGCAATCTGAAATCTGACCACCAGATGGCAGGATTTTACACTCTGTACCTTTAAACCAGGGGTGCTCACACTTTCTCAACATGCAAGCTACTTTTAAAATGACCAAGTCAAAAAGATCTACCTACTATACAATCGGTGTGTGTGTGTGTGTGTGTGTGTGTGTGTGTGTGTGTGTGTGTGTGTGTGTGTGTGTGGAACGCACATGTTTTGCTAGCAGCATCTCCCAGGATCTCCGGTGCTTCTGCTGTGCGTGACTTTGAAGCGTATTTTCCGAGCGAGGCCTCAAAACAAAATTCAGTACATCGGACATTATGACCAAGGGCCAATTCCAATTCCTCCCTTAACTCCTCAATCTCAACCCTCGCCCTTAACCCTCAATCTTTGGCCCTCAATCTTGGCCCTCAAAAATAAGTGTAAGGGCTTAGAAATGGGACACCCCTTAAGTGCAGTTACGTCTTCAGACTGTGGGGGGCTGCCGTACGCCAAAGCTAAGTCCAGTCTGTCAAGAAGACGACAACGACGAAGAAGAAGGAGAAGAAGAAAAAGACGATGAAAAAGAAGAAGTCCTCCGTCGCTACACAACGAGGTACACAAGTAACGTGAAGCCGGGACCGCCGGTCCGGCTGACAAACATCGTAAAGTAAAAAAAATAAAAATGTTACGCAACAACGATGTCAATAATCCATAAAAAACTCTTAAACTAAGACAATAAAATGGTTTTGTAATATTTATATCTTTATTAACTAAGAAAATACTTCCATTTGTAGCTCGCTTTTTCGTCGCCATCTTTTTCGAAGATGTCTTGGCGAAAATACACAATGCCTTCTGGGTAGCCCTCACTGCCAAGGGTGGTCCCGGAGAATCTCAATATTGAGGGCGATACAGCCCTTAATCTCCTCCCTCAACTGGACGTTCTTAGAATCGGGACAGCATTTGCACCTAGCAGGGAGCGCGCATTTTTGAGATTGAGGGTTGAGATTGAGGGTTAAGGGAGGAATTGGAATTCACCCCAAGATCAACCACAACCACCGTGTTTTCTAATCATTGACTTCCTGCCTGAACCATTCTACCTGCTGTAAGTGACGAGGACTCCACTCTTAAAGCTCTCTCTCTCTCTCTCTCTCTCTCTCTCTCTCTCTCTCTCTCTCTCTCTCTCTCTCTCCTCTCTCTCTCTCTCTCTCTCTCCGACCTAATGGGCACCCCTGTTTCAAACCCAGTTTCACTCATTTCAAACACAAACCAGTGACTGCAAACTGAATTTCTAACAGCAGTGACGTGAAAATCATGACAACAATAACAAGAGTGATAGAAGTTGTAGAGTGAAGAGGGTGAACTGACCTCAGAGTCTCCAGTTTACAGTCTGGACCCTGCAGAAAACCACTCAGCTCCTTCACTGATGAATCCTGCAGTTGGTTCTGACCCAGGTCCAGGTGTCTGAGGTGGGAGTCGTTGGACTTCAGAGCTGAGAGCAGCCAATCACAGCTGAGCTCTGACAACCTGCAGCCCTCCAACCTGAATAGACAAGAAATGATGGAGAGTTTAGAATCAAAGTCAAATGTCGACTTTAGAATCTGACACTCAACAAAGGAGAGAGGGTGAGTGAATGAGCGCTGCAATCTGAAATCTGACCACCAGATGGCAGGATTTTACACACTGCACCTTTAAACCAGGGGTGCTCACACTTTTTCAACATGCAAACTACTTTTAAAATGACCAAGTCAAAAAGATCTACCTACTATACAATCGGTGTGTGTGTGTGTGTGTGTGTGTGTGTGTGTGTGTGTGTGTGTGTGTGTGTGTGTGTAACGCACATGTTTTGCTAGCAGCATCTCCCAGGATCTCCGGTGCTTCTGCTGTGCGTGACTTTGACGCGTATTTTCCGAGCGAGGCCTCAAAACAAAATTCAGCACATCGGACATTATGACCAAGGGCCAATTCCAATTCCTCCCTTAACTCCTCAATCTCAACCCTCGCCCTTAACCCTCAATCTTTGGCCCTCAATCTTGGCCCTCAAAAATAAGTGTAAGGGCTTAGAAATGGGACACCCCTTAAGTGCAGTTACGTCTTCAGACTGTGGGGGGCTGCCTTACGCCAAAGCTAAGTCCAGTCTGTCAAGAAGACGACAACGACGAAGAAGAAGGAGAAGAAGAAAAAGACGATGAAAAAGAAGAAGTCCTCCGTCGCTACACAACGAGGTACACAAGTAACGTGAAGCCGGGACCGCCGGTCCGGCTGACAAACATCGTAAAGTAAAAAAAATAAAAATGTTACGCAACAACGATGTCAATAATCCATAAAAAACTCTTAAACTAAGACAATAAAATGGTTTTGTAATATTTATATCTTTATTAACTAAGAAAATACTTCCATTTGTAGCTCGCTTTTTTGTCGCCATCTTTTTCGAAGATGTCTTGGCGAAAATACGCAATGCCTTCTGGGTAGCCCTCACTGCCAAGGGTGGTCCCGGAGAATCTCAATATTGAGGGCGATACAGCCCTTAATCTCCGCCCTCAACTGGACGTTCTTAGAATCGGGACAGCATTTGCACCTAGCAGGGAGCGCGCATTTTTGAGATTGAGGGTTGAGATTGAGGGTTAAGGGAGGAATTGGAATTCACCCCAAGATCAACCACAACCACCGTGTTTTCTAATCATTGACTTCCTGCCTGAACCATTCTACCTGCTGTAAGTGACGAGGACTCCACTCTTAAAGCTCTCTCTCTCTCTCTCTCTCTCTCTCTCTCTCTCTCTCTCTCTCTCTCTCTCTCTCTCTCCCTCCCTCTCCGACCTAATGGGCACCCCTGTTTCAAACCCAGTTTCACTCATTTCAAACACAAACCAGTGAATGCAAACTGAATTTCTAACAGCAGTGAAGTGAAAATCATGACAACAATAACAAGAGTGATAGAAGTTGTAGAGTGAAGAGGGTGAACTGACCTCAGAGTCTCCAGTTTACAGTCTGGACTCTGCAGAAAACCACTCAGCTCCTTCACTGATGAATCCTGCAGTTGGTTCTGACCCAGGTCCAGGTGTCTGAGGTGGGAGTCGTTGGACTTCAGAGCTGAGAGCAGCCAATCACAGCTGAGCTCTGACAAACTGCAGCCCTCCAACCTGAATAGACAAGAAATGATGGAGAGTTTAGAATCAAAGTCAAATGTCGACTTTAGAATCTGACACTCAACAAAGGAGAGAGGGTGAGTGAATGAGCGCTGCAATCTGAAATCTGACCACCAGATGGCAGGATTTTACACACTGCACCTTTAAACCAGGGGTGCTCACACTTTTTCAACATGCAAGCTACTTTTAAAATGACCAAGTCAAAAAGATCTACCTACTATACAATCGGTGTGTGTGTGTGTGTGTGTGTGTGTGTGTGTGTGTGTGTGTGTGTGTGGAACGCAGATGTTTTGCTAGCAGCATCTCCCAGGATCTCCGGTGCTTCTGCTGTGCGTGACTTTGAAGCGTATTTTGCGAGTGAGGCGTCTCCATCAGTTTACGCCAGGATTGCAGGCTCACGTGACAAGCACGGTAGTTTGGCGTGTATTTAAAGAAAACAACAGCCAAACTCTTTTTCCTGTTCCTGTCTGCTCTCATACAGAATGCAGGTATCTGAAGTATACATTGATTTTAACAATTATTATAGTTTCAGATTTAAAATGAAATCTGCTTTATGTCTCTTTATTTGATCTGAGCGGTGCAGAAGCCGATTCATCTCATTTACCTTTGACTGTAAAATCCAGCACATATAAAAACAAAATCCAGCACATCGTACATTATGACCAAGATCACTGAGTTCCTGCCTGAACCATTCTACCTGCTGGAAGTGACGAGGACTCCACACGATTGACCTAATGGACACCCCTGCTTCAAACCCAGTTCCACTCATTTCAAACACAAACCAGTGTCTGCAAATTGAATTTCCAACAGCAGTCAAGTGAAAATCATGACGACAACAACAAGAGTGATAGAAGTTGGAGAGTGAAGAGGGTGAACTGACCTCAGAGTCTCCAGTTTACAATCTGGACTCTGCAGAAAACCACTCAGAACCTTCATTAATGAATCCTGCAGCTGGTTCTGACTCAGGTGTCTGAGGTGGGAGGGGTTGGATTTCAGAGCTGAGAGCAGCCAATCACAGCTGAGCTTTGACAACCAGCAGTACTCCAACCTGAATAGAGAAGAAATGATGGAGAGTTTATAACGATGGAATTTTACCAGGGTGTCATCACTCTGAACATCAAAGTGAAACGTCGACTTCAGAATCTGCAACAAAAGCAGTCTGCAATCTGACCACTAGATGGGAGGATTTTACCCACTGTACCTTCAAGCCCAGTTTAGGGCGTGTTTTCATTGCCTCGCCTCACCACGGTTCGCCTCGGTACGATTGCGTTTTCATTGGCTCTGTGATTACGAGACCGTGGGCGGAGTCGACACGGTAAAGCGGGACAATGTTTTCCCCAGCATCACTTCTGTGCGATACACAACAGCGCAGCGATGGACAAAGTAGAAGTTGTTTCATACCTGCTGCTCGGTCTGTGGTTGCTTTTCTGTTCAAGAAAGAACACTTTCACTCACTGAAGTCACAGTTGATCATTTATGCAGCAACATTTATAATTTATTGTTTCGTTTTCCATGCGAGCAAATGTGTAGTTCAACCTTCATATTTTCACCAAAAGTAAACACGAGACGGATACAACGGGAAATAGCGTTTATTTAAAAACAAACAAACAGAAAAACAGACAGTAAACACGCCTCCTTATTTGAAATAGCTGCCCTCGCGAGCCAAGGACGACTTTGTTATATGCCGCGGTGTTTGAGGCTTCCTCGCGGCCAAGAGCCACGTCCTCTCGACGAATCAGTATTTCTTCTCTCCTCAAGACTCCTGGGGTTCCCTAGCTTACCGCGCCTCACGCAGGAGCAACTCGATTTGTTTTCTTTACAGAGCGCTTCGCCATTTGCCGTTTGTCGTTTTCGCGAATATGGTTGAACACACTCGCGACGTCGAGGGCATTCCCGGTTCGCCTGCCTCTCCCCAAAAGACGAAAGTAAACATGTATTGAAAAAGCTGTTTTCAAAAACTATATACACATAAATGTATTTGTACAACACCAATAGTAGCTACTTGTATTCACGGTAAAATGTACCTGACACGGAAGTTCTGTGTCAAAGGAGTTGGCGTGGATGTCCGCTCTGACAGGGAACATCGACGCGGACACGGAGCCAATCCAGTGCCCTGCTCGTCGCTACGTCACCACTAAACTCGCTTCGTCTTGCTCGGACCCTGGGGGATTGAGGTACCAAAACAGCGCCCCCTACAACTGTGTAGCGGCCAGTGCAAACACCCTAACACCATACCATGGCGAGGCGAGGCGAGGCAATGAAAACACGCCCTTTCATTCATTATCAAAAAAAAAGTGTCTGCAAATTGAATTTCCAACAGCAGTGAAGTGAAAATCATGACAACAACAACAAGAGTGATCGAAGTTGTAGAGTGAAGAGGGTGAACTGACCTCAGAGTCTCCAGTTTACAGTCTGGACTCTGCAGAAAACCACTCAGCTCCTTCACTGATGAATCCTTAAGGTGGTTCCAACTCAGGTTCAGCTCTCTGAGGTGGGAGGGGTTGGACTTCAGAGCTGAGAGCAGCCAATCACAGCTGAGCTTTGTCAACCAGCAGTTCTCCAGCCTGAATATAGAATGAATATTTGATTTCTTCCATGGTGTAAATGTCATATTCAGAGTCATTTCTCCCTGTTGATGATCCAGATGTGCAGCTGTTGGGATCACTGAGTCATTCAGTGACTTTCCTTGCTCCTTCAGACGTTCAATGGCCAAGTCAACAGCGCGGTTCAGTCTAAGCCAGTAGTCAAAGGCATCCTCACCCTTCCCAGGAAGAGTGGTGTAAAAGTCTGCTAATGGGAGTGGTGAACACGGAACAGAATCAAAGTGCTTCCGCAAGAGACCATAAATGGCATCGGGGTTACAGGTGATGTTAATACCACTGTTCCTGGTCCCAAACCTGACAACATCCTTTGCTTTGCCACCAAGATGAACAAGGATCTCCTCCGCTTGTTCCTCAGGTTGCAGATTCCCCCTCTTAATGAAACTCCTCATGAGCTCCTCCCACTCCTGGACGGAAACAGAGTCTGAGTTGTCTCCTCTGAAGCAGGGGGGCTCCTTCAGCTTTCGATGAGGGACATATTGCAAATGGGACACGTCAAAAGCATTTGTGGCAGACACATTTGCATGGCTAGGTCGAGGGGTAGCACTATGTAAAGGGGAACTGGCTAGCATATCAGCATGGGCAGGTGAAGGGGCAGCACTGAGTAAAGGGGTAGTGACAGATGCACTGAGGTGAGAGATAATGTCCTGTGCCACCCGCTGGCTGACCTGTTGAATCAATGCATCACCCATCTGACCTACAATACTAGCAGCAATAACACCAAAAGGAGTTACAAAAACATTACCCTGAGGATTACTCATCTTTCCAAAAAGTTAACAAAACACAATACCACAAAACAAAAGGATGAAACCATAAAAGGCCTAGACTGGAAACTGAAAAAAAAAAAATAATAATAATAATAAAAAATAAAATAAAAGTACATAAACCCTCTATCTGATGTCTAACACTGCACAAAAGCAACACATCTGACCGACTTCAGTGACCGCAGATGAACAGCAGCAGCAGAACAGTCCCCGGGTCGCTCTGCAGCATCGGTAGCACAACAAAAGAGTCTCGAGTCACGGCACCAATGTGACCTCTCCTATTCTGTCCTGCTTGCTGTATAATGAAGACTTGCAGAAGTCAGGTGTGGAGCAGCAGTTTATTCTCTGAAACAGAATGGGACACAACCATAACTTGCTCCGTGAAACTTGGTCACCTCCTGCTTCATGGGCTTCCTCTGTACTGAAGTAGTGATCGTATAGTTGTTGTTTCTACAATACAAATAATATTAAAAATAAAATACATTTTTCTACAAAATACAAAAAAATGACATTCGCAATTTCAATAATTCGCTCCCTAAAGCTCCATTTTTATACACTGTAACATTCTTCCAGTTACACACACATACCTGAAACAGAATGGGACACAACCATAACTTGCTCCGTGAAACTTGGTCACCTCCTGCAGAGACAACGTGCTCCGTATGAGAGCTGTGTGCTGCTAATGGACATGCTAGCATGCTAATCGTTTTTAATAGCAATAAAAAAACCGAACTTTGCTAAAAATAAATAAATAAAATGAAATAAAATAAAATAAAAAAATTAAATGAAAGACACCAGCACACATTTAAACACTGAAACACAGTTAGATGAAGCATAGCTCAACTTATTGCATTAATTTCTGTCTCAGCAGGGAGGAGACCGTCTCACCTGCTTCATGGGCTTCCTCTGTACTGAGGATCGCCCAGAATGCAAAGCGCTAACTTCAAAATAAAATACAAAATAAAATAAAAATAAAATATAAAGAGCCATGGCTGTGCCCCAACCAAGTTTAACATGATTGAACACAATTTATTTTGTGTGTGTGTGAGAGAGAGAGTGGATGACGCCTTGCAGGTGCGGTCCTGGATGTCGGCTGCTGATTGGACGCGCCACGTCTGAGAAGGAGGAGCAGTCGATCCAGCCTGACTGTCATCCCTCCTCCGCTCCCAAGTCTGCAGTTAGTCACTTCTGAAATGGTGTGAGAGCACGCAGCCGTAGGTAGTGATGGCCGATGGAGGCTTTGTTGAAGCTTCGACACTTGTTTCAAAAAATGGTTCATTACTCGAGGCTTCAATGACACAGTGCTCGAGGAGGTCATCTAGTGCTCAATAAAATGAAGTGCAATAGAAACGTGTTCATTGTTTCATAGGTTGTTTGGGATTTGATTCGCCATGCATTCTTGTTGGACAACACTACATGCTTGTACGGTTCAATGCTGACACAATAAAATAAAAATGACAAATAAAGACAATGTCTCTTTTTTGGCACGACTGATTGTAGTAGACTATAGCTCTATACTTAGCCTGACAGTTTGTGCAATGAATTATATTATATCCTAAAACAAGACTAAATAGCCCATAGTTTAAAAATATGTTCAATAGTAAGTGTTCAGTGGGTCAGATGTCAAATGTGATCTATTTAAAATGTAGAATAGATGAGCTAAATAACACATATATAATACACGTTGATGGGAATTGAACCGTCGCCTCAGTCTTGCAAGTCCAAGATTGTCATAATGTACCACAAACCCAAATCACACTCCCTTTTTTCATCGAAGCTGTTTGAGTAGCGTTAGCACACCGTGATTCCTCATCAACTACAGGCCTACACTTCAAATAATTATGAGAAAAATCCAACGTAAAGAGAGCACTTCCATTAGGAAAAATATGGCCATTCGAAGTGAAGTATTAAGACAATTAATCAGGTTTGTACTGCTTGATTAAACACATTCATCCCGTTCCAGTGCACTAAAACCCACTTCCCTTCAGGACCGTGTCAGCGAAGCCAAAACTTCCTTGAGTGACGCTGTTTCCCAGCATGCAATGCGAGCTAGCGATTCACAATACTATTTCATCACAAACATGGATGTAAAAAATAAAAAGGAACGAAAAATGAAACTTCAGGAACACCAACCATTGCAATACAAGCAGAACTGGGCCCAAGTTTTATATTATGTACACCATAATACAGCCTTCTGGTGGACAAGCCATACTATTTAATCCGTGTCCTCCTATGGCACTTCCGTGGGAGGAAGCTCGTCGTAGAGGTCACGTGCTGGTTGCTCGTCACTCCACAGATCACCTCGGGAAGGTCGTTGCCCTTGCAGGGTACCTGGTTCAGGTGAGTATATGGAAAATATGGGTCAATGTGGTCAGTCGTAACAAGAGAAGCTTGCTGGCAAAAGTAATGCACTACAAGTGGATGTGACACTTTTTTCTTGTTTTGTATGAGCATTTAAAAAAAACAACAACATAATAATATGGATTTTGACCATGTATGTTTTGGAGTTCATTGAAAGAGGTTAATATAT
Organism: Nelusetta ayraudi; assembly: GCF_046127955.1. Taxonomy (NCBI): domain Eukaryota; kingdom Metazoa; phylum Chordata; class Actinopteri; order Tetraodontiformes; family Monacanthidae; genus Nelusetta; species Nelusetta ayraudi. The sequence goes on along the minus strand of NW_027466192.1, from coordinate 96,786 downwards.
ATATATATATATATATATATATATATATATATATATATATATATATATATATATATATATATATGTGTGTGTGTGTGTGCGTGTGTGTGTGTGTGTAACTTTAACTAACTTATCTATTTCTATCCATCTATCAAACTTACTATCTAGGGATCTATCTACTACTAACTCTCAAAAAACTAACGGACAACCAAGAGCAACAAAACCAACCTACTGCAATTTGTATATTTTAGTGTGTGTGTGTGTGTGTGTGTGTGTGTGTGGGGAGGGGGTGGGGGGGGAGGGTTAAAATGAGCACAGTGATGGTTCCGCAGCATAAAGTGTATCTTCAGTCGTCGATTGTATGTGTGGTAGTCCCTCGGGTTCAGCCCAGCTGATTTAGTGTTCGGTGAGAGGACCCTTGCGTCTGTTAAGGGGTAAGTGGCTTTCCGATGTTAAATGAGTAGAGAATAATGTGTTAGATTACGTCATTTTTTTTCCGCGAACGCTTGCATCGTGCTTGTGAAACTGCTCACCAAACTCTTGTCGCCAGCCAGTCTAAAATGAAGCGGCAGTTTGACAAGAAAGCTGTGGCTCGAGTTTTTGAGACAGGCGACCGAGTGTTGGTATTGTTGCCGTTACCCGGTTCCCGTTTGCAGGCTGGTTTTTCTGGTCCGTATGTCGTGGAGCGCAAACTTTCCGATACAGATTATGTAGTGCACACTCCTGATAGAAAACGATCGTCCCGCGTCTGCCACGTCAAAATGTTGAAAAGTTACGCCCGGTTCACACTGGACGTGGAAGCGCCGCAAAGTGAAGCGCTGCGAAGTGAAGCGCTGCGAATCGCCGAGCGCTTCCATCAGCGCCCATGTTAATCAATCAGTGCGTTTACATGCAGAGCTTAATCGGACTAAGCAATCATTCGGTTTTCTCGTCCAATCGGAGTTCTCACCTTGGTCCCCGTATACATGCAGCTGAGAAATTCAAATTATTGACGGGTCCTCCTCCCAACACTAGGGGGTGGAGTGAGTCTTTTCAGCCGGTCAGCTGCTTTCGGTTGACATATTAAATCTATTATGATATGGAACGATAGTTCATAATGTACGTGTTACTTGCTTTGCAGATAAGGTGTACCCTATTTCTTGTGCTCCTGGTTATTTTAAAAGGCAGACAAGAACGTTGTTTGCTGTTGGAGGGCTACAACAACCCTTCGATGCTACGCTTTGTGCCGTCGCGACGGACCCCAAACTCTCGTTCTTGTTGGATTCGGGTTCGGAGCAGACTGGTGGGAGAGTTTGTGTACAGGTTTTGCAAAGGAACGGTGTCTTCAGTTATACAAACGCTCATTAAAGTGCCGACCGTGGAGGAAGCTTGTGCCGCTGCACGCCGTTTCCAGCAGAATAACAGCGAAATTACCCAAATAAAAACAAATCAGGAAAACATCTCTTTGCTGTGCTTTTATTTACAAAGTTAAAATTCTTCTAACTTACAAAAAATGTGAACGAAAAGGTAGAAATATAAATACGAAGGAATACGTATTTGTTCAGGGGTGCGCAAAGCCGGAGCCCTGCATTTGCTGCGCTACCCTTTTTAAAAAGGTCTCCGTTGCGCGTTATTTTAATATGTCCATCTCTTTTAGAAGAGAAAGCATCGCCCCGGTCTCATCCTCTCTCCAAATGTCAACATTCTTATTCGCGTTTGCCAGGTTGTTTTTCGCGCCGTCTGTTTTGTTAGACGACGTAGTTGTGCGGTCATGAGTCGCGAGAGCGAGGCGTGGCGCATGCGCACTCGCATTGTCCAGTTAATAGTCCGATTAAGGCGTATACATGGCAGAGAAATTCGAATTCCAATCGCATTATCTGGTTGTCTCAGTCGGGGTTCTCCGATTCCAATCGGAGTTCTCAAACTCCGATTCCAATCGGAGTTCTCAAACTCCAATCATAATCGGAGTAAGGTGTTTACATGCACGTGAGTTCTCCGATCATAATCGGACTAAGGCAATAATTCGATTTTCTCTAGTGCCATGTAAACGCACTGAATGTAGTGGTTCAGACCAGACGCGAACAGGCGCGCGGCTCGTGCCATTCATTTCAATGGAAGTGGAAGCGCCGCGTCAACGAATTTCGCGAGCGAGGCTCCAACTGGTTCACACCAGACGCGAACAGCTCCGCGACGGTCGACAAGCGCTTCTGCTCAGCTGCACTCTTTTTTTCACTCCCACTTTTTCACTTCTTTTTTTTTCTTTAAAAAAATAGAATAAAATAAATCATTTTCGTCATCGCCCCCCCTCGCCCCGTAGCCAGCCCGCTCCATAGCTCACTTTTGTGCGTGTGTGTGTAAATAAATAGAAACACGCACTCAGGTGTCCATCTCAAGACAAGACCTCTTTCATAATGATCATTGACTGGCATCTCTAGGATCAAACAGACGTATTTTGATCAAGTCTTCCTCTGTGTGTGTGTGTGTGTGTGTGTGTGTGTGTGTGTGTGTGTTTAATCTCTCTCGCACTCTGATACAATGTACTGACAAATATAACATACAAATATGATATATGATCTAATTTGTCATTGGGTTTTTATTTTGAAATTAGTTTATTTTGAAAATTCACCGGATTTTCTCGTTTTTATTGAGCGACTTCCTGTACTATTGACGAGGACCGCTCGCGGCTCGCGCACGAAATAGAGCAGACGCCGAAACAACAAATGCATGCCGCGAGCCGCGCAACCACCACATTGATTAACGTGGGCGCTGAATGGAAGCGCTCGGCGGCGCTTCGCTTCCACGTCCAGTGAACTGACGTTAAATGCATGGCGCGATCCGCGAGGGGAGCCGCGCGCCTGTTCGCGTCTGGTGTGAACTACTACATTGCTTAACATGGGCGCCGAATGGAAGCGCTCGGCACTTTGCGGCGCTTTGTGGCGTGTAGTATCTGAATCTATGCATATGTCCTCATGTGATCTTATGTGTATGGCCTGATGTGAACTCAGCGGTGAACCCGCTGTGGCACTCTTTCCCTAAGGACGTTAGGGTCCATATATGGTCTTGTCGTTGCCAAGGTCCACCAAATTGAAACCAGATGGCCATTGGGGGTGCAATTATGGAATGCATACATCCTCCTCCACTTCCTGTATCTTCCTCCCTGGTTGCAGGGGGTATAAGAGGAGATGTGAACAAAGGATCATCGGAGTTGCTCACATCTGGCCCAGAGACATCCCCAGGCGTTCTAGGTGCCTGTCTGACTCTTGACTTCTTTGAAATAAACCAGTTTTTATCCAACTAAGTCTGTGTCAGTGAAGACTCCTTCAACGTCTACATCACCTGAATCCACCAGAAGAATTCACCACAGGCGCTTCCGCGTCCAGTGTGAACCGGGCGTTACGTCGCTCGGAAAAATGTGTCGCCTGAGCCTCCGACCCCTCCGTGCCCATTGGCGGAGGGAGGGCTCATGAAAAAAAAAAAAAAAAAAAATCGGTGTTCATTCGGCGCGCCTGGGAAACTCTGAAATTATGAATAACTTAAGCTTGTTTTTGTCCCATTTGCCTGCATCAGCCCGTCATGATATTGTTAAATTAATTGAGAGCCACCCACTATTGTTTTCTGACCACCCCCGCCGTACGTCATTTTTGCACCATGACATAGAAGTAGAGGGACATGCCACAAGTAAGCAGCAAGCACATCCATTCTGGGAAGATAAGAAAGAAGCTTTGGCTCTCCTTCTGACAATGCCCATGTTGATGTTAATTTGGGGTCAGGTTTTTACAGACTATAATGCCCTCGTGGTCCTGGATAGGATGCGCAATCAAACCAGCCGTACATGCGGTGGTCTCTGCTCCTGCAAGACTTCAATCTCCAGATTTGCCACAGGAAGGGGGGTTGATAAATTGTGTTGGCAGATGCGTTATCACGTGTACATGTGGACTAACTGCGGAATTCTTATTTCAGGGGAACTGAGGATTTTCTTGTTTAGTTTTGTTTGTAGGTATGTTAATAGGGTTTAGTTCTTAAGAGAGGGGGTGTTATGACCCACAGGTGGATCTAGGTGCCTCTATCTAAATAACTATTACCAATTTTAAACGTTTAGTTTTTTACTACTACACAAATGTAAAGTCAAACAACATACGCTTACAGAAACTCACACAACAAAATATAAATTAAAATGTGTAAAACAAAAAGAAAAAAAAAATCAGCATTCAGATAACAGTTTTGTCCTTTAGTGAAGATTGACAATGAGAAAAACCAAGAGCCTCATCTTTGTGCGGCTGATCCTGTTTCTTCTCTCTGTAAATATCTGCCCTGTTTTGGAGAAGATTCTCTCTGAGGGGACTGATGTTGCTACAATGCACAGTCTCCATGCCATCACATGTGTAAGGCGTCGGTAAATTGAAGCCTGCAGTTTGCAGTTGCAGCTGTTGCACGACAAAACGGGTCAACCAACCCGACAAACGAGCCGGGTGATAATCGGCTCCGATCGGCTTGCGATGGAATTGGGACACCCGGGACAACACCACCTTTTTTTTACCTGCCGCACGGAATGACGTTGAGCGTAACGTACGCTAAATCATAATATCGCGCCAGTCAAGGTCATATCGCGGGCCTGTCCCGCTCACCAGATATCCAAGAAGGTTGGTGAGGGCTGAGCGGGCAAAACCTTTGGTGACTAAGTACCGAAGGGGTGAATTTTTTCTCGACCTTTTTGCGCCTGATTAAAAAAAGGGGGCACAGGGACGCCTGTGCAGCTACAAGTAATAAGTCTAGACAGGGATGGGGAAGAACCAGCGCAAAGTGGCTGCTGCAGTTCCCCAGGGGGGACAAATTGTGGACGACATGCGGAAAAAATACGGTCCAGATTGTCTTGATATGTTGGATGTTTGGGTTGAAAAGTATGGTTTCCCAGAGGGGGGATCACTGAGTATGGAGGAATTGAGAAACCTCCGGGATAAACTGAATATAGCCGAGGGAAAGGTTACAAAAAAGAAAAACCCAAACAGGTGGGAGATTCAAATCATCAAAGATCATGAAAGGTGTTTTTCATTCTGGAAACCTGAAGCAGAGGTCAGGGACAGGAAACAAGTAAAGAAACGTGTGAACAGCGCTGGGCGCTGGAGCACAGGGGTGACAGAGATAACGGCAGAGGGTGCACACACTCACTCACACTCCCCAGAGGAGGGAGAAAAAGGAGCCACTCACACACGAGCATTCAAATGCACCAAATCGTCTGTATCCTTCTCTTACAGGCCTGAGGGACCCTCTCCTGGACATGCCTGTCTTCCCTCCTCCCGCCTGCCCTCATCCAACGCTACCACCGTACAACCCTGCGCACTCCAGCACCGACGCCGCAGCGTCGCCACGTTCATCAGGACTGCCGTCAACCAAACGGCCAGCCTCATCACTGCTTTCAGACAAGGGCTGCTCCCCCAGATCGCCAAAGCAGTTAACAGAAGCTGCTGCGTGGGGATTGAAGATGCCCGGCTGACAGAGGTCCGACGTCATGCAGTGCACGCTGAGAGGCTTCTGCAGGAGGCCAGCGATGCAGAGGACAAGAAGATAAAGCGTGCCTCCCTCACCATGATGAAGCACCTCAGTGACACGGCGAGACAGCCCTACAGGAACAACGACAACCGACGAAGGGCGACTAGCGGAGACAGAGGCGAAAAGGGGGCGTGCCACATCTGCGGCCGCATGGGTCACTGGGCCAGAGAATGCCCTGACAAAGGAAGACACCGCGGGCAGAACCATGCCCACCGCAGCCAAGAGAGTGATCGCGAGGACCGGAAAAGTGGATCCAGAGGGGACCAGGACGTGTTTATGTAGCATAATTGTGGCAAAGCACTGTTCCTGCTTTTGTTGTGGTTTGTGGCGTGTGTGAGAGTGATCAGTGAGCAGGGTGCAGTTACCCACTTCTACCAGTGGAGGTCGTGTTCGCCCCGGGGAATAACGCTAGAGAGGTCTCTCAAGTGGCTCGTGAGACCTATGTGGAGCGAACCGTCGTAGCGGACGTTAACGTGTGTGTTATCTGTTGTGCTTCCACAGGTGAGAAGGGGAAATGGTTGAAAATAAGAGCAAATGTATGTGTGGCTGTTTCGTAATTGAAGTCTGAGATCGAGGGTATGTGAGTTAAATTTACGTTTTGAATGTATCGTCTCCGAGTGATTACCTAGCGAAGAGGAAACAACGGCTAGCCCGTTGCTAGGTTACCAGGAGGCGGGGTTGACGCTCGGTTACGTTAGTGTTCGTTTAACGTTATGGGATGTTTATTCAGTAGAAATGTGAATATTTAAATGTATATGAGTAAGATTGAATGTGGGAAACGACATGATTAATAAGTTCAAGTCGAAGTCGGGTATGGATCTGTGTTTTGAAATGTAAAAAGTAGATAACGCTCGAGAGGAAGTCTCTCAAGTGGCTCGTGAGACCTATGACCGTAGTAGCGGACGTTAACATGTGTATTGTCTGTTGTGCTTCCACAGAAAACCAAAATAAAAGCTTCTAAAGAAACAAAGAAAAACAAAAATAAATGTGTCTTCACAACATTACCACGCTACATTTACGTTTGACTATCTGCTTTAATATAAAACCGCAAAAAATGTGTTTTATAATTTTCTTTATATAATCTACAAATGTAATTGTATGATCCAGGGAAAATTCCATGTTTGTTTGCGAAACTCATTGGAAGAATGAAGAAAATCTGTTCGATTGTTATTGTCATGAACATGAATCACAAAACATAAATATAAAAATATATATATATATATATATATATTTTTTTTTTTCATGTGTCACTTTAACAGAGACAACACCATCTGTAATTACTATGTTTGGTTGCATTTCCCTGGCAGGCAAAGATAGATGGAAGAGACATCCTTCTGGGTGGAAAATGGGACTGGCTTGTCTGTGGATGGTGGAGGCTCGCTGGGCTCATCAATCCGTCCATCCATTCACCTTGTTCGTCTCATCCTGACTGCAGCACGCCACTGTGGAGGCTTGACATAACACACATTAGATTAATAACAGAAAAGCAAAATGTGACTTATGGTGTATTATTTAGTGTGCTTCAGTTATAATTCTCATAATAATGACTGTTTTGCTGGCTTCACACAATATATATAATTGGCCTGTCTTAGTTAAAAGCCCACTCACCACGACAAGGTGCAGGCCAAGAGTGGGAACACAAACACAGACCAGAAACGAACAGGACAAATTCAGACAAGACTACAAAAAACACAAACACAAATAACACTAATATCACTTTGACCACTATCTTTTTTCACAAGAACTTTTATTTCTTTACAAATTGAACCTTAGATTGTGTCACAACAAACTAAATAAACCCTTGAAACAGCCAACAAAACATGAAATAACACTTCATCAATATTATAATGAGTATCCTCATAAATGATTTCAAGATAACTTTCAACACTTTCTTACAATTTTTTTTTTACGTCTGCCGTAATGATTTTCAAGTTTTTTTCATGTGAATATTTTAACATTGAACATGTTAACTGAACAGTCAATGTAAAATCCCTTCATTGTTGCTCTGACCTCTTCATCATTTGTGACCTCTTCATCATTGGTGATCTGTACATCATTTGTGACCTCTACATCTACATCAGACACAGTATGGCTGTCACATGGTTCCTGAATCACGAGAAAACTGTCTTCTTCCAAGATCTCTGACACCTCTTTACATTTTTTAGAATATGTGTGGTCAAAGATTTGATCAAAATCACGTGTGTGTGTGTGGGTGTGTGTGTGACTCACTTACCTTTTGTTTGGTAGACATGCTCTTACCTGATTTGAAGAAACTAAAAATGGTTGGGACAGCTGTTGAAGTTAGGCACTTTCTCTCACCACGCAAAATGAAAGATTTCTCCTCAAAGTGAAGAGCACACAGCCTGGAGTTGTCATTGGGTGTCCAGTTTTTTCTTCTCACATTTTCCACCCATTTGTGCAACCTTTTTCTGTTCCCAAAAGGAAAGCTGTAAAAAGCAAAACATTCCAAAAATAAATGTACAATATTTTTTTTTGTGTAATTTTACTTAAAATTGGGTATGCAAACATATTTAACTAATTTAAACTTAAACACAATGCAGACAGTTGTGCAGAAAGTTTAGTGTTAGCTAAAATATCGGGCACACAGACGTACTTATTATGTATACATTTCTTTCCATTGTAACAGGTCACTACCAGATCTGCAATCCATTACCTAGAATTGGTTTTCCTTAAACTGATGTACAGGATTACTAATCTGACTTTGATGGGCAAATTTGACAACAGAATACAATTATGAAGCACTAAAACACAGGACCACAAAACAATTAAATGCATGATGAAATAATGATATGCTTTGTTAAATGAAATAAAAGCGCTGCCGCCTCACAGCAAGAAGGTCGTGGGTTCGATTCCGGGGCCTGGACCTGGGACCTTTCTGTGTGGAGTTTGCATGTTCTCCCTGTGTCTGCGTGGGTTCTCTCCGGGTTCTCCGGCTTCCTCCCACACTCCAAAAACATGCATGTGAGGTCAATTGAACGTTCTAAATTGTCCGTAGGTGTGCATGTGAGTGTGAATGGTTGTTTGTCTCTATGTGGCCCTGCGATGAACTGGCGACTTGTCCAGGGTGTCACCCTGCCTTCGCCCTAAGACAGCTGGGATAGGCTCCAGCAGACCCCCGTGACCCTGAATAGGAATAAGCGGGTATAGAAGATGAATGAATGAATGAATGAAATCTTTACTGAATGAATGACACATTTTATTTCACTCGTCGTTTATGTAATTATTATTTTTTGCTCCATAGCTTTCATGATTCAGCATTACATGTTAAGAGTGATGAATTGCATGAAAAGAGAGAGCACTCGCTGATAAATTAACATGGTATACTGTTTAATTCCATGAGGACGACAAAATATTTGCAAATTTGTGTTAGCTACACACATCGACAGGTGCAAGAGAAAGGGAGGAACTTTCAAGATCGTTGAGTTTTTATTTTTTATTTTTTTAGTTCTGATGAAATAAATAGACCAATCATTTTATTACTTTGTCTGCTTTCCAAAGAGGTTATTAATTAAAAAAATATGTGTGGCAGTGCTGTTATGGTCCATAGAGAGTTGCTTCAAAGAATTATCATTTATTATTCAGTGGCACATTGCTCACTTGTTTAATACACAAATAATAGTATATTATTATAATAATACTATTTTATTAATATAATAATAATGATAATAATAATAATAATGATAATAATAATAATAATAATAATAATAATCATTATTATTGATAAAATTTTGAAACAACAATCGTCAGTTGTTCCGTAAAAAATACATTAATTTCCATGTTGAATTTTGTACGGTTCGTGAGCGCGCACGTCTGTCAGTGACGATCTCCACACTGACACAACTGCGCATGCTCTATTATACCATCAATGCGAAAGTCAAAAGGTTTTTGGGAGCCATGCGCTGGGTGAGCAACTTCATTGAAAGGAATGGGACGCCATCTTGGACTCTGGGGGCTTGCCGCACTGTCACGCAGGTTGTGACGTAGCGGGCCGGCGACGCCGACAGGTATGATGTGAATGATTGATAGCTACCATTCGTTCCCATTAGCGAGAGGATTAAAAACAAACAGACACCATAATGGCATCAAAATGGACTTATCCCAGCGGTGCGGAAAAACGGAAGGAAAAGAAAACTGATCAAGAAAAACTTGCAAAGGGGAAAGGTAAGTTATTTGTTTGTGATGTGGGCTGGAGAGGTGGAGGTGAAACGCTGTTGTCCCCCCCCCAAGTTTGTTTATTTGTCCTGCTAGCCAGCTAGCTAGCGTCGAATAAATGTTAGCTGGCTGGCTAATATTTGTTCGTCATGAATCAGCGTTTTTGTTTGTTTTATGAAAGTTGACCATATCCTGTCAAGTTGGCCTATCCTGCCATGGGAATGACTGATTGACTCCACACCCGTTCATTCACATTCTAACAGGGAGGGAGGGAGGGAGGGCATGTTGTAGTTGTTGTTGTAGTCAGTCCCCTGTTATTGTTCAGTGGAAGTTGTCTCTCACATATTTGACTCTTAATGTTATTTTAGCCTTAACTTAGGATGAATTTACTAAGCTTAGTTTGTATTTTGTAGGCCCTTCATTAGAAATGTGCTACTGTTTTATAATTCAAAGAAATATTTTATGGAAATACTTTTTTTGGCATGGTGTTGACTATTTTAGACTATTGTGGTAGTGGGTCATTTATCTTAGTTTTATTACTTTAACTAGTACAGTGTGTAAAGTAATGCCAAAAACTCTTAAAAGTGACAGTTTTGTAATTGGGTAAAAGCTTTAAAGGGACACTGCAATCATAATGTTTAATTTAAAAACAAATAAATTTTTAATTTTCCTATATTACTGCAACATCACTGTAATAATAAAATAGGAAAATGTGCTTCTGATCTGTTTTGCTTGATGATCTAGTGAGCTTTGTTTCTGCAGGAGCAATTCTAAAATATGTTGGCGCTGCAGACATTGAACCCGAGGGATCTCCCGAACATCCTGACCAGGAAGCTCCAGGACCAACACGTTCCTCAGAACCTCCTTCTGTCCAGGTGAATAATGTGTGTTATTCTTAGTAGCTAAGCTGATAAGTGTGGGACGAAGCTAAGGCAATTAAGCATTATTTTAATTGTTGGTTTGCTTTTTAGTGTTGCACTTGTTGGTTTGTTGGATTTTCTTATTTAAAGTAAGCATTTTTTTTTTTTTAATGAATACTCAATCTGTTGTATTTATTGACATATAGAGGATTCTTTTCCTAGTATTATAGTGTTTGTTTGTTTTTGCAAGAGTTGCTCAACTGAAGATGTTTAATTTTACCTGTAGCCTGTTTTGCTCACGAGGTGTAATAGATTGTGGAATCTTAGTAGACCTTAGTAGACGCACGCTGCTGAGAGTGGCAGCGATCAGCTCCGATGACCGTGGTGCTTGTAAATAAGGCAAATGCGCCATCTAGTGGGACGCAACATGTTTACTCGTGTTGGAGCAATGACAAGTACTACTAACAAAAAAAAAGATGCACAGGGTAAAAAAAATAATCATAAACTCAAGCCCAACAAAGATAACAGATGGGCATAACTGTACTTAGTAATGATTACTAGTACTACCAACATTTGTATATTTTACTTTCAACTCGAATTTGAACTATTCATCCCCTTTTTTCGGCAGCCATTAACACTAATAAATTAAATTAAATCAAAACAATAAATTCAAGCTGCAAGCAGCGTTTGCGGGACTGAGCCGCCGTGGCCGACGCGATGCCCGATGACCCCCGATGACGCCTGACCCCTGTCGACGCCCGCAATTGACCCCCGTCCTCTGCCGACGCCCGGCGACATCTGCTGAAGGAAGTCTATGCAAATGATGCAGATTTCTCACCTCCATTTTTTTTTTTGGAGGATGCTGTCAAATGTAAAATATTGGCCTTGATGAGACAAATACGTAGGTATTTGAATGACGTCTGTAGCACTTTTCTAAAGGAAACTGCAGGCATTTGTGTGTTGACAAAGAGGGAGAAGAGGTCTAATCATCATATGCTTGTGTATGCAAATGATGCATATTTTTGACCTGCATTTTTTTTTAAGTGGCTGTCAAATGTAAAATATAGGTCTTGATGAGACAAACACATGGATGTTTGAATGACGTCTGTAGCACTTTTGTAAAGGAAACTGCAGCCATTTACAGTATAGTGTGTGTGTGTGTGTGTGTGGAAGTAGGGATGTGCGATACCACTATTTTTCCTTTCGATACGATACCAGGTGATACCAAGGCTAGTATCCCGATACCAATACAGATACCGATACTTTTAGATGTCCAACTTGTGTATATGAAAATGATGACTTTTACAACGAAAACTCGTGAATGTTATTATAAAAAATGTATTTTATACCTATGTATAAGAATTAAACAAGCTGCCAAATATCAGACTTTGTTTTAATTTTAATCAGAGAAATCAAAACAACAGGTCAACTGAAAATCTGAGCAAATCTCTCTCAAAAAAGAGAAAATAAGAACAGCTGCTCTCAATTCAATATAATTCTTTTTGGACCAGACAGAGTGGTCTTCAGGTTAGACCTTGACAGAATATGTCTCTCTTTGGGAGTCATCTATGAAAAATTTAAATATTCTTGATGTAAAAGGAAGTCTTTTTATGGGAAGTATAACTCACATACCACCACAAATAGACTAAATCGCAACTGTTTTACTTGAAATGTGCCATTAAAGTAATTTAATTATTATGCTTTTCCAACTTAAAAGTGACACTGAATTGTGTTAAGATGATGGCAGGAATGTGAGTTAAAGGAGGAAAACATTTTTATCTAACTAAATAAATAAATAAAATATGTTTTAATGAAAAATTGACAAACATTCTGGTATTTTATGTAAATTTATCTTATCTACGTCTATATGCCTGTGATGGTCGGCACTGGGATGTATTTTCACTCCACCTGGATATTGCCTTTCTCTCTGCAGTGCTGGTTGGAAATTGCGCTAACGTTGACGGGGGGAGGGAAGCACGCTATCGCTGTCGCGCTACGCTAACGTGTCGGCAAAGTTAACGTGCCAAGTTTCTTTGCGGGGGGGGGGGGGGGGGGGACTGGACTCCAAGATGCTCCTGCTGATCACTGCTATGCTGGAGCTGGAGATGTGGCCTGTGATGTCTGCACTGGGAGGAAACTGAAGGCCCTCAAGTCCTGTCTGGTCTGTCGGGCCTCCTACTGTGACTCTCACCTCCAGCCTCATCGTGATGCTGCTCCCCTACAGAGACACAAGCTGGTGGAACCCAGCCAGCAGCTCCAGGAGAACATCTGCCCTCGTCATGATGAGGTGATGAAGATGTTCTGCCGCACTGATCAGAAGATCATCTGTGCTTTATGCTGTATGGATGAACATAAAGGTCATCAGACAGTGTCAGCAGCAGTACAGAGGCCTGGGAGGCAGAGAGAGCTGGAGGAGACCAGGCAGAAGATCCAGCAGAAGATCCAGCACACAGAGGAAGACCTGAAGGGGGTGGAGTCCATCAACGGCTCTGCTGATAAAGCAGTGAAGGACAGCGAGAAGATCCTCACCCAGATGATCCGTCTGCTGGAGAAAAGACGCTCTGAGGTGCAGCAGCAGGTCAGATCCACACAGGGGGCAGCAGTGAGTGGAGTCAAAGAGCTTGAGAAGAAGCTGGAGCAGGAGATGATGGAGCTGAAGAGGAGAGACGCTGAGCTGGAGAAGATCTCACACACACTGGACCACAGCCAGTTTCTCCACAGGTTCTCCTCACTGCCAGCACTCAGTGCGTCTCCAGACTCCTCCAGCCTGGAGATCCGTCCTCTGAGATACTTTGAGGACGTGGCAGCAGCTGGACCAAGCTGAGAGATGAAATACAACAAGTTCTGCACAGTGCACAAACGTCTGTTATTATCTGAGGAGAACAGAAAAGTGACATTCATGGAGGAAGTTCAGTCTTATTGTGATCATCCAGACAGATTCACTGACAAGAAGCAGGTCCTGAGTAGAGAAGGTCTGACTGGACGATGTTACTGGGAGGTTGAGTGGAGAAGGGGGAGGGACTTCTGTGGTTTATTTTAGGGGGTTGGTGTAGCAGTGGCCTACAGGAACATTGGCAGAGCAGGAAGGTCAGAGGAAAGTAGATTTGGATTCAATTGCTGTGTCTCAATTCAGGTTCTGCATCCTTGAAGTGCGCATTTTGAAAGGAAGTTGCGTCATCGCACTGCGCAAAGGCTTGTCCCAATTCCCGAGGGTGTTTAGGACGCTCAAAATGCGCACTCGTAAATACGCACTCGTCTTAGCCGATTCCAAGGATACACCGCTACTATCCTTTGCGTACTTGGGTATCCCATGATGCTTTGCGTGCTGCTGCAAAGCATCGTGGGATCCTGGGAAGTCAGCTGAAATTAGCGGCATGTACTGGTTAAGACACGACATATAAATCTAAATATTGACGTTTCACATAAAGTATCCAGTTTTTAACGTAGGATTTTATTTATTTGAACATTCAACGGCATCGTTAGATGGCAAACCAATGGTTAGCGTGATACTATAGAAACGTCACTTCCGGGGTTGGCCAGCCGGAGGGAACGGCGGTGATGAAACGAGGAAATACGCCGAAGGCTAGACCGTCCCGAGTGGTTACGGGGAGGCGGGGTTTGGTCCGTCCTTCTAGGCTGGGAACTCTAAGAACGCTTCCTTCAGACGGAGGACACTCGGCCTCAAGGGTGCAGAACCTGAATTGAGACACAGCAAATGACAAATCCTGGAGTTTATATTGTTACCCAGGTGAATATTGGTTTCGTCACAACAACATGAGTACTCGTGTCTCAGGTCCTCGGTCCTCCAGAGTGCGAGTGTACCTGGACCACAGAGCAGGTCTTCTGTCCTTCTACAGCGTCTCTGGAACCATGGAGCTCCTCCACAGAGTCCAGACCTCCTTCACTCAGCCGCTACATGTTGGACTTTATGTTCCTTCAGGTTCTTCAGCTGAGTTGATGAAAGTGTGACTGAAGTCGTCAGAGAGACTCTGAGCTGAATTCTCACCTTTGATTCTTCTTCTGTCTTCACGTTTGTTAGCCAGTGTCTCCGGCTGTCAATCACAGGGTGGGCGGGGCCTGGACGCCACTTCCTGTTGGTGCTCATGGTGACTGTTGTCCACCTGCTGGATGTTTGTGCCACGTTGTTTCTCTTCCTCTGCAGCCCATTCATCCCGCAGATTAATAATGTGTCATTAGTCCACATGACAACTTTATTACTGTGGAAACACAGCTGAGGTCTGTTTCCACTCTGGACCTTTCCGCCCTGACCTTTGACCTTTCAACAACTCATCCATCTGCTCAACCTTCTGACTGTTGATCCGTTTGTCAACAATCAGATGAATGCATGTAAATATTGTGAGAGAATTTTGTCTTTTGATTCTGCTTGTTGGCTCAATGTGACAACAGTCAATCAATAAGTCATGAAATATACCATCAGTCTATACTGCACAACAATGTCAAGTCAATGATCAACTGTTGAATTGAAGCAATAAAGCAACAAGACAATCCAGATAAAGTCTCTGCTTGTTGGTAGATTTCTCTTCTGTCAAGATCTCCATGTATTCACCACAGACATTTAGAAAGTCAACACCATGAAGACAAGATCAAAGTTTCAAAAGCACATCAGTCAATGTGGGAAACAGCTGATATTTATCTGGCACACACACACACACACACACACACACACACACACACACACACACACACACACACCACTATTTTACAGAACAAGTAGAGAACGGGTACTTTACTGACTCATAGTGTATTTACTTTATTGCATCATAACCAATGTTCCCTCTAAGCTGCTTGCTTGCGCAATCGCGCACTACTTGCACATTCTCAGCGCACAAGGAAATCTATGTAGCACATAAAATAAAATTCAACAGAAACATATTAATTAATAATTTTAGAGCTTTTATTAGGCGGCGCACCGCTACGCCTTCAGAATGATGATTTTTTTTTTCTTCCAGCTGCACCGTATGAGTCCAAAAGGCAGAGAAAGTTTCCAGGCTTTAACAGCCAAGCGGTGAACGCACAACCATCACGCACACACAGCACCACCTGCCGATGAACGGGCACCCGCAACCAGGGTTCTTCCTCCGGCTGCGCTAATGTCCAAGCCCAGTGCACCCGCTTTAAACCCCACCACCACGCGCCAGAAGCTTTTTAAAACATTCAGCAATCAATCAATCAATCAATCAAATTTTATTTATATAGCACCTTTCATACAAAGGCTTGCAACTCAAGGTGCTTAACAGAAATTAAAATCAAATATTAGTGAAGATAAAAGAAAAATAGAGCAAATACCATCCACCCATGTCCTCCCAAATCACATACAGGTTACCACCCCCCCACACACACACACGCGCGCACATACAAACACACACAAAACATCCCAGAGAACAGTTTAAAAATAAGTAAGTAAATACATAAAAAATGTCAGTCAATCAGCACAATAAAAATTGAAATGGCAAGGCACTGAGAGACCTGTAGTAGGAAACAGCCACCCACGGGGATCATCCATACCGAGAGGGTCCCTAGAACGATGAGACCCCTCCCAGTGAGCAGGCCCCCTACAAGGAAACACTGGAGCTAAAAACAATGCAGGAAAAGGAAGTTAAAAGAATAATAATAGTAACAATAATGAAAATAAATAAAAAATAAAATAAATAATATAAACTAAACTAAATAAAAAAACTATAAGATTGTAAAAAGTAAAAAGATATACAGGAAATAAGATAGTAAAGATAAAAATAAGATAAAATATTCAATAATCCTAAAAGCTTTAAAGCTAAAAAGCAAGACAAGTAAAATACAAATTAAATAAATCACTTAAAAGCCAAACTAAAAAGGTGAGTCTTAAGCCTCCCCTTAAAAACATCAACAGTCTCTGCAGTCCTGATTCCCTCTGGCAGGCTGTTCCAAAGTTTTGGACCGTAGTGGCTGAACGCAGCCTCTCCATGGGTTCTGGTCCGAACACTTGGAACAATTAATAGGCCGGTTCCAGAGGACCTCAAGATCCGCGAGGGCTGATAAGATAAAAGCATATCTGATAAATAAGATGGTCCAAGACCGTTAAGAAACTTGAAAACTAATAAAAGCACTTTAAAGTCGATCCTGAATCGCACAGGGAGCCAATGCAGTGATTTTAAAACTGGAGTAATGTGATCCCGCCCCCTGGTCCTAGTAAGCACACGAGCGGCTGAGTTCTGAAGTACCTGTAAGTTACAGATAGTTTTTTTTCGGTAGACCAGAGAGCAGGGCATTGCAGTAGTCTATCCGACAAGAAATAAAAGCATGCATCAGCACCTCTGTGTCTGCCTGGGAGAGAAACGGGCGGACTCTAGCTATGTTCTTAAGATGATAAAAACCCGTCCTTGTGACGTTTTTAATATGCGCAATAAAACTAAGCTCAGAGTCAAAAATGACGCCCAGGTTCTTTACAGATTGTGTTGGTTTAAAATGATGAAGTTTTGGTAAAAGTTTCTCTCTCTTGCCTTCAGGACCAATAACTAAAACCTCTGTTTTGTCCTGGTTGAGCTGTAGGAAGTTCGCTGCCATCCATGACTTAATATCTAAAATACATTTTAAAAGGGTATCAATAGGCCCTGTGTCATCAGGAGACACAGCAATGTAAAGCTGTGTATCATCAGCATAAGAGTGGAAGGTGACGCTGGTAACGCATGTAAAGATTAAAAAGTACTGGACCTAAAATTGACCCTTGGGGAACCCCACACTTAATTTTATGTTTTCCGGAGGAACACGCATCCAAACTTACGAAGAAATAGCGATCTATGAGGTAAGAACAAAACCAGTTAAGAACAGCACCAGAGAGGCCCACCAGGTTTCTGAGTCTGTTTAATAAAATGTGGTGATCTACTGTATCGAAGGCAGCGCTTAGATCCAGTAGCACCAGGACTGTGAGTTTATTTGAGTCCGCATTACACCTCATATCATTTAAAATCTTTACGAGGGCTGTCTCGGTGCTGTGGTTCATCCTAAATCCAGACTGATATTTCTAAGATGTTGTTTGTACTTAAAAAATAATTTAATTGGTTAAAAGCATTTTTTTCTAAAATCTTACTTAAAAATGGCAAGTTGGATACAGGTCTGTAATTGTCAAGAATAGTTTGGTCTAAATTGCTCTTCTTCAGAAGGGGCCTCACCACTGCCGTTTTAAAGGCAGCAGGGAAGACACCCGTCTGAAGAGAGCAATTTACGATGTATAAAATCTGTTCCTCAAAGAATCCATAAAATGTCTTTAAAAGTGATGTGGGAATTGGATCTAAAAGGCAGGTTGTTGGGTTTACCTGGGAGAAAACTCGACCAAGTGTCCTTGCATCAACCAGGGCAAAACTCTCCAGTGTTTCCTTGGATAAAAATGACAGTCCAGATGTATTAAAAGATACATTCTGATGCGCTAAAAGACTGGACCTGATGCCATCGATTTTACCTCTGAAGTGGCCTGCAAAGTTCTCGCAGAGAGCGTCAGACGGCATCTCTGGGGATTTTTTAAAATTATTATTAGTTAAAAGGTTGAAGGTGGAGAAAAGATACTTTGAATTATTTTTGTTTTCTATGATAAGTTTTGAAAAATGGGAGATTCTTGCCTGTTTGATTGTATTATTGTGACATTTTAGTTGTTCACGAAGAACTTCATAATGAACGGTGAGTTTGCTTTTTCTCCACCTTCTCTCTGCACTCCTGCATTGTCTTTTTGATTTTAAAATCTCTGGTTTATGTCTCCACGGGGATAAAAGCTGCTTTGGTTTAACAGTTTTTGTTAAAAGTGGAGCCACAGAGTCTAATGTGGATTTAAGTTTGCTATTAAAATTTTCAACAATAAAATCACAGGGTGCAGGTAAAATTTCAGCAGGAGTGCATTTTAAAACCTCAATAAAATTTGCATCCACCTCAGAGGTAAGGCAGCATTTCCTCACTGTTCTCACCGGGGCTTCCTGTTGGTTAAAACTGGCAATGTTAAAATACACACAATAATGGTCGGACACGGCCAGATCAACAACAGAGGACACACCAGTGGACAAGCCATAGGTTATGACTAGGTCCAGGGTGTGTCCCCTGTTGTGAGTAGGCCGTGTGACGTGCTGGTTAAAATTCATGCAGTTTAAAAGGTGTAAAAACTCTCTTGACAGTGGGTCAGAGTTGTTGTCGATGTGCAAGTTAAAATCGCCAGTTATTAAAATTCTATCATAAGTTGTCAGTGTGATTGATAAAAGGTCGGAGAGCTCACTGCTAAAAGCAGTTGAGTAATGCGGGGGTCTGTATACATTAATGCAAATAATTGGTGGACTGCTAAAAACAAAAGTATGGTACTCAAATGATGAGTAACTGTTAAAAGAAACTTCCTTTGACATTAAATTGTTTTTAAAAATTGATGCAGTTCCACCTCCTCTCTTACATCCCCTGATAGAAAATAAAAAGCTAAAATTTGGTGGGCAAGCCTCGGTGAGGACAGCTGGAGCCTCTGTGCCAAGCCATGTCTCTGTTAAGAGCATACCATCTAACTTATTATCTAAAATCAATTCATTTATGATAAAAGATTTGTTTAAAAGGGAGCGCACGTTCAGCACGGCCAGGTTAATATAAAAGATTGCTTCTGTTAAAACCAAATTGTCTGTATGTCTCGGGGGAAAGTCTGCCTGTAGCGTGGGTTGTGCGGTTGTGGGTTATGTGTTTGTTGCGTTTATATGGTCGATGATTCATTATTACAGGTATGGGAGCAGGTGTTGGTGGAACAGCAGTAACAAGCTCAGTTCTATCAGCACTAGGGAAGCGTGCTCTGTGGGAGGCGCTGCAGGAGGCAATGTCCACAGGGTGCTCCGTAGAGGAAGTGGTCGGCACTGAGCAGGGGGTGTGACGCGAAGACAGTCACGCAGGTGTGAGAGACGCTGATTGTATGGTGTAGTGGATGTTTGAGGTTAACGTGCGGCTACCTAATTTGTTTGGGTGAAGTCCATCATGACGGTAAAACGACGGGCGATTCCAGAATAAATTAAAATTGTGTATGAAGTTAAAACCAATGGTGGTGCAGGCGGTGCGGAGCCAGGAATGAAGTTGCAGGAGTCGACTGAACCGCTCTGCTCCGAGGCCGGTCGGGACCAGTAGGACCCAGGCTAACAACAGAATCCAGCCTCTTCATCCCTGATCCAGTAGAGGTTGGAGATACGCTGCTCCAGCTCCGCGATCTTCTGCGATTTGTGGATGCAGCTGTCACACTCGTGTGGGGAGGTAAGTGGAGCCATGCGGGGGGCAGGCGGGACAATCTGGAAACCAGAAAAGAAACTCCGGCAGCAACAGTGTAGTGCAAAACGGCGTAGCTCGTAGCTCTTTTACTTGTGTTTATGGCTGTGGGCCGCAGTGGAAAACTTACACGCGCCAAAGAGGAGTCCGCTGCGTTTTGTTGTCTTAGATCAGAGTGGGTTTAGGTCCGGCAAACAGCGAAACTTACCAGCGCGGGCCCATCTCTGGGCCCGTTGAGGTGAAAACGTATCCTGGATAAAACTTTGCCAGGTATCTGCAGATACTCCGGTGTCCAGGAGTGGAACAGAATGTGAGCAACTGTTGGTGCTCTGTTATATTAGTCTCTGGTAAAAACTCTGGATGGTATTTGTGCTCAGTAATTGAGGACGAGCTAAAGCTAAGCATCTGGCAGTGTGAGCAAGAAAAGACGGGAGGAGAGAGAGGAGGGACAGAGGAGAGGTGAGAGGGAGAAGCCATGGCTTCAACTGTGCTTATGCAAACAGATAGAGATAGGTGTATTGAGAAGATACTAAATAATTTGGAGAACGATCACCTTTTGAGAGAAAACAGTCCAGTGGTTCGCTCAGTCAGAGCTCAAGCTCAGGAGCGGCGTGGCTGGCTGGCCGGCTGTGCTGTCGCCTCCTGTGTGACGCGCTGTCACACAGGAGGTTATATGTGTTATATGTGTTTTTTTCTGGTTTTCAGACATGTTGAGATTTTGCTTAGAGTAGCGCCATCTTGTGCTAAGCTACCACAGGACTTTTTAATAACTTTTATTAAAGTATTTAAAATTCTTTGTTCAATTGTGATGACAAATTGCTCCTCTTGAATTCAAAACACTTGAACCAGCAACCTTGACATTCAAAGCTCTTCCTATGATGCAGTGAGCTACCTGGCCGCTCTTCAAACCTTCTGATGGTTCACTGGTCCTTTGGAAGTCTTGGTTTGCATCCTTCCACTCTGTCTCAACCATGACAGGACACTCATTGACCTCAGTTTCAGCCTCATTCAAGGACTTTGAGGAAAAAAATGCCCCAGAAAAAAAAGACAAACTGCAAATTTCCCCAATGTGGGATTAATAAATGCTTCTTCTTTGGATTTTGCTTGGAAATCCCAGCAAATTCAAGTTTTGGGTTTTTTTGGACATTAGGGGGAAAAAAAAAAAAATCAACATTCTATGTTGTGTATATTTTCTATGTGTGTATTGTATCAGTGAGTGGAAAGAGTCTCTGTGGTCTGGTGAAAGATGACAGGAAGTGACGAAGCAGGAAGTTGACATTGTCTGTTGAAATCCATTTATTTCCTCATCTATATTTTCAGATGCACTGTGTGTTAATGAACCTTCTTCACGTGACTGATCCAGTCTCACATGCCACTGGCCACAGAGACTGATTCTGTCCCAGCAAAAACACAACACACTGTGTTCAGAGTCTGTTGGGTTTTTTCCAGTTGTTTCAGACATGATGAGATTTCGCTTTCTACCACTCCGTCTCATGCTGAACTGTGATTGGACGGTCGACGTTTAGTGGATTTATTCGGTTCTTTTGACCAAGGAGGCCTGCTGGAGACTGAAGGGAGTAAAAACAACACAAGGAATACATTTGTCAAAAACTTTATTCAGAAAATTCTTCAACCAACCAGGAACAACCAATGAGCTCAGGAGCAACATTAAAAGTGGTGGCACACAACCAGAACCTTTGATCCAAAGTGAAAAGGAGGCTTCATGCTGAGAACCATCTGCTCCGGCCTCCATCTCCAAGTCCTGCTTCTTCCACTGAGGATTCAGCTCCACCAGTGGCTTCTGGGACGTCTCTCCCAGTAACCACAGCAGCTTGTAGGGAGAAGCAGTCTGTCAGCCACCAGGCTCCACTGGGGTCAAAGATCGTGACACGCCCACACACTGTGTGTGCAGCTTGCTGTTTAGCTCCACTGGTTGTAGTTCTGTCAGCCACCACTAGATGGAGCGCTCCTCTTCACTCTCCTCCTCATCCTCCCTCACCTCCAGCTTTCGAGAGAAGAAGAGACAGCAGGAGTCAGGACTCACGGTCCTTGAACGCATCATCACAGAGATGTTGACTATTGATGGAGATGATGGAGTGACTGGTGAGAAGAAGCAGACTCTCAGTCACATGTCAAGTGTGGAACATCAGAAGGTCATGTGACCATGGAGTGTTGGACTGATACTGAGGCCTGATGAAGATGAACTGATCAATAATTGGGTGGTGAACTGAGAGAAGAAGCAGTTTGGCAGCAGATGTTGGATGAATGAGGAGCAGCTGGGCATCACCATCCTCCTCTCACACTGTGACTGGGAACACTGGACCTCTGCTGTGGGATCAACTGGCTTTGGTGCTGGAACCATCATCCACTGCTTCCAAACCAGTACTGACCTCACACTCTCCAGTTGATAGTCTCTGCTGTGGACAAGATCCATCAGTGGCTTCACTGATGATTCCTTCAGCTGATTCCAACCCAGGTCCAGCTCTCTGAGGTGGGAGGGGTTGGACTTCAGAGCTGAGAGCAGCCAATCACAGCTGAGCTCTGGCAAACTGCAGCTCCTCAACCTGAATAGAGAATAAATGATGGAGAGTTTATAATGATGGAGAGTTTTTCCTGGGTGTCATCACTCTGAAAATCAAAGTGAAATGTCGACTTCAGAATCTGACACTACAGAAAATGTCATCTTGAAATGAAATCCTCGGTCCAAAACTAATGTGTGTTGAAATGATGTTTGGTCACATGACCACTGATGACATTTTCTTTTCTTTTTAATTTAGACACTGAATGAAGTTTTCATATTTCTGGATGTCATTTTGATATGAATCAACCTTCAGTTCAATGTTTATTCAACATGTGTGATGAACTGTGTTTGGTGCTGAAACCATCATGCACTGGTTCCAAACCAGTACTGACCTCAGAGTCTCCAGTTTCCAGTCTGGACTCTGCAGAAAACCACTCAGCACCTTCACTGATGAATCCTGCAGCTGGTTCCCACCCAGGTCCAGGAGTCTGAGGTGGGAGGGGTTGGACTTCAGAGCTGAGAGCAGCCAATCACAGCTGAGCTCTGACAAACTGCAGCAACTCAACCTGAATAGAGAATAAATGATGGAGAGTTTTTCCAGGGTGTCATCACTCTGAAAATCAAAGTGAAATGTCGACTTCAGAATCTGACACTACAGAAACAGAGAGGGAGGGAGAGAGGGTGAGTGAATGAGCGCTGCAATCTGAAATCTGACCACTGGATGGCAGGATTTTACACACTGTGCCTTTAGACCAGTGGTTCTCAAACTTTTCTCTGTCACCCCCCACCTTGGAGGAAGGAAAGTTTTCATGCCCCCCCAGACAAAATCGTGGCAAAATTTTTTTTTCAAATTGACTGAAACAACATAAAAGATGAACATTCCTCTCACCAGCTTTACGCATTTCTGCTGTGCAAATAATGTTTGACCTTTGACAATTTTTGTGACATCAAAACCAACATTCTTTTTTTATCATTAACATTCATTTCACATTCAGTTCACTTTTCTCTTCATTTATGAAATCATTTATGTTGTTCAAATAAACAACTTTAGCAAATCACTCTTTGTGGCATCAAATCCTGAACATTACTTTTTAAACAAGAATACTTTCACTGTTCTGCTGTGCAAAGATCTTTTCTGGCAAAGCACTTTTGTAATAATAATAATAATAAACTTTTATTTGTACAGCGCTAAATCACAACCAAAGGCGTCTCAAAGCGCTTTATACAATCAGAGAGAACCAACCGGGCCCCCGGAGCAAGCAAGATGCGACAGTGGCTGGGAAAAACTCCCCTGTGGGAAGAAACCTAGGGCAGAACCAGACTCCAGAGGGCGATCATCTGCCTATGAGCAGTTCGGGTGAAGTAGAAAGATAGAGGAGAGACAGAGAAAGAGAGAAAGGAGCAGAGTGAGCCAGGGTGGCAGACAGGACAGAGTGAAAAACAGATACACCAACCAGGCAAAACGGATATAAACAAAAAGAATAGGAACTAATTCAAGGCTGCTGTCCATGTGGAGTGTAAGTGTCCATGCTTTGGAAGGCAAGAGCCTAGCTCGATGGACAATCTGCCGATAGGACTAGTCCAGGTCTTAAGCGTGGTGGTGGGATGAAGCGATGACAGCAAGACCCCCAGGACAGCACAATCCAGCTCCTGGCGCAGTGGTCATCACCTGCCGGGGACACAGAGACTGCGGCAGTATCATGCATATCGAGCATACTGTACAAAGCATAATGAGAGCTTGGACAGAGTGGATAGAGTAAAAGATTGGATAGAGTAAAAGATTGATTGGGTGAGGAGAGTGATAAAGGCTCCGCCTGCACAGAGCAACGATCCCTGTAATGGGAGCGAAAGATCTCCCTCCACGGCGTAAGCCTACAGCAGCTTAACTGACAGTGGATGGAGTCTAACTATAAGCTTTAAGAAAAAGGAAAGTCTTAAGTCTACTCCTAAATAAACTAACTGTGTCTGCCCCCCTCACCGAGGCTGGATTGTAAAATCCAATAAAGAAAATGAACTTTTTATCATCAACATTCCCTCTGTTTTCTATCAAGTTATTCTGTTGTGCAAATAACCATTCATTCACTTCACTAATACACTAACAATGGAGTTGAATATGTAGATAAAATAAGAAATGCAGGTATTTGGCAAGAGTAGTGAGAGTGTGTGAGAGTTACTGTATGAGGGCGTTTACCCACAGGCGCTCTAGGTAACATCTCGGTACGGTACGGGTCGGTATTCAGGCATTTCCACGAGCCCCAGCACGGTCCCAGGGGTTACGATTTTGGTACCTGCCTCCTTGGGGTTCGACGCGAGCAGAGCTGACACCGTATGGGTGACGTAGCAACGTGCAGGGCACTGATTGGGTAAAAGTTTTGATGAAAGCCAAAGGCAGTCTCTCATGAAAGACCAAAACCGCCATTTTTTAAATGCCCCGCGTGTGGATTTTTACAGTTTCACGTATTAAAAACTGAAAAGATTATGAAACTTTACCATGGGCGAACGTAGAAATGCAGACATTTCTGTTCTCTGTGGCCGAAGAAAAAGCTCATAGAGAGCTGGATGGACGGAGCGACACGCAATGAAAAGCCTTCCTGGTTTCGCAGCCGGTGGCCGTCGCTGTACAGCGAAACAGTGTCCGGAGAAACAAAAAAATAAAAATGCCGAGCGACTACCGACGCACCAAGGACTACAACAGTCGGAGTGGAACGAACAGAGAAAATGTTGGAGGTTTGTTCAGCCTAATTCGGATGCGATGGAACACCGCCGCGGTGTCCAACGGGAGTGAGACGGGCTCGACTCGGCCCCCTGGTGGACGACGAGAGAATAGTCGGCCACAACGCTATTTGAAAACATGCTTGAGGACTGTAAATGTGTTTTGTAACATCAAGCAACTTTAGTTTGAAGGCTATTTGCAAAGTAGAGCCGTTGAATCGTGTCGATAAACCGCTAGCCACCACCGCTAACTCCGTGCTCTGCTTGTGTTGTGTTTGCTGGCAGCGAAAGTGGCGATTCTGGCTCGCAAGTTTCCTAAGTTTCACTCCCTATAGCGATTTTTAAACGCTGCTCGCTTGTTAACGCCGGTCGAATAGAGTTGTTGCTGTTTTGTGCTTTGTGTGGACTTAAGTTGTGCGGATATTCTTGTCTAATAATAAACGACTGTGAGACTCAGGTGATCGTTTCAGCGTCTACGTTTTCTCTTCTAGGAAAGTGTTTTGATACAAGTCAACAGTATGAAACAAAATCATTCTAAGACCTACGAAAATGTCTCGCACAAAACAAAACAAAACCACG
Organism: Nelusetta ayraudi; assembly: GCF_046127955.1. Classification (NCBI taxonomy): domain Eukaryota; kingdom Metazoa; phylum Chordata; class Actinopteri; order Tetraodontiformes; family Monacanthidae; genus Nelusetta; species Nelusetta ayraudi. Next base: position 71,175 of record NW_027466192.1, on the reverse strand, counting down.
GTTAATACAAAAAGTGAATCCTATGGTTTCCGGGACACGGGAGGCACAAAAAAACCTTTGGTTCGCCTTGCAACCGTGACTCCGCCCACGCTCAGGTACTAGTCAGGCTTATGGAAATACATTTCAACCGAGCTGTCCCGTACCGTGAAAGGCTGGCACTAGCCGCACAGGGCTAGTGGGTGAACGACCTTAGCTGTGAAAGTAGGACACCTTGTGATGCAATGAGTTTAATTTTTATAGACAAAGCAAGGCCATTTTGGTTTACTGCTGAATGCTTCTTGTCTTTCTTGGGGGAAACTCTTTGTTTGTGTGTTTGTGTTGAAGGCCTTAGCTCTCTTTGGGATTCTATCATCTTTAGTTTTAAAATTTATCATCAGTGGAGAAGCGACTGGGTTTCAGGCTTTCCTTGCTTCTCTACTCAAGAACTCTGTGAAACGTGCAAAATCTGGATAGCTGCCTGATGTGTCGAGTTCATCTACGACAACTCTACTCCACTTTCTCATAATCCATTCTGGCAGTTTTTTGAGCAATTTGTGGTTTTCCTCACAATCATTAAGGATAGCCAGTCCTTGAACGTGTGGAATTGCTTCAGTGCAGCTTCGGAGGAAATCAGAAAACTCTCGTAGTGCTAGTGGGTCATTTGTGCTGATCTTTGGCCATTTCATGAGCTTATAACGGAAAGCCTTTTATATGATGAACGGATTTCCATACCTGTCCTGTAGAACTTTCCACGCTCCGTTGTATGCGTTCTCTGAATCTCGATAAAAGACAGCTTTGCGCGCCTCTCCGGCAAGATAATTTTTGAGATAAAACATCTTCTCACTCACTGGTAGGGGCTTTTTGTCAATAAGAGTAATGAATGACATCTTCCAATCTGTGAATCTTAAAGGGTCGCCACTGAATGTGGTGGGTTCAGCGACTGGCAAGCGATTCATACTCAATGAACTAGCAATTGCTTGTGCTAGATTGGCAGACTCTTGGTTCAGTGTTCTTGCAGAAGCTGCTTGGCTAGGTTGGAATGATGCGATATCTGGATTTAAAGGAGCTTCTTTTTTCTGTCTTCTGTAGCAAGCAGAACCAATTTGAGTGTCAATTCCTTCATTATGGTCCTCAAAACTTTCATAGGCTCTGACAGGGGCTGCTGCTATAGCAACCTCCTTTTCTGCTTGTAACTGCTGCAGCTTTGCTCTCTCTTGTTCCAACTGTTGTTGCATTTCCACCTCTCTTTGTTTCATTTCTGACAACAGTTTTGCTTCTTTAAGTTTCCATTCACTTTCTAAATTGTGGACATGTGCTTGCTCTGCTTGAATTTCTTCGATGGCCTTGGATTGCTCCATTTTAACAGCGAGCTCTGCCTTTGCATTAACTATGCTGCTGTGAGTACTGCTTGAGCCAGAGTGATTGCTTAATTGCTCTGATGGGCTTGTGGTTTCAGTTTCGGTGTGACCAAAGACAGACCCATATTCCCTTTTGTTTAAAATTTCTCTAACTCTTTCCTTTTCAAGTTGATTATTATATTCTTTATCAATGGTTTCTATGCGGTTGCTTACAAGTTCACAGATTTCCTTTGTTAGTGTACCACAGGCGTCCATTTTGTTCACAATCTCAGGTGTAGTGTCGCTGTTACGTAGAATTGGTTCATATTGCTGTTTTACGGTTTCATGCCTTGTTTCAATATCTTTCTGTTTGTCATTTAGGTCTTCTAAGAAGCACAGGGTTTTTAGTTTTGTCCTTGCCTCCCTTGCTGTAACTTTCCAAGAGTTATAAGCCTTGTGAAATGTTTTTCACGTTTTTTGGGCATTTTCATGATGCATTTCTTGACCTTTCTCTGTTCGTTTTCTCTGACGTGAGCTAGACTCGAGTGGGGTGTCCACAGGATTGTCTATTTTTTCCGTTGGGAGTGACATTTTTCTTGCCTTGCAACTGTTTTAGTTCAACTGTCTACTATGCCTAAATCTTTACTTATAAGGTGTAGCTATCTTCACCACAGAGTAACAATATGTCATGCATTCACAGACCATGAAGATATATAGACCCTTTCATAAACATGAATTATTATTCCATTGACACGTTTGACAAACACCATGAAATATCGTCAATATCAGTTCACTTTTTCAATTTATTTGACCTCAGAATATGTTCAAGACACTTTAGTTGCATTGTGAACTTATGTGGATAAAGTCTCTTTGGCTCCTTCACACTCAATGTCTCTTTCTTTACCTTCTGTAGTTGTACCATTAGTATATTGTCGTTTTAATCTTGCCTGAGCATCATGAGAAGAGCGAAGTCGTCTGGCTTGTAGCAGGTCAGCAGATGAATCTAGAACCGGATGGCGTCAACTTCTCTGCAGGGATCCGTTGCAGCTGGGGCTTTCGCTGATCGTCGTCGGGGGAGTTTTCACTGTAGCAGCCCACTTGGAATTACTCGCAAACGCAGAGGGTTTTTACGGGTGTTATTTTATTCTTCTCCTCCTCCTAATCCTTCACGTTTGACACAGTGAAAACTAATAAATAAACAAAACAACAAAACAAAATACAATGACGTGGTGTCATGCTTCAGCAAACAATACAAATCATATTTACATCTTTTGAATCAATAAACAATTATCCACCATAAACTCAATATTTCACATTAAATACATCAATAAACTTTGCCTACCTCCTTCCGCTTTCCAAGGGTGATAAACTTGAACTCAGTCTGCTAAACCTTTAGCTTCGACACTTCGTGATGATGCTCCTTACATAAGATAACCAACAAAGAAAAACGTAAGGCAAGCCACAGTGACACAAACTTTCACAAGATTAACACATTACGTTAGAAGTAGATTTTACATGTTTTACCGACTCTGAAGTGAGATGGAGCATGTTGCTTTCCGAGGCAGGAGCAAACTTTCTTCGGCAAAAAGGAAATAGGCGGTTTTCAAAATAAAGGCACAAACGAAAAACGGTAACACAACAACACTTTAAAATAAAATCACTGCCATTTACAGTTTTTCCTTATGATGTTGAAAAAGAATAAAACCTTTTATTATTATTTCAATTATGGAATCCAGCGACAGTTCAAGAGGAGAGACCCCACCCCCACCCCCACAAGTTCAGTTAAGCCATTGCACACAAATGGAAGCATGTACAAAAACAAAATATTCTATTCAATATCTTTATCGTACATTTTTGTATTAAAACAAGCTTCATTTTGGTGTGAGAAGTTGTGTGTTTTATCCGTTCCGACAAAGGTCTCGGCTTGAATACGTCGAATGCTTCCGTATTGAAAAAAAGACACTTGGAAGATGTTTTTTTAAGAAATGTCCACTGGCCTTTGAGTAGTAGTGGGATGAGTTCGGAGCAAAGATTTCATCATTTTTTTGTACTCAGAAGGAGAAGTACTTGGTAAACCACTCCTGTTTCAGCTCCTCTCGCCCCCTCTGCTCCAGATATGGGCCCCTACAAAAACAAATAAACATTTATTTAGAGTGTCTTAATTTGAAATGGTTGCAAAGCAAAATGTGAGCCATTGGCCGTTAAATAAAATGTTTTTTTATAGTGTTTTCTTTGATTCTTTCTAATTCAAAAAAGAACTGCATGTTCTCCGAAAATGTAAACCTTGCAGAAGGGGTGGACCACCTTGCCAACTTGCAATAAAAAAGCATTTTCAGTCAGTCTCAGCATACCCTGACCAATCAGCCTCTTTAACATTTTGCTATAATCAGGTAGCAGCTGCCGCAAGCTGGCCCAGTCCCAGTAGAAGATGGAGGAAAACAGGAATTGACTGTGAGCTGAGCTGCTGCTGAAGAAACTTGGAGAAACTTTTGTGTATACGCAGTGGTTTTTATCATATTAAAAGAAGTCTTGGGATTCACTTTACATTGAGTTATAAAGAAACTGGGAACAAAGATGGGAAATAACAAAAAAACATGCTTGTTACTTTTGTATTTAAAAGATACAAATTCTCTGCAAAGTCATTACCCTATCGTTATTTCAGTTCTATTTCTTGAAGTGGAGCTATTTGAACTATGCTGTTGTGTAGTTAAATATAAAGATAGATGATATTTCAGAGGGGGATTATTTAGAGTTCCTTCATCTTTTGGGGTAAAAGTTCAGTTTTCAGTACAGACAAAAATAAGCATGGAGAAAATGACATTGGTTATTGTTATTAAAAGTGTAAGCATTCAATAATGACTCCTTGGTTGTAAGCATTAGTGATTACAGTTTGGTTGTGCTGCCGTTGAAAAACAAAAAGAAACTATAGTATCAAGAGAACCAAAAAATGATCCAGGTGCTAATGCAACACCTCTGGTCAGTTCAGTCCAGATGATTCTGCTACAACTTTGTCCTTTTTGCAAAAACTAATTGCAAATGTATTTTTTCATTAAAGGCAATGAAAAAAAAGAGAACTTTTTAATTTAAGTACATTTCAGAGCTTTTACTTTTGTTTCTTTACTTAAGTAAAGGAGTTGAATCAGTACTTTTACGTTTACCAGACTATTTTTCTACATACAAATCCATACTTTTGCCATCTATAACTAGGAAGCAGTTGCTTTCAGCTGCTTTTAAAAAACAAACAACGCTCAGAAACACGAGAAACATCCTGTATCAGTACCAGTAGATTAGGCTCTTTTGATCTGTGTTGATGCAACGAGGCTCCTCCTACCTGTTTGAGTGGCTCTGCAGGTCCGTGTGTGGATCCTAGCAGGAAGGCGACACGTAGCGGATGCCCGTCTGTGGCGAGGGGCAGACGGGCAGCGGGGCGGTGGGCGCCGGGGTCGGGGGGATGCAGGAGGTGCGGGACCTGGACGAGCGGAAGATGGAGGGGGAGGAGGGCTGGCCCAGCGATAGGGAGGTGTGCATGTGCGGCAGGGAGGAGGTGGAGTAGTGCGGGGAGGGGTGAACGTGGGAGCTGGACTGGTGGGGGAGGGTCGAGGAGGAGTGCTGATGGAGGGAGGCGGGGGAGGGGGAGGAGGAAGAGGTGGAGGAGGTGTAGGAGCGGAAGGTGCTCCTGTCGAAGGTGGTGGCGGTGGCGCTCGGGACGCTGGTGGGACATGCGGGAGACTCCGTCTGCTTCCGCTGTCGATGACAAACAGCAGAGTCCAGGGCGACTTGTAGGACTTTGCATTTCATGAACACGGCAATGATCCTCAACCAGCGAGTCAAAGGTGTGCAATAAATGTTATGTGAGTAATATTTGGAGATTCTGAAGAAGAAAGCGACATCAATGCAGCACCCAAACCTGGATACCGCAGCCCCGTTCTAAACTAGCATGAGGCTACCTGGCTAAACTAGTGAGAGATGGGATCAGGCAGCTTGAAAGCAACCTGGACTGACTGGACACGAGAAATAAATCAAAAGGATTCAGACAGTGTGAGGTTACCGGTACACAGAACTCAGGAGATTATTTACACTGTACTGTAGTAGGTGATTCACTTCTGCCATTCATCTTTTAATCAGGTCCATTTGTTTTGAGATAGTAGCGGTGGTTTTGTATTTTTTATCTAATTTTATTACAATCATTATTCAGAAGGACAAATGATTTTCAGTGTTGCATGCAGCCGTCAGATTGTCACGTCTTCTGACTCAGGAGTGTGTTTGATATTTGGAAGAAGAAGAAGAAGAAGAAGAAGAAGAAGAAGAAGAAGAAGATTTTTACAATCACATTTATTTACAAAATACAGGCTAAAAACTTATGCACCTTTTCCTAACATAAATAACTGATTAAACAAAGAATTAAATGAACTAAAAAAATATAATAATGAACAACAACACAAAATCAAAACCAAGCCAAAAGAGACAACCCATTCAAAACAAAACGAAAATAAAAATAAAATATTAAATAAATAAATACATAAATAGACAAATAAAAATAAAAACACAAAAAAAAACACAAACACAAATCAAAAGCCAAAAAAAGAAAACATTCAACCTTTTAGTGCATCAGAAAAAAATAACTTATTGTTTAAAATAGCACACAAAGTATTCTTGTGGCACCAGATTTTTTGGAAAGCGTCAAGGTCTTTCACCATTTTAAAAAAAGAAAACTCTAGGTGGATTCGGGAACGCAGGTTGCGACGCCACACCATTGTTGCATCATCGCTACCGAGACATTCTATTTTATTTTTCCTTGAGATGTAAATTGCCATTTTCGCTTCTCCAATAATAAAATTTAAAAGTTGCCACATTTCCTTGTTTTTTTTGCTGTAGCCCGTACCATAAATAAAATTTGTGATTGTAAAACTCTGATTAAAAGAACTAAAAACATTTGTTAAAACAATAAAAAAAATGCAGTGAGTCTAAAACAATCAATAAAAATGTGAAAAACCGTTTCGCTGGAGTCGCAGAAGGGGCACTGTTTGGTCACAGCAGGGTTAATGATGGAGATAAAAGCATTGGAGGCAATGGCCCCATGCAGGATCCGCCACTGAAGATCTCCTGTTCTTTTCTTCAGTGGCGGCTTGTACAGGACCCTCCAGTGGGGTGTACCGTCCAGTCTTTTACTCCACGCACACGTTGTTCTTTTCCCCAGAATCTTTTGGTTAAAAACTTGGACGCACACTTTATAGAGGTCCTTCTTCTTAGTGTGGCCAAGGTGAAGGGATGTGGTCTTCAGTAGAGGGCCTTCGGTCTCAAGGCGAGGGGTGATTCTTAAAGCCGGGAAGGGTTCTGTGGTGTCTGGCTCTGTGCCTGACTCCAGCTGCACGAGGAGACTGCGTTCTCCAGGGGATAGTCTCTCCCTCCACAGCTGGAGCAGTCTCTCCGTCATCCTGGTGGACTGCAGGCCCAGCACACTTCCCACAGTCTGGTGGTCGCCAAGGGTCGGTCCTGCCGCTTGGACCAGGCGCTGCAAGTCCACGGTGTTTGTCCTGAGCAGAGCAGCCGTCAACCCGGGCGTCGCACCACTGGAAATGTCCAATCTGGCACCATGAATGAGTGGTTCTTTTAAAAGCCAGAGCAGAGAATCGGAGGTGTTTTTTTCTTTGCTGCTTTTAAAAAAAGCCCATACTTTAAAAACACTTTGATAAAAAGGAGGAATCCCATTTAACTTTAAAAAAAATTGGAATCTATTAAAAACAGAGCAGTATCCAGTCCCAGTTGACTCACCTCTCTGAAGATGCAGCTGGCCACACCCCTCCACACCAGGTCTGTTGGACCAGTCAGGAAGCGCTGGAGAAACTGCAGCCTGAAAGCTGCAGTCCTGCTGGCCAGGTGGATGAGGCCCTGTCCCCCCTCCTCTCTCGGTAAAAACAGCACCCCCTGTGGCACCCAATGTTTTTTATCCCAAAAAAAATCTATGACTTTTTCTTGGATTCTGACCATAAGTCCAGCTGGAGGATCCAGACAGGACAGTCGGTGCCACAGGAGGGACGCGACTGGGTTGTTTAAAACCAAAACTCTGCCTCTATAGGACTCTCAATGTCACTGTACAACACACGGACCATGGCAATGAAGCCAGGGCTGAACCCAAACCTCCCCATGACTTTCCAGAGGAAGCTGTGTTCAACCCGGTCAAAAGCCTTTTCCTGGTCTAGCGAAATGAGACCAGTGTCAATACCCAATGAGCTGGAGACCTCCAAAACATCCCGAATTAGGTAGACGTTGTCTACCATTGACCTGCCGGGTACACAGTAGGTCTGGTCCCGGTGGATGACCTGCTCCATGGCTCTTCCCAGCCTGGAGGCCAACGTTTTGGACAGTATTTTATAGTCCACGCAGAGAAGGGACACCGGGCGCCAGTTCTTAATCTCCTGCAGTTGTCCTTTTTTAGGAAGGAGAGTCACCACTGCTCTTCGACAGGAGAGAGGGAGGGAACCGCTGTCCAAGCTTTGGTTCAGAACCTGGAGCAGGTCAGCTCCTAGAATGTCCCAGTACTCTTTGTAAAACTCAACGGTGAGTCCATCGATCCCCGGGGATCTCCGTCCCTGCATGCCCTTCAGGGCAGCTGTTAATTCCTCCAGCTGTAGAGGGCGGTCCAGCTGTGCATTGATGTCAGCTGACACCTGCGGTAGAGCTCTGAGAAAGTCTTCCTCCAGTTCAACGTCTTCCTCATACTCCGACGAGTAAAGCTGGGAGAAGAACTGCGTGGCTCTGCTCCTGATCTCCTGGGGTTCGGTCAGCTCCTGCCCGGTGTCCGTCAGCAGGCAGTGGATGTCCTTGTGCTGTCCATTCTTCTTCTCCAGTTCGAAGAAGTAGCCAGAGGGAGCATCCATCTCTGAGATGTTCTGGATCCGGGACCGGACCAGCACCCCCTGTACCCTTGAGTCCAGCAGGCTGGCTAAGGCCATCTTTTTGGAGTTGAGGACTTCAATGCGCCCTCGATTTCCTGTGGAATAGCCAAGCGCTTCTAATTCCACTATTTCACTCTCCAGGTCTTTGATTGATCTACATGTATACTGTGTGACATTGAGAGTGTACTGCTGACAGAGTAGTTTAATTTGTACTTTTCCATGGTCCCACCACTGGCTAAGACTACTAAAATCAGATATTTGATTTTTAAAACCACACCAGAAAATTTTTAAAACTTCTTTAAAACCTTTATCTAAAATCAAAGCAGAATTAAAATGCCAGTAGGCGCTCTTTGGTAAAATATCTTTTAGTATGACGTCACATAAAACCAGAGAGTGATCAGAAAAAACAGATGGCACAATCCTACAATCTTTAAAAACATTAAAATGATGCTTAAAACAATAAAACCTGTCTAACCTCGCTAGAGAGACTCCGTTCTCTCTCAGGTGGGACCAGGTGTACTGACGACAGTCTGCATGCATCCTCCTCCACACATCCACCAGGTCATGGGAGTAGACCAGCTGCTTCAGAGTGTGCTGGGAAGCTGGATGTGGCTCTGTGGTTGCGGTCTAAAAACTCATCTTCAGTACAATTAAAATCCCCGCCCAAAATTAAATAATCCTCTGAGCCGCAGCTGTTTAACTTATTATTAACAATTTCTAAAAAACCTCTTCCTCTCTGCTCCATGGTTTGGTGCATAAATGTTCATAAAAAACAGATTAAAACTGTGGACCTTGGCTTTGACCAGCAGGCATCTCCCCTTCACCACCTGCTCCACCTCCACAGAGGATGGAGAGAACCTCTTGGAGAGGAGGATGCCCACTCCTCCACTTGCTGTGGTGTTGTGGTTTAAAGACACGCTGCCCTCCCACTCCTTCTCCCAGCACCCCTCAATACTTGGGTCACTGTGGACCTCCTGAAGAAATAAAGTGTCCAAGTGCTTTCTTCTTGCTGTGTCCAACACAAGTGCCCTCTTTTTTGGTTCTCTGGCTCCATTCACATTGAGCGTTCCAATTTTTAAAACATCCATGTTTGGGATTAAAAAGCACAAAAATAAGAAAATAAAAACACAGATAAAAATAAAATCCCTGTCATCATTTTAAAAATGTATTTCTTTTCGGACTCGTATAAGGTGCTTTTTTAACCTGAAGATTTCTTGCTCAGTTAAATCTGATGAAGATTTGTTTTTTATAACATGTTTGGCAGACAGAAAAAAGGTGACTTTGTCAGGAAAGTGCATGTCAATGTTCAGGTTTTTAACTCCTTTTGTTTTTTGCAATAAACTTTTTATCATCTTTGCTGAATAAAAATGTTTCTCTCTATTAGCTAGAGGTGTTGTTAAAACTATTTGTGAGAGCGACAATTCGCTGCAGTCAGATATGGCGCCCTCACTGTCACTGCTGTCTTCTGCAGCAGCTCCAGCCCCCAGTCTACCAGTTTTCCCTCCCCCCTCATTTGACACTGTCTGCTTCCTTTTGCTGCGTCTCTGAGACACAGCAGTTTTCCATTCCGGTGTTTCACCCAGACCATCAGTTTGTTCAGTCACACAAGAAGACCCACCACCAGTTTTCTCATCCACACCACCCAGTGCTTCAAACACACCTCCACCCACTATCGTGTCCTCTGAAGGATCTTTTTCTTTTCTTTTTCCTTCACCTGATTCCTCCACCTCACCCGTTTCCTTCACCTCACCTGTCTCCCTCACCTCATCTGCTTCCAACACCCCACCATTTTCCCTCACCTCACCGAATTCATTCACCTCACCCGTCTCCCTCACCACACCCGCACCCAGCCCCGCTAACTTCCCTAATTCCTCCACCTCACCTACTTCTAACCCCCCACCTCACCCGTCTCCCCTCCCTGACTCCCTGACTCACCTGTCTCTCCCAACTCACCCTCTTCCATCTCCTTGACCTCTCCACCTTTGTTCACTCTCACCTCCTGCTCCTTCGCTCCCTCTTCCCTGCTCGGGCCAGCGGTGCCCCCCGCATCTCTGGAGTTTCTCCGTCGTGGAGCGGGGACGGGCTTTCCGCTCGGAGCTGCCGCAGCCGCGACTGCCACACCGCCGACCGGACCCGTCGCGTCAGCACCCGCCCGGTTTCGGACAGGCTCTGACGAGGTGTCCCTCCGCCCCACAGCCGAAGCATTTTACCTCCGATGATGTGGCAAACAGAGTATAATCGAAGTCATCCACTCGTACGATGAATCGATAGTTGAACTCTTGTGCCCTGTTATTTAATATCATGTAAACCTGCCGCCTGTGCGACACCACATGGCGAAGCAGCGGAGATTTACACCCAGAAAGCAACTTTCTGATCGGGGAGACCACCTTACCCTGCCGGGACAGTTTTTGGAGCAGGAACTTGTCGCTGATGAAGGGGGGGACGTTGGACAGGGTGATCCGGGCTGCCGGCTGTGTGAGCGGCTGCACCGCCTCGAACAGCCCGATCACCGTCACCCCGGTCTCTACCAGCAACTTTACCTGCTTCACCTTCTCTAAAAACAGGACCACAGCTCAGTTCATTCGGGCTGCCGACTTCACCGAGCTGTGTCTGATCCGCTCCCCGACGGCTAACGCTACATCTTCTACGTTGCACGAGGAGCCGGCACCTAGTTTAATGCCGTGCTTCCTTGACAGGGAGGAGAACCCTGCGGCCGCCATGACGGCACACCTGGTCTCCTCCTCCCGACCAGACGGCGTCTGGCCGCAAAACACGACAAAACAAACACTAAAAACTAAACTAACTCACACTAAAATAAACTACACAAATACACAAAAACAACCACCAAAGTGTAAAGAATAGAATAAAGTTATAGGTAGCGCAATCGCTTTCAATTTTCTCTCTCCCTCTCACGCTCCTTCCGCTGAGAAGAAGAAGAAGAAGAAGAAGAAGAAGGAGAAGAAGAAGAAGAAGAAGAAGAAGACGACGAAAAAAAAAAGTCCTCTGTCGCTACACAACGATGTACACAAGTAACGTGAAACCGGGACCGCCAGTCCGGTTGACAAACATCGTAAAGTAAAAAAAAAAATGTTACGCAACAACGATGTCAATAATCCATAAAAAAGTCTTAAACTAAGACAATAAAATGGTTTCGTAATATTTATATCTTTATTAACTAAGTGTAGCAGTATGAACCCAAATAGTGCGTTGATTACCCGTAATGCCATTGGTGGCAGTGACGGGCCAAGCCGTATAAAAACGCCCATCTTCGCCAGCTCTTGGTTCTGCGCCTTCCGTCATTTGGACGTCATTTCCGGTCGGGGTTTTAGTTTGGATGCTGCAATTGTGCCCTGTGCATGCTGCCCGGGCTTTGTGAATTTCTGGAGCTCCCGGCGGTAAACGCCAGTGTTGGAGATTGTCCCCTTAGATTGTCCCCTTCCTGCCTCCTCCTGCATGTGCAATAGAACCTTGCTGAGAGGACTGGCTGCAATCACCCCAGTTTCTGCTGCTCTGTCTACCGTCCTGTCAACTGTTTTGTCGACTGCTCCGTCGAGCTCTGTGTCCCGACTCTGTTGCTTCGCCGCTGCTGCCTCGCCGCTGTGCCTCACCGCTGTGCCTCACCGCTGTGCCTCACCGCTGTGCCTCACCGCTGTGCCTCACCGCTGCTGCTGCTGCTTCACCGCCGCCGCCTCGCCGCTGCTGCTGCTGCTGAGCCGCCGCCGCCTCGCCGCTGCTGCTGCTGCTGAGCCGCCGCCGCCTCGCCGCTGCTGCTGCTGCTGAGCCGCCGCCGCTTCGCCGCTGCTGCTGAGCCGCCACCGCCTCCCCTGGAGACTGGTGGTGGCAGTACCAGTGTGGTGGTGGAGACCCTCCACGTTTGGTTTCCTTTTGTTTTGTGCACAAGTATAACTTTAGACTTTGTTTTTTTGGATTTGTTATTATTTGTTATTTTCAGCTTCACCCCTCACACTGGTCCATGACCATTCAACCAGCTCCAGCTTTTGTTTGTTTTTACTCAAAAAGAAAAGATTTTATTCACTGTCTCTTGTATTCAATAAAAGTTGTATTTTTCATTATCTGAGAACCACATCCTGCATCCGTTACCAGGTAGCAAACCTGTGTGTCTTTTTTAGTTTAGTTAATGCCTGGGTGAAATTCCCAGGGTGGTGTTGTCAGTCCCCATTTCTCTTGTTTTGCTAATCCATTTTATCATTAGTTCTATTCTGTTCAGTTCACCCCTACCCTCACCACAACTTGGCGTTGTCGGCAGGATTCTCGGTTTAAACGGTCAAGACGTGTGTTCTCTGTTTGTTTTTTTTGTTTGTTTTGTCTTTCTATTTTTGGGGGGATTTTCTTTTGAATGTGTTTTTTTACTTGTATTAATCCTGTTTCTTATTGTGTGTAGATTGGAGCATACTGGTGACAGAGCAGCAGTGACTTCTTGAGGACCCTCGTGAATGGTGGTGTAACTTTCCCCCTTTTATCTTTTGAGTGCTATTGCATCATAGCAATTGTTTTTGTTTCAGGGAATTCTTTTTTTTAGTCATGGAGGAGGGAATACATACACATTTAAAAGCCGATAACGAGAGGTTGTGAGGGGAACAGGCTGGCCCTAGTGGTTTACCGTCCACCTTGTCTGCCCAACCAGGACTAATTTTTGTATCTAGGGATAGGAAGTGTCCCATTTTTAGGGGATGGTCAGGTATAGGTTTGAGTGAGTGGGTGGAGGAGGTACAGGCGAGCATGAGGGCTCTGCGCTTATCCCGATCCTTCCAGGCGTTCTTCCTGTTTGACCATCTGGAAGGGGAGGCTAAGGAGGAGATACGGTACCGCTCTGCCGCTGAGAGGGAGGATCCTGCAAGAATACTTGCCATTTTAGAGGAGCTCTATGGGTGCACAGAGTCTTATGTGGCACTGCAGCAGGCCTTTTTCTCCAGAAGACAGCAAGAGGGAGAAACTCTTCAGGAGTTCTCTCTTGCCTTGATGGGTCTCATGGGGAAGGTAAAGCAGTGTGCCCCTACTGCCATGCCCAATGCTGAGACGCTTTTGAGAGACCAGTTCGTTGAGCATGTCCTGAACTGTTCCTTGCGGCGTGAGCTGAAGCAGTTGGTGCGTCGGCAACCCGATTCCACTTTGTTGGATGTAAGAGCTGAGGCCATCCACTGGGAACGTGAAGGTTCGCTTGGTGGTGCGAGGGGCCGCAGTCAATCAGTTTCCACTGCGTATGGTGTTCAGTATGGCGTTTCTGGCAGCCCCCAAGTTGCTGCGCAGTCAGAGATGAGTGAAATGAGTGATATGCTACGGCATCAGCAGGAGCAGCTTAATCAGCTGATGGCCAGTATCGCTCAACTGCAGAACTCCAGTCAGCACCGCCGTCCACCCCGATCCGGACCTTTAGTATGTAGGCGTTGTAACCAGCCTGGGCACTTTTCGCACGAGTGTGATGGGGTGCGTGTTCCGCCTCGTTCACAGTTCTCTCTTCGACCTCAGTCAAATTCTGGTCAGCAGTCTCAATCCCGTTCTGTGGCGGAAAACTAGTGCCCGTCAAACTGCAGAGCCACAGTTTGGACAGGGCCGTTACTGGCTCACAGGCTGTTTTATCTGACGTGGATGCTTCCGGATTAATTTCATCTTGCTCTCATTTAGATGTGAACATGAGTGGCGTTAGGGTCCCTTGTGTTGAGTGTTTCTTTCCGCCAGCATCTTGAGCCTTTGGGCCAGGAACGCCTCCGTGCCTGCCATTGGTTAGAGGTCAGGGCTGCCAATGGCCTGACTATCCCTTACCTCGGGTACTTGGAACTTGATGTGCAACTGTGTGGTAAAACCATGCCCCGTTGTGGTGTCCTGGTCGTGAGGGACCCACCTGTAGTGATGGTCCGCTGACACCCGAGGCTCCGACACATGCGCTGTTGCTCATGAAGCAAACGTATCGAAACACTGTGCCGAGGCGCGGTTTGGTCACGTGACTAGTGACGTCCGAAGCAGTTGAGCGCTTCGGACGTCAAATGAATCACCTGATTGGTTCGGTTTGTCATGTGAATCGATTGTGTTTAGGGATAGGGCATCCCTATTTAATGGCGCTAATTTCAAAAAAAAATTGCAGAGTAGGTTGGTTTTGTTGCTGTTGGTTGTCAGTTTTTTGAGAGTTAGTAGTAGATAGATCCATATATACACCGTGTGCACAATTATTAGGCAAGTGACTATTTTGACCATATGATCATTTTATCCTTAGTTTCCAACCCCAAGCTGTATAAACTTGAATGCTAAGAGGATATAATGCATATTAGATGATGTGTATTTGTATAACGAGGGAGGGTGTGGCCTAAGGACATCAACGCCCTATATCAAGGTGTGCATAATTATTAGGCAGATTCTTCTCCTCGGGAAAAATGGGCCAAAAAAGAGATTTGACTGACTCTGAAAAGTCAAAAATTGTAAAAAGGTCTTTCAGAGGGATGCAGCACACTTGAAATATCTAAGATATTGGGGCGTGATCACAGAACCATCAAACGTTTTGTAGCAAATGGTAAACAGGGTTGCAAGAAACGTGTTGAGAAGAAAAGATGCAATTTAACCGCAAAAAATTGAGAAGAAACAAACTTGAAGCCACCAGGAACCCATTATCCTCCAGTTCTGCAATATTTCACAACTGCAACCTACCTGGAGTGTCAAGAAGTACAAGGTATTTAGTTCTCAGAGACATGGCCAAGGTCAGAAAGGCTGAAACCCGACCACCTCTGAACAAGACACACAAGTTGAAACGTCAAGAATGGGCCAAGAAATATCTGAAGACAGATTCTTCAAAGGTTTTGTGGACTGATGAGATGAGAGTGACTCTTGTTGGAAAGGATTGAAGGGCCCGTGGTTGGATCAGTAATGGCTACAGAGCTCCACTTCGACTCAGATGCCAGCAAGATGGCGGTGGGGTACTGGCAGAGATGCCCACGAGTCTTTGATTTAGAGTCCGAGTCGAGTCACGAGTCTTCGGCCTCGAGTCGAGTCAATTCTCGAGTCTTTGAGGGGCAAGACTCGTCGAGCCGCGAGTCTTTGATTTAGAGTCCGAGTCGAGTCACGAGTCTTTACACACACACACACACACACACACACACATATATATAAAATGACATAGCCTCTGGCTGAAATACAGTATATCCAAATTTTTATTCAGACTTTTTAAAAAAAAAACACAAAAATAGATGGCATTTATAATAATAAATAATATTAAATAATAAAATAGATAAAATAAAGTAGTAAAACTGTCTGTCCTTTCCATGGGCCTTAACTATTACTAAACTAACCCATGTGTGGAAAAAAGAAAAGAAAGAAAGCCTCCAAGAAGGTGAACTTAGTTACATTTAAAAAAAAACATTAGGCTGCCTCTCAGTGGCCGAAAGACTGAAAAATTATACAACTGAACTTAAGTTACATTTAAAAAAAATATTAGGCTGCCTCTCAGTGGCTGAAAGACCATCAAAATTATGCAACTGAACTTAGATACATTTAAAAAAAAATATTAGGCTGCCTCTCAGTGGCTGAAAGACTGAAAAATGATGCAACTGAACTTAAGTTACATTTCAAAAATTATTAGGCTGCCTCTCAGTCGCTGAAAGACCATCAAAAATTATGCAACATGCTTGTTACATTTCAGAAAAATTAAGCATGACAGGTTTGTTGCACTAAGCCTGGCTCTGTGCGGGCGCATTATAATACTAATACCTCCGTGAATAAATACCCTCTCTACTGGTGCACTGGTAGCAGGGACACTAAGCACTCTCATAGCCACCCTATGAAGTCTGGGGAAACCCTTAGTATGTCGATTCCAGAATTCCAGACAGTCTGTTTGCGTTTCTTCTTCATCGGCCGCAGTGGACTCCGAATTCTGGATGTAGCGCTTGAGTTCAGCCCTGACAGATGAGGCATGGTCTGGGTTCTTCTTGCTTTTCTTCCGATAGGCTGAGAACAGGCGAGGAACTTTGGCAGGTGTCGGTGACTGCTCCTTGTCATCTTCACCACCGCTGCTGTTCTCTTGACGTACAGTGACTTGAGAAGCATCAGCCAAGACATGATCTGAAAAATGTCCACAAAAAACATGGTTAGTTACATTATGTTCATCAGATCATGATCTTAGTTATACAAATAGTGATGATTAAATTAAGGAATATATAAGTTCAGGAATCTATCACAAGTAAACTTACCCATTACCATCTCCTTCACATCACTCTTGACATCATTTGGGATGGGAACATCATGCTCCAGCCAAAAGAGGCAGTAGTATGGGTCCAGTAGTGCAGCCATCATGTAAACCTTATCTCCAAAGGGCAGGTCTCCTGCAGGCTTGTCCGACTCCTCCATTCTGACATTTACGAACATCCCCTGAAACAAAATCATATCATCAAATTCAGCTTTACGGTCAGATCACAGGTTTACAGAAGTAAAGAAGTGGGTGAAAATGTTTTCTTTTTATAGCTCCCATCATACCTGAAAACGGCGTTGGAGGGACTGCTGTAGGGCTTTCACTAAACCGCGCAGGTAATGAGCTTTCTTCTACATTCTGTTGAGGTGGCTGTTGAGTGATAGAATGCTAGGGAGAGCCGCATTGAGAGTAACCACCTTCTCTGCTTGTGTGAGATCTGTTGCTTGAAGAAACGGGCCCAGAATTTCCACAAGCTCTTTCCGCTGGCTCAACTCTCTGCCTGTTAGGCACAGGCTTTTGTGTCTTTCATCTTCCAGGAGAGTGTTAAGGCTTTGGGGATCAAGGTCAGTGACTGCCTGTACAAGGCGGAGAGTCGAGTTCCAACGAGTTGCTACAGCAGAGGGGATGCTCCGATTGGCTCCATACGTTTTCTTAAAAGCTTCCTTAAGTCCACAAGTTGTATGAAGTAAACTGCAGAATTTTGTCACCTTTGCCAATGCACAGTTAATAATTTTGGTCTCTTTCAGTCCATCTCGCACGACGAGCTGCAATGAATGGGCAAAGCACTGCAGCCGCTGTTGCCGGCAGCTACTCTGGATGGTGTCCACATCTTCTTGGAGGGTTTCACCTGTATCCTCCCATAAGTCATCATTTTCTAGCTCATCATCATCTTCACCCTCGTCATCCAACTCATGCCTCTCAGCTCTAGTTGTTGAGGGGAAACAAACTGTAAAGGCCTTCTTCATATTTGAAGCGTTATCACTGATAATGTAATCTAATTTGTGTTTTACATTAAATTTGTCACATATCTCCTCAAATTGTTCACTGATTCTGATTCCAGTGTGTGAACCTGTGAATCTATCACAACTTAAGAGAACTGTCTGCAGTCTTGAGACACTGTTCTTCTCCATTTCCATGAAGTGGGCCGTTACACCTAGAAAGCCTCGCATGCTCCTGTCAGTCCAAATGTCCACAGTCACAGACACAGTGTCTGCTTTTTGTAATTTGGATTTGATCTTGTACTCTTTGTCGGATGCTAGATCACTCAGACGTCTGGTAACGGTGTTTCGACTTACTGGGCAGTATTTTTCATCCACCACTGACATGAAGTTCTGGAAGCTGGGTATGTCAACCAAGGACAGAGGAAGGTTGCATGAGATGATGAGGTCATGAATTATGGAGTCAGTAATGGTCTTCTGTCGGGGATGGCCCTGGCTGTATGTTTTCACTCCTTGTTTTAGTCCCACAAAGGAATCGAGGCTGCTCTGAGTCTGACCCTCTTGGGCTTCTCCACAGGAAACTTTTTTGGCTGCCTTATATTCAGCATACCTGTAGATGAACAACATGGGAGGTTGCTCATTTTTGTAACACAAACACTAGTAGGGTTGCCACCTCCTAGAGTTTCAAATCCGGGACATGGGGGGGAGGCGGAGGCATCCCCGAAATATACGGGTAAAAAGTGAAGTGCGTATATTTACGGGAGGGTTGGCAACCCTATCTAGACCACAGACGGAAATCAAATGAGGTTTTGTCATTTTCCCTAAACAACGGGACAAATTGTGTCCCGGGAGAGATTTTATTTTTCCCGGGACAGGTGGTTAAAAAAGAGAACAATTCTGGGAAAAACGAGACGGGTGGCAACCCTAAACACTAGTGTGATAAGCTAGCGCAACAAGCTAGCGCAACAAGCTAGCTTGTAAAACGGCGGTAACCAAGCCGTGGTGTTTGTTTAACGTTACACTGCGGTCTCGTTAAAACACCACGGCCCGACCGTTTCTTCTTGGTAATGCACTAAGCTAAACAATAACTAGACAATGTATGCAAAAACACTATGAGTACAACTTACCTTTCCTTGTGCACCTTTTCAATGTGCCGCAGGAAGTTGCTGGTTGTGGAACCTTTTTCTTTTATTGTCCTTTTGCAGCATTTACATTTTGCAGTTCTGTCTCTGCCGTTCTGTTTGAAGTTTGTGTAGCAGTACGTTAATATAAAGGGTAGCGAACCTGGCGGTGGACTTTCTTTAGCAGCAGCTGCTCCACTTGCACTTGCCATGATGACTGATAATGAAGGAGAGAGGGAGGGATGTGACGCGATGCGTCGCGCATCGGAGGTGGTTTTGTGAAAAATAAATAAATAAATAAAACAACAAAAAAATTAAATTAAATTAAAGATTGCCCACGAGTCTTTGATCTCGAGTCGAGTCAATTCTCGAGTCTTTTAGGGTCGAGTCCGAGTCGAGTCTGGAGTCTCCAAAAATGCGACTCGAGTACGACTCGAGTACGAGTCTTTAACTCGAGTCCCCATCTCTGGGTACTGGTATGGGCAGGTATTGTTAAAGATGAGCAGTTGGACCTTTTTGGGTTGAATATGGACTCAAAATCAACTCTCAGACCTACTGCCAATTTTTAGAAGACACTTTCTTCAAGCAGTGGTACAGGAAAAAGTCTGCATCTTTCAAGAGGACTTTGATTTTATGCAAGACAATGCTCCATCACATGCATCAAAGTATTCCACTGTGTGGCTGGCCAGTAAAGGCCTTAAAGATGAAAAACTAATGACATGGTCCCCCTTTTCACCTGACTTAAACCCTATTGAGAACTTTTGGGCCGTTCTTAAGCAGGACATTTAGAGTAAAGGTAAACAGTGCACCTCTCTGAACAGTGTTTCGGCAGCTGTACAAAAAGTTGATTCTGACCAGATCAAGAAACTGACTAAACTCCGCGAATGGAAGGCTTGTGAATGTTATTGAAAAGAAGGGTGGCTATACTGGTGACTGTTTTTTTTTTTATTATTATTATTAATATTCGGGACTGAGCCTCAGCGAAGGCCTGCTCTCATTATTATTATTATTATTATTATTATTATTATTATTATTATTATTATTATTATTATTATTATTATTATTATTTCTGAAATGTTTATTTGTTAATTCTGACTTTAACATGTAAAAATAAACAAGTGAGATGCGAAAATTTTTGTTTTTCATTTAGTTGCATAATAATTGTGCACACTAATAGTTTCCGAATAATGGTGTACATAAAGATATTCTCATAAGAAAGCCAGAACTTCACTTTTACTACTTAAATGTTCAGGTTTGATGGTTTGTTCACATTTTGGATAGATCAAAAGCACTCTAGATGTACAATAGCAAAATTAATCCTCAAAAATACAACTTGCCTAATAATTGTGCACACGGTGTAGACGGTACCGCTGCGGTTCCGACCCGACTCTGTTCATGACAGACAGAATCTTCAGACATCAAGAACCTGATTCTAACTCCACTGGTAGTTTGGTGGCCTGCAGTGCTGGGATGCTTTGTTTTGTCTGTCACTGTGGTCCATTGAAGCATCTCCAGAGAGTTCTTCCTACACACAGAGATGTGAAGGTGTGAATGGTGTTAGTGAATGGAACTCACTCTGCTGTAGGTAGTACATGGTGGCGACGCCTCCACCAGTCAGCACAGTGGTGAAGATGGTGAGCTGCTGCAGCTGAGAGGTAGACACCCTCATCTTCTGCTTCCTCCGCAGACTCTTCCAGTGAGCTCACAGGACAAACTGTTGCACAGAAGATCATGTGGAGATCCACAGTGGGACATTTCAAAGAGATGGTTGCTTCTTCAAGCCCAGGCCAAGACCATGGTGCTCATCAACAGACACACTACACTATTGATTTTATTATGTTAATGACTTTGTAAAGTGTCTGAGGTTTCTAAAATGTGCCATACAAATAAAATGTATTAATATCTATCTATCTATCTATCATGCTTGATTACTACTATTACTGATGTACTACATCTGCTGAAGTTCCACAGGCTGTCTAATACATTCAATGAGTGTTTGTGACCAGTGTATTCTTTCTAATGATCCATGAAAATACGTGTGAACGAAGTGAAAATACACCAGGCCAGGCAGAAAGTACCGCGCCGCATCGGTAGGGGGCAGTGACGTGCCGGGAGGCTGATGACTAACTGACTGACAGCGCTATCAGGTGCAGTCAGGCACAGACGTAATAAATGAGTGAATGACGGTGGCCAACAGAGGTACAACACCGCCCCCAAGTGGTGAGCACTAAACAACACATGTGTGGGAGCTTTCTGACAGTGGCCACCTCTCTTTGAGCTGCAGCCAGTGATGGTCTTCATCCTCTCCCACACCTCCCTCATATTGTTGTTCTGCATCCTTTCTTCATTTTTCCTTCTGTGCTGCTCCCTTGCCTCCTTGACTTGGACTCTGAGTTCCCTCTGGACCCGCTGGAACTCCTGTCGCTCAGCATCTTTGAAGACCTTCTCCTGGTTCAGAAGGTCCTTGATGTCGCTGGTTCTCCATGGCTTGTTGTTGGCAAAGCAGTGTCCAGATCCAACTTGAACAACAGCGTCCATACAGAAGTTTCTAAAGTCCGTAGTGCAGTCAACCATCTGGTCCATGTTGTGGGTGTGAGAGCCCTGCAATGCGTCCCAGTCTGTGGAGTCAAAGCAGTCTTTCAGAGGCTGCTCCATGTGACCAGCCTCTCTGTCGTGCCTTGTCTTGTCCAGTGGGTGAAGGGCCTGGGTTCTGGTCCAGGGCCTGGTTCTGGTACTCTCTTGTCCTGGGGGTCCCCATCCATCCGGGGGCCAGGTTGTGCTTCCTGTCCTCCATCCAGGGGTGTCTGCCTCCCAGCCCTCTGGTCCTGGCTCTTCGGGGGGCTGGTGGCCTCTGGCCAGAGGGGCTCACTGCTCTGGACCTCTTCCCCACCGGCTCTGAGTTCATCTGTTTACTATTAGAATGAGTTCATTTTTGGATCACTAATTATGTAAACTAATATCTGTTGTTGTTTGGACACAATACCTGTACATTGTTGCCAGTTGCTCTCCCAAGCCCTCACTTCCATACAATTTTTTCTCTCTTTTTCTCTCTCTGTCCCTCCCTCAGTCCTGGCCACAATATCACTCATCCATCAAAATGGAATCAAAGCAGTCATCAGGTCCTTCCTGAACCCACCCGTGTCATTCACACCCTGGGCTCACAAGCTCCGCCTTTGAGAATCAAATCTGTCAGCCATCATGAAGACATTCAGACACACTTCTGCTGCTCATGATGGCCAGACAGGACAAGGGAAAAAAAAGATTCCCCTCTGTCATTGTCAAGAAACATTTGAACATTGACACCATCACCTACCCTCACATATATTTGTATTTGTATTGATTTATTGAGCACAATTTAAAACAAGGAGGGAACGAAGCCCAAAGGGCTTGAACAGAGTTCTACTCCCATCATCTACAATCAATCCAAAGTCAAATGTCAACATAGGAAGAGAATCATTTCAAACAACAGACAACAATATAGAATACATTGAACAGTTCAAACATAAGGAGATGTTTTTTCAGTCAGTATATTTGCAGAACACACACAGTGTGTGTTAAGGCCAGTCAGGTTATTGATTCATACACACTCATCCTTTCATTGTTTGCTGAGGGCTTCTGTTAACTGCTGTCTCCCTCCTCCACAGTCACTGGGTCGGAACCAGAGCTGCTCTCAAGTGCTGCTGATAGAGCTAACAGGAAGTAGCCATCTGCACAGGGCTGCTGCTGATAGTGGAGCATCACGTGTGCTTCAGTAATCATCCAATCAGGAGTGTTGTGCTACGACTTTGAGGTTGACTTGTCAGGGGGAAGCAGTGGAATTGTGTGTATTTTTGTTTTGCTTGTGAGAGTGATGGTAGGGAGCCTCTAATGTTGACTGAAGGCCTTCTATTGGCTGCTTTTGTCATTTGCCACTTCATTGTGGGTTGGTCCAGAGGGAGGGGCTTGCTAGTTAAAAGCTGACCACCAAGGCTCAGGTGGTTGTGATGAGGCAATTCAAAGCAGAAACAAGGTATTGAAAGTCTTCAAACAGAATCTTAATGATCAGAGTCTTATTGTATATCAAAGATCACAAGCCAGGGTAGGAAGAATCATAAAGTGTGCAAAGAAAGAGTATTGGCAAAGGTTTTGGCACTCAGTAGGGACTAGTGTTTTCAATTCAAGAGGAGCAATTTGTCATCTCAATTGAAGCATCCAGTATTCAGAGACATTTTGCTTTTCATGCTGAGCTACGTGAAAACTCTGAAGTCACTTCTACTGATCTTTTGGGGCCGTTGGAGTCTCAGCCCATGGTGGGACTCGAACCAACAACCTTGTGATTCACAGTTAGTTGTCTTATTAACTGAGCCATCTGTGGGCTGATGGGATGCAGCTCCTGGAGAACTGATTGAAGCTCTTCTCTGAACAGTTGAAAAAATCTGCATACAATGTTGTTTTTTTCCAAGTACAAAGAATTTTAAATACTTTCATTAAAAAAGTCCTGTGGTAGCTTAGCACGAGACGGCGCTACTCCAAGCAAAATCTCAACATGTCTGAAAACCAGAAAAAAACACATGCTATAGTATAAAGTACAAATATACACAGTATAAACCTGGTCATGTGGTACCAAGTGGGATTTGAAGCCACATCTTCTACAAACACAGCGAGAGATTTAGCCTACTGAGCTAACCACCTTGTTAGCCTGAGCACTGTGGAGGTCAATCGGTCACCCTGTTCATACATCCTATTATACAGCCCACTGCTTCTGGTAAACACGTGACTATAAACTGTGTCATTATATCATACAGTGACCTATATATGATTGATTTGATGCTGATGATCTTCTATTATTCATCACTGATGAGGAAATGAGTTGAAGAATCTTTGGTTTTGGCAACTTGTTGTCCTTTGTTGTGTGTCTGTGTCGCTGCTTGTCAGTGTGTGTCAGTGTGTGTGTGTCAGTGTGTGTCAGTGTGTCAGGTGAAGCACTGAGGCCTCTGTAGTTCTTTGCTTTCTCAGCGCTGAAGACGGTCTTGTGGGGCCCAATGCTGACTCCCAACACAGAGCTCCTCCTTCCCTCTTTTCAAACTCTGTTTGAATTCCATTTTCAAAGAGTGAGGAGAATTTTCTTTCCTCTTCATTGTATCTAAAAGGCTTCAGCTCCACTTGTTGTGTTGTACTTGTACAAAGTGACTGTGGCTGTTTGTTTCTCCTGCAGAGTCCAGTGTTGAAACGCACCAATGTCAAGTCACTGCTGTCTATTGATGTAGTGACATCCCTGCACAGACCTCAGGAAGCTGCTTAGCAGCTTAGCTCAGTGGGTTAGCCTGCTTACTGTGGTGCTGAAAACCAGGGTTCCAATCCTGGTTGTTGGTTCAATTCTGAAGCAAAGCCTCTTTTGTTCTCTTGCTACTTTGAACCAAGCCCAACTCCAACACTAAGTGAGCCTCTAATCTGTTTGACTGGTGGGCCATAATGGCTTCTACAATATGACAGAGGGGCCGCTTTCTCATTGGAGGAAGACATATATCAGGGGATGTGTAGACAACATGTTGCTTTAATGGCAATTAAATAATGAACACAACAAAATAATTGTTTTCATTGTTTTCTATTTCATGACTTAATGACTATTAATATAATTCCTTCAAGTTTGGTCGGCCGGATTGGAGAGTGTAATTGGCCGCATATGGCCCCCGGGACGTAGTTTGACTTCAAACCTGGATCCTCTGACATAATTCCTCCCTTCTGAACAGGCCAGAGGTGGAATCATCTTTATATGACCTTCCGTTCCTGAAATACACGTCTTTGACCTATGAATTTGACCTTTGACCCGGTTCCAACCGTCTGACCCCTGATTCAATTGTTCCGTTACAATCAGGCTCCCTGAAACTGGGAGGGTGGGCGGAGTTTCAACTCAACAACAGGAAGGTAAAGTCAGTGAATGTGGATTTGAACAGTGCCACTGATCCCTCTGGCCCTGCGCTTTTCAAAGCCTCCACTGGGGGGCGCCAGAGGACTGCAGGGGAGGCGAGCGTGAAAAGTGCGGCATCCTATTGAAAGTGAAGCCAAAGTTGAACGATGAAGCGGCGGGAAAAGCAACAGTGTCCATAGTGATGATGAAAGTCTCTGACTACAGTTGATGTGTTGATGATTTGATTGGAGGAATTGCACCAGCAGCCTCAGAATGAAGACATGAGTTGACTGGAGAACTGGAGGAGCTTTCAATGCATTGAAAAATATGTTGAAAAACACTGCAATATTTATTAGAATGTGTTTCAAAGAGATGGTAAAGCATGCAGATGATAGAATGTGTTGAAAAAAGACATTGAAGATCAAACACAAAGGATTATTAAAATGTTATTGAAATATACACGTTTAAGAACATACACATGTGAAAGATGCTTACAAAAATACACATGTGTACAACATTTATTGTTGAAACCTTTTTTTAATTAACAAAGCAATGAGAATAACAGTAGTAATGGACCTACCTTGACCTCTGACCCTTGACCTTTGACCCTGAGAGAGAGAGATTATTTCAAGTCGAGGCTTTTTAAGGTCAAAGGTGATCAGAGCAATGATACTTCAGCATCAAAGCTTCTCTACAATAAATGCAGCATCCTGAATGCTGCTCATTGAGATGTGTGTGTGTGTGTGTGTGTGTGTGTGTGTGTGTGTGTGTGTGTGTGGCCAGCAGAGGGCAGTGTTACTGCAGCTTGCAGTCATTTGCAGCCATTTTCAAGCAGTGGCTCCAGTGCTTGGATGTTTCCCACAAGCTTCATTTGTCCATCACTACTTTGTCCTGCAGTGTGTTCTGCTCCTTGTGCAGTTTCTGCCACTGTTTTCCTGCCACTGCTTCTGACACAATGTTTGCTGCCCTTGTCTTTTGATGGAGTGAGCATCCTTGAGGACCAGACCATCTTCACCTCTTGCACTCCAACTGCTCCTGGGAGCCACAGCCACACTGGATGCACCCTGGCAGAGAGAGAGGGGCGTGGCTGCACTTCAGCTCAACACAGCGTCATGTGATTTCAGGGAAGTGGGAGCAGAAACACTGATCAGAGAATCTAAGAATCAGAAAATATCCCAAGAGCACCTCAAAGTCCAAGTGCTTCTCCGTCTGGCTGCATGTTGGCTGGAGGCAGCAGCAGCAGCAGCAGCAGGAGTCCTCCTCTCTGTTCACAGAGGGTCGCTCTAGGTGGACACAGGTGGCTTCTTTCACTCCTCTCTCAAACCATCTGTCTTCTGTGTCTAAAATCTGGACCTTTGAGTCTTGGAAGGAGGGGCCTTTGTCCCGGAAATACAGATGAACCGCTGACTCAACAGAGCTGTTGATGACAACACCTGCTTGATCATCAACACCTGATGTTGAAAAATCAACACCTTGCTATTGGTCGGTCCCATCAGCCTTGGCCCCGCCCACACCTCAGAGTTGGAGCATTTCTATCTGGCTGTACCCCAGAGAAACAATGGAAGGCCTCAGATAACTGGAGTATTGATTTGAGAATCCACGTATTGGACGGATCAATATTTTAGTCCTGATCTGCTCAATAGTGTCATTTCCCATCATGCCCCTCTCACCAGTCAAGCCGTCCCGCTGCCAATACTGGTAAAGACACGACATATAAATTTAAATATTGAAGTTTCACATAAAGTATCCAGTTTTTAACGTAGGATTTTACTTATTTGATCATCCAACAGCATTGTTAGATGGCGAACCAATGGCTTGATACTATAAAAACATCACTTCTGGGGTTGGCCAGCCGGAGGGAACGGTGGTGACGCAACGAGGAAATACACTGAAGGCTAGACCGTCCCCAGTGGTTACCGGGGAGGCGGGGTTTGGTCCGTCCTTCTAGGCTGGGTCCTTGAAGAACGCTTCCTTCAGACGGAGGACACTTGGACTGAAGGGTGCACACCCTGAATTGAGACACAGCACATATGTGACGGAGAGTCTGCTTCTCATCAGCAGTGAATCCATCATCTTCACTCAACAGCAGTGAATGTCTCTGATGATGCGTTCAAGGACTGAAGTGTGAGTGCTGACTTCTGCCGTCTCTTCTTCTCTCCTCACATGGAAGTGATGTGTTCACGTTGAGGGAGGATCACTTGGTCCTGAGGATGGGGGGAGGGCTCTTCCAGAGTGCAGCCAGTAGGGGGCATTAGAGGCTCGGCCTCCTTGTTGTCCTCAGGAGCTGACAGGAAGTGTCACATCCCTCAACAAGTGTCCAGTCTCATCACGTCAGGGAGAAACAGGTGCAGCTCTTCAAAGAGGAAATCACATTTTTCTCACCGTCATCATGGACTGCCAACAAGTGATGGCAACTGTAGTTCTGGAAAGAGCCGCCAGGGGGCGCCCTCGAGTCAAAACTACCTTCTACTGCAGACTTTACAGAGAAATGAACACATGCTGAAAAAATAACACATTGATTAACAGGCAGATATTTCAGACAGGTCACTCTATAATATGTCAATAAGAAACACAATGTGTTCAAATGTGGCCTTGAACCTTCAAACCTTTCTATGACTCGTCGGTCCTCGCAGCTCCCAGTTCTGCCACTGAGGGGCGCTGTTTGACCAGTTTTTGCTTGTTTGGTTTTGTTTGTAGCCACAATGCAAGCATCAGTTGTATCATACTGGGGAGTTGATCTTTCTGCCTGGCAACAAGACATTTCCAGCCAATAGAAAAACTATGTCAACATAATAATACTGCTGAAAATCAATCAATCCTCTCTCTCTCTGCCCCCCCCTCTTTCTCCCACCCACTCTGTCTTCCACCCCCCCTTTGACATGGTCACATTCATCATGTTGAAATGCAGCAAAGCCTTTCTGAGACTGAACTTTATGCAGTGGCAGGAATGTTTGATGCTCTGTCATAAAGTGCAGCTCAACTCCACTGAGATGAATTTCAATCCAAAGTTCAGTGCAATGTGACTCCACTGTCTCTGTCTGCTGAGAAACAAAGGGCCAGTTCCACAGAGCCACTGCTCAACCAGAGCCCACCAGGTGTCAACCACACCAGATAGAAAATATACATTTGATAGATGAATATGTCATCTAATAATATATTAGATGATGTGACAAGACCAGCCTAGAAAACAGCTACAAATCCATGACGGGCGCAACGTGGTGGCTAAAAGACGGCGTCATTAACGGCTGCGCTCCATTCTTTGTGGGTCAAATTCTTTGATTGTGAAGCTGCATGAAGGGATTGAATTTAGAAAAGAGAGCAAAAGACAAGAAGTGATTTGTGAAGAGCCCACTAGGAGGCCAGCAGGCTGTCAGTTAGTGTTGATGGAGACAATGATTCCATCCAACTAATGATGGAGTCAGAAAAACAGCTGACAAGTGATGGACACCAACAACTGATCCACTCACTCAAAGCCAAAGTGTCTCCACAGGAAGACGGAGGGGAGTCCTGGTGGTGAGAAGCAGCAGCTGAAGGAGCTTCTACAGCGGCAGCAGCAGCAGCAGCAGCAGCAGCAGCAGCAGCAGCAGCAGCAGGCCAGGATGAGCTGGACGTCCTCGTTATACAGAAGGTTCATTGGCTCATTCTGGGACCGGTCTGCTCCATCAGGTGAGTCCACGTGTCTTCAGTGTGGAGCAGCACTGCAACCTGCCAGTCACAGCCAGACTGATCACAGTAAGACTGTCCACCGGCACCTCCTTCACTTCTCCCTCTGAGATCACGTCAGGACCTCCAGTGAGAAGATTCACTGAGGGACGTTGAGAGCAAACAGTCACACAGCAGCTTCACCACAGCAGCTGAAAAGTTGTGGAGAGAAAATGATGCTCACACTGTCACACTGATGTTTTCTTCTCCAACCTTTTCTCTGCTCCAGAGGCTGATGATGGTCTGCAGGAGCTTCTACAGCAGCAGAAGATCAGTCTGGAGAGGAGATGTGAACGTGTGACTGAAGGTGAAGAAGCAGGAAGTCAAACCCTCCTCAACAGCATCTACACTGACCTCTACATCACTGAGGGACTGAGTGAGGAGGTCAACAGAGAGCATGAGGTCAGGCAGCTGGAGACCAACAAGACCAAGAAGACCACAGAGACCAAGAAGACCACAGAGACAAAGAAGACCAAGAAGACCAAGAAGACCAAGAAGACCAAGAGGACCACCAAGACCAAGAAGACCAAGAGGACCACCAAGACCTCTGAGACCATGGAGACCAAGAAGACCAAGAAGAGCCTCCACGACCGTCCAATCAGGTGCAGCCAGATCTTTGAAGCCTCACCTGAGCAGCAGGGACTCAGAGTCAGAGTGGTGCTGACCAACGGCGTCGCTGGGGTTGGAAAAACCTTCTCAGTGCAGAAGTTCACTCTGGACTGGGCCCAGGGCCTGGAGAACAAGGACCTTCATCTGGTGCTTCCTCTCTCATTCAGGGAGCTCAACTTGGTCAAAGAGCAGCACGACAGTCTTCTGGAGCTTCTCCATGTTTTTCATCAAACGTTAGAGAAGCTCACAGCAGAGCAGCTGCATGTCTGCAAACTTCTCTTCATCTTGGACGGCCTGGATGAAAGCAGACTGGCTCTGGACTTTGAGAAGAACCAGGTGGTGACTGACGTCACTCAGAAGAAGTCAGTCAGCGTCCTGCTAACAAACCTGATCAGAGGAGATCTGCTTCCCTCGGCTCTGCTGTGCATAACTTCCAGACCTGCAGCAGCCAATCAGATCCCTCCGTCATGTGTGGACTGGCTGACAGAAGTACGAGGCTTCACCGATGACCAGAAGGAGGAGTATTTCAGGAGGAGGTTCAGAGATAGAGGAGATGTGTCCAGCAGGATCATCTCCCACATCAAGGCCTCCAGGAGCCTCCACATCATGTGTGAGATCCCGGTCTTCTGCTGGATCACTGCCACAGTTCTGGAGAGCATGTTGAGCTCAGAGCAGAGAGGAGAGCTGCCCAAGACCCTGACTGACATGTACTCACACTTCCTGCTGGTCCAGACCAAGAGGAAGCAGCACAAGTATGGAGGAGGCCCACAGGAGCTGACGGAGGCTGACAGGGAGCTTCTTCTGAAGCTGGGCCAGCTGGCATTTGAACATCTGGAGAGTGGAAACATCATGTTCTACAGTGAAGACCTGGAGAAGTGTGGTCTCACTGTGACTGACGCCTCTTTGTACTCAGGAGTTTGTACAGAGATCTTCAGAAGAGAGAGTGTGATCTTCCACAAAACCGTCTACTGCTTCGTTCATCTGAGCGTCCAGGAGTTTCTGGCTGCAGTCTTCAGCTTCCACTGTCACACCAACTGGAAGAGGACAGAAGATGGTCACTCTGGAGAATCCCTGGATGAGTTCCTTCAGAAGATGATGAAGAAATCCCTGCAGAGTCCAAACGGTCACCTGGACTTGTTTGTTCGCTTTCTCCATGGACTCAGTCTGGAATCCAACCATAGACTCTTAGGAGGCCTGCTGGGTCTCACTGACAATCATACAGGAACCTTGCAGAAGGTCATCAACAACCTGAAGGAGCTGAACAATGGTGATGTTTCTCCTGACAGAAGCATCAACATCTTCCACTGTCTGCTGGAGGTGAAGGATCAGTCAGTGCATCAGGAGGTCCAAGAGTTCCTGCAGTCAGAGAACAGATCAGAGAAGGGACTCTCAGCCATCCAGTGTTCAGCTCTGGCCTACATGCTGCAGATGTCAGAGGAGGTTATGGAGGAGTTGGACCCCAGCAAGTACAACACAACCTGGGAGGGAAGATTGAGACTGATTCCAGCTGTGAGGAACTGCAGGAAGGCTGTGATACGTTCAGTAAGGTATGTAAACACTGTGTGTGTGTGTGTGTGTGTATGTGTGTTGAATTGTGAGTCAATGATGAAGAATAATGTCAAGCATATTTTGTTGAGTTGCACTTCTCTTTTTTTCCTTTTTGATTTTGTCTGACTAATTATTCCAGCTAATCTTATGGACTGTATAGGACAGGCAAGAATCAGCTTGGGCTTCAGCCTGCTGCTTTTTCCTTCACACAGTTGTTATGTTTTTGTTGTTGTGAGTCTTTATAATGTGCACATTTGTTTGGGAAGCTTCTTTTTCATTGTTGTCAGTTGATTGCACAAGATTGATTGA
Organism: Nelusetta ayraudi; assembly: GCF_046127955.1. NCBI lineage: Eukaryota > Metazoa > Chordata > Actinopteri > Tetraodontiformes > Monacanthidae > Nelusetta > Nelusetta ayraudi. The sequence goes on along the minus strand of NW_027466192.1, from coordinate 40,658 downwards.
ATTTACACTGTCAACCAAAATCAACTCTTCAATCATTCATGATGAAGATGATGGTGATGGTGGTGTTGATGATGTTGATGATGATGATGATTATGATGATGATGGAGGTGATGATGATGTTGATGATGATGATGATGGTGGTTATGATGGTGATGGTGGTTATGATGGTGATGGTGATGATGGTGATGGTGATGATGGTGATGGTGATGATCGTGGTGATGGTGGTGGTGATGATGATGATGATGATGATGGTGGTGGTGATGACGGTGATGGCGATGATGGTGATGAAGATTATGATAATGGTGATGATGATTATGGTAATGATGATGATGATGATGATGATGATGATGATGATGGTGGTGGTGATGACGGTGATGGCGATGATGGTGATGAAGATTATGATGATGGTGATGATGATTATGGTGGTGATGATGATGGTAATGATGATGATGATGATGATGATGGAAGCAGCAACTTCTCATTCTGCTCTCCTTCATTCAGTGTTCAACTCTCAGATCTTCACTGTGCCAGTGGTGTCTTCAGCTCTGCAGTCCAGCCCCTCCCACCTCACACTGCTGGACCTGAGTTGGACAATCCTGAAGGATCCTGGAGTGAAGCTGCTCTGTGCTGGACTGCAGAGTCCAAACTGCAGACTGGAAGTTCTCAGGTCAGTTCCTGCTTTCTACTGGTGGACAGTGTGTGTCAGCAGATGACAACTGGTGTGTAACGCTGCTCAGTGTGAAGACTTTGAAGCAGATATTAAAGACTCATCTAGACAAAGTGGATGTTGTTGATATTTTCATGTCAACAATCTGCAGCCAGAAAAGACTTTGGATGGTGGAAGAAAGTGTGGAAAATGTCTCCAGTCACTTTGGAGCTCAGCGGAAGTTGTTGATTGGTGATGAAGGTCACATGACTGAGCAGAAGATCCTGTGAAGAAATATTAGAGGCAGATTAATAGTGCAGCAGTATTTCTTCATCTTGTCCTTTGAATGTGTTTGACTTGTAACGAGACTCTGATGACTGAAAACAGCCACAAGCACACAAAGGACTCACTGATTATTTTCCATCTTCACTGCTGATTGGCTGCACACTGACTGACACACTGCTGTTGTTATTGTGTTGACAACACACTGGCACAATGACTCCTTTGAGGGAATGACTCAGTGATCCCAACAGCCGCACATCTGGATCATCAACAGGGAGGAATGACTCTGAATATGACATTTACACCATGGAAGGAATCAAATATTCATTCTTTATTCAGGTTGGAGAGGTGAGTGACAACCAGCTGCAGGATTCAGGAGTGAAGGAGCTGAGTGGTTTTCTGCAGAGTCCAGACTGTAAACTGGAGACTCTGAGGTCAGTTCACCCTCTTCACTCTACAACTTCTATCACTCTTGTTATTGTTGTCATGATTTTCACTTCACTGCTGTTGGAAATTCAATTTGCAGTCACTGGTTTGTGTTTGAAATGAGTGAAACTGGGTTTAAAGGTCCAGTGTGTAAAATACTGCAATCTAGTGGTCAGATTTCAGATTGTAGCGCTCACTCACTCACCCTCTCTCCCTCCCTCTCTGTTTCTGTCGTGTCAGATTCTGAAGTCCACATTTCACTTTGATGTTCAGAGTGATGACACCCTGGAAAAACTCTCCATCATTATAAACTCTCCATCATTTATTCTACATTCAGGTTGGAGAGCTGCAGGTTGTCAGCGCTCAGCTGTGATTGGCTGCTCTCAGCTCTGAAGTCCAACCCCTCCCACCTCAGACACCTGGACCTGAGTCTCAACCAGCTGCAGGATTCAGGAGTGAAGGTGCTGAGTGGTTTTCTGCAGAGTCCAGACTGTAAACTGGAGACTCTGAGGTCAGTTCACCCTCTTCACTCTACAACTTCTATCACTCTTGTTATTGTTGTCATGATTTTCACTTGACTGGGCCCTGTTGCAGGAAACAAGGATGAGGGATTAAGCCGGGATATCTTGGTTATCCTGGATCAATTGATGTTTGATGTGGTTGCACAACAGTGGGATAGGTGGAAGTGAGATATGTTCTGCTAGAAGTTACCGTGGAGATTTATTGTGTGGAGTGAGCTGCTCCAGACCAGGCTGAGTTCCAGGATCTATTTCATCCTTGTCTCAGTCAACAGTCACCACCAGTGGAAGGCAGTGCTTCTTCCACTCAACACTGCACATTGTTATCACATTCATCTCCAGCCACTGTCATTATTTCAAGCTTTGGAATCATTTCATTTCAATCATGATAAAGAAATGAGTTGAGATCATATTGCAATCATTGGATAATTTCTAACATGACTTCTACTTTGCCATGCATCCTATATAAAAATACACATCCCATAGAAAGATGAAGACACATCAAAGAGTAACATGAGGTTGTTGTTGTGACAGTGGACGGTCCTGTCACTATGCCTCCAATTGATCATGCGCCCTGGCTGCTTGGCCAAGGGAAGATCCCTTTGGCTGAATGCTTGGTGCGCATGACTATGACCTGGGAGTCTGGGCTTCCAAGCTCGCGAGCTTTGAAAGTTCGAGAGTCTGGAGACTCATGGAGATGGCAGCTCGATAGAATGGCTCCCGAAAGAACCGAAGAAATCACAGACCTACCCCCATCCAGTTGAGTAATATAATTTCCACATACCACGGTAAACATACAGAGGGGGTAAGACGACAAACGAAGCCCCTGCTTCTATATAACAATCGGCAAGAGAAAGGAAGTAGTTACAGCTGACTCCGTGAAGCCACGGGCTAACGAAGAAGCGAGGGCGAGATGGCTAGCTTAGAAGTGTTACTAGAAGAACTGAGAGGTTTCCGTCAGGAAAACAACAAACAACTGAAGTCTATCAAGGAGGAAATTAATAAAACGAATGCAAGAATCAGCGAAGTGGAGGAGCGGGTGGAGAAAAATGAAGAGAGGACTCTAAACACGGAGGAAGTGTTAACCGGGCTGCTAAAGTTACACGTGAAGCTGGAAGAAAAGCTAACGGACCTGGACAGTCGATCTCGTCGGGAAAATGTCAGGATCTACGGTGTTCCGGAGGGGTCCGAGAAGGACTCGGAGTCGATGACTACATTTGTGGAGACCTTACTGAAAGAGGGGCTCGGTCTGGTCGAGAACGCGGCAGACGTGCGGATAAAAAGAGCACATCGGGCGCTGGGACCGCAACCCCCGAAGAATGTATCACCACGTTCAATACTTGTGAGGTTTTCGAGCTTCAAAATGAAAGAGTCTGTACTGCGCAAGGCTTGGCAACAAAAGGGACTCTTTTGGCGTGAAAAGCGAATAAATCTCGACCACGACTACCCACCAGCCATTCTCAGAAAACGACGAGAGTATACGGAGGTTCGTAGGGCTCTGAAGGAGAACGGGGTCTCGTTCCAGACCCTTTTTCCGGCGAGATTGCGAGTGAGATATGAAGAAGGGCCCAGAACCTACGACAACATAGAGGAGGCTACGGAGGACATGGTCAAAAGAGGTTACAAAGTGAAAGTCATCAGTTCACCTGATTCCCTGAAGGAGCAGATCGAGCGGCTGACCTGGACTAGGACAGGAGGGAGAAGAGAGAAAGGCGCCTCCAGCTCTTCAAGAGAAGTCAACTACAAAGAGAGGCTCCGGGCATTTAGGAGAACATCACCACCAGCTCCTTGAGAACTGAAGGATACCACGTTTTTCCTCTTGAGGTACACTTCTCAGATAGAAATTTCTACATAGGCTAAGTTAAAGATGATAGTTTCACAAAAAGGTTCGTCAGGGTCCATCCGGAACTGTGCTGCTGCCACCTGAAGGGCCCTCACCAATAGATTTGGGAGGACATTCCCTTCCGGGCTGTCACCAAGAAGCTCAACAGGGTCTAGGTTATGGACCCCTGTTTGGAAGCCGAGCTTGTTTTGTTTTGTTTTTTGTTTTTTTGTTTTTTCATTGTGCAGTGAGTATGTATATTCTTGCTTTATCTGTTCATGTTCTTTTAGTTCTAGTGGGCTTGAGGGGGCTCTCCAATGTGATTGGTGAAATGGAAGACATCACTTAAATGGAAAGAAAACAACTGAAGGTGGTTTCATTCAATATAAATGGTATACATAATCCGATAAAAAGATGGAAGATTTTATCTAGAGAAAGAAAGAAAAGGTCCAAATAGCTTTTCTGCAGGAAACCCACCTAGACGATTCTGAACATGCCAAGTTGAATAAGATGGGATATAAATATGTGTATTTTTCTTCCCATGCTTCGGGGAGGCGAAGAGGGGTGGCAACTTTAATATCAAGTACCCTGCACTATGAACATATTGCAGAACATAAAGACAAGGAAGGCAGATTTGTTTTGACTACAGGGAAAATTGATGGCGTCCTGATAACTCTTATTAATGTTTATGCTCCACCTGGTAGCGACTGGACCTTCTATAGACACATATTTGAAATGACAGTAACAAAAAGTCAAGGGGTATTGATATATGCCGGGGACTTTAATGTTAGATTAAACCCGAATTTGGATTTGTCTAATGGAAAATCTAATAAACAAACTATCAGTAAAAGAATCAGAAACATGTTAGAAGAAACTGGATTGGTGGATGTATGGAGAGTTAAAAATCCATGTCGTCGGGATTACACGCATTACTCCCCTCCATACAAAGTATACTCACGCATAGATTATTTTTTCATGCTCAAAGATGATATTCATAGGATAGAAAAATGTGAAATCGGCCAGAGCCCTAACTCGGACCACAGTCCAATTTATATGTATTTTTTTCTGACTAAGAAAAACAGATTCACTCTCTGGAGGTTTAACACAAACTTGCTGAAAAATAAAATTATTAAAAAATAATTTGAAAGATGAAATTAAAAGATACTTGGATGAAAACGACAATGAAGAGGTGGGGCCAAGTATACTCTGGGACGCGTTAAAGTCGGTGATCAGGGGTAAAATAATAGCAATCTCCTCAAATGAAAAGAAAATGAGATTACAAAAACAATACAAACTGGAGGAGGAGTTAAGGAAACTCCAACAGGAGCATTCTAAAACCTTCTGGGAGGTAACAAATATTAAAATCAAGGAAATGAAAAGAGAATTGGATGAGTTAAACACACTAGAGATACATTATAGAGCCTTTGAGCCAAAGGATAAGGCAGATGCCTGACATAACAGGAGTTGCGATGGCCTCTGGTGAACAAAAGCTATCCCTGTTCGCTGATGATTTAATACTAACTATAACAAATCCAACTAAAACTATACCCATATTAATGGAGATGATTGCGGAATATGGTTCATTGTCGGGTTACAAGATTAAGATCAACAAGACTCAGGTTTTAACACTGAATTATGTCCCTCCAAACAAAATTAAGAGTTTGTATAGATGGAATTGGGAGGCGGATTCCATAAAATATTTGGGGGGTTTTCTAACAAAAGAATTTTCCAGGACTTTCGATGCCAACTATGGCCCCCTAACATCAAGACTAAAAATAGACATACAGAGATGGAATGTGATCCCTTTTTTCAATTTACACTCCAGAGTTGAGTCAGTCCACGCTTGTTATATCTATTTCAGTGCTTACCTATCTTGATTCCGGAGAAACAATTTACAGAATGGGACAGATTAATATCACAATATATCTGGCAAGGGAAAAAGGCCAGAATAAGGTACAGAACACTGCAGTTGAAGAAAGAGAAAGGGGGGTTGGGTCTTCCCAACCTACAGGAATATTATCTTGCAGCTCAACTGAAACCATTAATCTATCTATGCTGTCCACAATACAATGCAGGATGGGAAGACATAGAGAGTTCCTCAGTGGAAGGTGTACCTCTCTTATCGATGTTGATGGACAAAGAACTACAAGATGATTTGATGATACCGCATGACTCGATGTTATACACAATGCTAAACTCTTGGAGAAGAATAGTGAAAATTTGCCATTTAGGTAACCAGATCAAAATGTTCAAGTGGTGCGCTTTTGACTCGGCTTTTAAACCAAACAAGAATGACGGGAGATTCAAGGGATGGATCTCAAAAGGATTAACCACCTATTATACATTTATCAAGAGGGGGGTGTTTCAGAGTTTTGAAGAACTTCAAAGGTCAAATGGGTTGGAGAAGGATGACTTCTTCAGATATCTGCAGGTTAGGTCTTACTATAATCATAATCTACAAGAAACTTGGGAAACAGCTGGACCAGGATTCTTAGAAGTGCTTTTGTCATTGTTGAAATCAGGTTCCTGTACTAAAGTTGTCTCCAAGTTATACAATGGTATTCAGCTGTTCAAACAAGTTGACACAGACTACATAAGGAATAAATGGCAAAAAGAAGGAAATTTAATTATTTCAGTTGAAAGCTGGGAAAAGATTCACAAATTTCAATGGAAGACCTCAAGCTCCAATTCATGGAGGGAATTCTGTTGGAAGAACATTGTTAAGTTTTTTGTAACCCCTGCCCAGAAAAAACATCACAGCAACAGTGCTACCTGCTGGAGACAATGTAAGACAGACAAGGCAAATCATTACCATATCTTCTGGGGTTGTCCGGTGATCAAACCATTCTGGGATCAACTGTGCATGCACTTAAATAACATTTTTGTTGAGAAAATTCCTTGTAAATGTGAAGTCCTGTACTTAGGAGACATCTCATGGGATAACTGGAATTTGTCAGATAAAAAACTCATGGCAATGCTTCTGGCAGCAAGCAAAAAAACTATCACAAGAAAATGGTTGAGGACTGAAGCACCTACAATTGATGAATGGATTGATATTGTTCAGAATATTTAAATTCTAGAGAAATTGTCATTCTGTCTTAAAGGTTAAAGAGACTCCTTTTTCAGGATATGGACAAAATGGACGGAATATATAAAAGCTGTAATTTCTGTAAACTGAATTTGACTGCTCTGTAAAATCATTGTCATGATACACACTGCTAGACTGGTTCATGAGATGATACACATTTTACTGTGTTTTTTTTTGTTTGTTTTTTTTTTCTTTCTTTTTTATGTTAAAAGGAATGGAGTATTATTAGCAATTATATTTTCATATCCACACTTGATGTGGACTTTATATTGTACGCAAGAGAAATGTCTGTACACTTGCTTCTCCAAATAAACAATAAATTACAAAAAAAAAGAAAGTTCGAGAGTCTGAATCCCCGTCCCAGGCGCAAATCCTCATGGAGGCTTATGAGGAGGTCAAAGATGGCCAATCCGTTAATCCCAGCTCCATAACCGGGGTCTATGGAAGGAAGCCGCGTGCATGGCGCACTGATCCAGGATAGCTTTCACCTGGCTTGATGAATCCGTGTCTTCTCATCCTGGATGGCTTTTAGTGCAACCCATGAAGCCTGGACACACGTGTTGTGGATTGGTTGAACGCTGAAGGCTTAGTGACTCATCTTGGATGACGCAATCCTACTTTGGTGCAAGGGGGCCCAGACACCAACATCATCAAGAGCCAGTAATGGACTCCACAGTGCAGCACTCGTTCGCTCACCCTCCCTCTCCCATTTTATTCTGTAGAGTCAGATTCTGAAGTCGACATTTCACTTTGATTTTCAGAGTGATGACACCCTGGAAAAACTCTCCATCATTATAAACTCTCCATCATTTATTCTACATTCAGGCTGGAGAGGTGCAGGTTGTCAGAGCTCAGCTGTGATTGGCTGCTCTCAGCTCTGAAGTCCAACCCCTCCCACCTCAGACACCTGGACCTGAGTGACAACCAGCTGCAGGATTCAGGAGTGAAGGAGCTGAGTGGTTTTCTGCAGAGTCCGCATCACAATCAGTCATAGTCACAGCAGACAGTCCAGTGCTAGCATGATTTTCAGCTAGCGCTAGCATTAGCCACCTGTATGAGCACTTAGATACTGTAGATAGATCCAGCTGGACTCAGCAGAAGGTCAAGGGTCAATGCAGGTTCTATCATCTCAGTCAGTTCAGTATTGATGAGCAAGATGCAGAAAAGATTCCACTGCATTTCAGTCACTTAATAACCATTTGTTCTCAGCACTTGCTTTATTAGAGGATTCCAGCCTCCAACCATCAACATGAAACTGTCTCTCAAACTCATCTTCCCAACCAGCCGCCTACAAACATGGCGGTGCAAGATGGCCACGACCTTTGACCTTCTGTCTGTTTCTAGAAAGAAGCATTCTAATGGCAGGAAAAGCAGAGGACTTTTATTTTCTACTAATCAAAGACTTCAAACTATATTGACGGTTGTATATGAAGCTTTCAGAAATAAATCTGCACTGATTTTACACACTGAACCTTTGAGGCAAAATGAATCAATGAATTCCAACATTGTTAACAGCTGATCAGTGGTCACATGACTAAACAGGTTGATATAAAATATTTTATTGTGGTGATTCATTATTTCAGTATTATTGTTGTGCTTCTGATTGGTTTAATGGACATTACAGTGTTATAGACATTCATATTTTTAATTTCATATAGTGATGAAAACTCCACTCACTCCATCATTTATTCTCTATTCAGGTTGGAGTTGTGCAGTTTGTCAGAGCTCAGCTGTGATTGGCTGCTCTCAGCTCTGAAGTCCAACCCCTCCCACCTCAGACTCCTGGACCTGAGTTGGAACCAGCTGCAGGATTCAGGAGTGAAGGTGCTGAGTGGTTTTCTGCAGAGTCCAGACTGTAAACTGGAGGTTCTGAGGTCAGTACTGGTTTGGAACCAGTGCATGATGGTTTCAGCACCAAACACACTTCATCACACATGTTGAATAAACATTGAACTGAAGGTTGATTCATATCAAAATGACATCCAGAAATATGAAAACTTAATTCTGTTCATCAGTGGTCATGTGACCAAACATCATTTCAACACACATTAGTTTTGGACTGAGGATTTAATTTCAAGGTGACATTTTCTGTAGTGTCAGATTCTGAAGTCGACATTTCACTTTGATTTTCAGAGTGATGACACCCTGGAAAAACTCTCCATCATTATAAACTCTCCATCATTTATTCTCTATTCAGGTTGATTGACTGCAGTTTGTCAGAGGTCAGTTGTGATTGGCTGCTCTCAGCTCTGAAGTCCAACCCCTCCCACCTCAGACACCTGGACCTGAGGTTGAACAACCTGAAGGCTTCATCAGTGAAGCCACTGATGGATCTTGTCCACAGCAGAGGCTATCAACTGCAGACTGTGAGGTCAGTACTGGTTTGGAAGCAGTGGATGATGGTTCCAGCACCAAAGCCAGTTGATCCCACAGCAGAGGTCCAGTGTTCCCAGTCACAGTGTGAGAGGAGGATGGTGTCGTCCAGCTGCTCCTCATTCATCCAACATCTGCTGCCAAACTGCTTCTTCTCTCAGTTCACCACCCAATTATTGATCAGTTCATCTTCATCAGGCCTCAGTATCAGTCCAACACTCCATGGTCACATGACCTTCATATGTTCCACACTTGACATGTGACTGAGAGTCTGCTTCTTCTCACCAGTCACTCCACCATCTCCATCAACAGTCAACGTCTGTGTGATGATGCGTTCAAGGACTGTGAGTCCTGACTCCTGCTGTCTCTTCTTCTCTCTGCAGGTGGGAGAGGTATTGAGGGAGGATGAGGAGGAGAGTGAAGAGGAGCGCTCCATCTAGTGGTGGCTGACAGAACTGCGTGTCACGATCTTTGACCCCAGTGGAGCCTGGTGGCTGGCGGACTGCTTCTCCCTACAAGCTGCTGTGGTTACTGGGAGAGACGTCCCAGAAGCCACTGGTGGAGCTGAATCCTCAGTGGAAGAAGCAGGACTTGGAGCAGCTGCTCAGTGAAGGCAGCAGCAACACAACCACTGCTTCTGCTCTCATCATCCACGGCTGGAACATCTCAGCATGAAGGTTCCACACATCAACAACACACTGCTCTGCTCTCACTTCAGACTTCTATAACATCTTCATTTTCGAGGTGAAAAATACTTTTCAAGAGACTTTATTTCTGCTGCAGGTGGGAGAGGTATTGAGGGAGGATGAGGAGGAGAGTGAAGAGGAGAGCTCCATCTAGTGGTGGCTGACAGAACTGCGTGTCACAACCTTTGACCCCAGTGGAGCCTGGTGGCTGGCAGACTGCTTCTCCCTACACATTGCTGTGGTTACTGGGAGAGACGTCCCAGAAGCCACTGGTGGACCTTGCAGTGCCACATATGGACTCTTGGATTGTTCTTGGCCTTCCAGTGAAGCACTGCGTGAGCACTGGAGGTCAACCATGACTGATAGAGGTCAAAGGTCAGAGGTTTGACCAATTACAAAGACCATAATTAATTAGATTATTTTCTTTAATGGAGTCCCAGCACTAATAAATATATATTTGTATGCGTACCCATATAAGTCCATCAATGTTTAATGCACCTTTTTTCTTGAGCAGTATCTTTAAATCTCCACCTGCTTGTGTTTGCATGTTCAGGTAGATTAATGTGTATGTAGATCTATGTTAGTAGCTTCAATGTGCTGTGAAATGTGGCATCTTCACCAACACTTGTATCATTTGACTCAGGTGTCTCAGTGTTTGCAGAGTCATTGCAATAAAGCGCTCAACACCCTGGTGGTTCTAGATTGTTCTCGGGGGTTCTAAGAGCTAAACACCCTGGTGGTTCTGGATTGTTCTAGGGGGTTCTAAGAGCTAAACACCCTGGTGGTTCTGGGTGGTTCTGGATGGTTCTAGGAGCTTCTAGGGTGTTCTAAGAGCTAAACACCCTGGTGGTTCTGGATGGTTCTAGTACAGACATGGGCAAACCCCGTCCTAATAGAGTTGCCGTATGTGACGTCATTGGCAGTGGCCTCTGTCCGGTGGGCGACTGCCAATGACATCACATACGGCAACTCTATTAGGCCAAACTACATCGGTTGATTAAGGTTATCTTTTTTTTTTCTGTCAATCCCTGGTGTATTTACGGTACTTTGTTTGTATTAATGTTGTATACACAAAATTCTCTCTCTCTCTCTCTCTCTCTCTCTCTATGTATTGTTGGATCAGATTTCCTTGTGCCGTGCTGCTGATCCGCGTGTTGGTTGAATGAAGAGTCACAGGAGAAGAATGCCAATTTAAATATGTCTTTAGTAAAGAAATCAATTGAGGGTACAACTATACAGAGCTCTGGGCCCAGTTCAGAACCCTAGCAACACCAAAGTATTGTCAGGGCATGAAGTCTGACTGCTCTCTGTCCCTTGACCCAGTCCTTTTATACAGAAAGAAAACATGCAAACACTCCCAGGTGTTGTCCTCTTCTGACTGGCTGCCTGGTCTCCAGACCCAAGCCTCATTGGATGTTGGGGCAGCCTTTGATCCAAGTCTCTGATTACTGAGTGCAACAGGAAACAAGTCCTTATTTGGCAGGGAGCCAAATGATCCATCATTGGTTCCAGCGTGACCTGTTGAAATAATACAGTGCACAACATGCCTGAGGTCACAGGCTCCTCCCCCCCGTGCCTCCGATGGATCATGAGTTCTCCCCCCTGTAAATGACCGGGTTATAAAGTCTTATGGTGGTCGCAAAGTCAGTTAGCTCTCTGTCCATCCTCTGGTCCCCCATGGTCACCCTCTGCTCCCCCAGGGTGATCCGGTCCCCCAGGGTCACCCTCTGGTCACCCACTGGTCCCCCAGGGTCACCCTCTGGTCTCCAGGGTCACCCTCTGCTCCCCCAGGGTCACCAGTTAGTGAGGGATGTTCTTCCCTTTGTTCCTTCTTGAGCTCTTTGTGTGACTCCTGCAACAATGCCTTTTCTCTATGAGTAGGTCAGCCAAATGATTAAACAGCTTTATATTAATAATCATGTTATTATAAACAAACATCTAAACTAATTATATTATTCAACACTAACATCTAAACTAAATATATGATTCCAACAGTATAGATATACATACAAGGTAAATCAAAATACAGTGACGAATGTATGTATTCAACACACACTATCTATCACCGGCGAAATAGCGTTTTGACCGCCATCTATCCATATATCACGTTCGACCGCGATGTAGAGGTCTGTCCCAATGGAGTTGCCCCCCCCCCGTCAACATAACTTCGGTGGCCCGCCGACTCGATGCAGGTCTGTCATGTCACCCCTGTTCTCGTAGCTCAACACCCTGGTGGGGCTTCACAGACACTGACTTGGTTCCATTGACATTACAGCAACACGTTTTCTCCATGATATCCCAGGATACATTGTCTCCTCCTATGAGGTGGCTCACCAAAACACTGCATCCATCTGCTGCTGCTCCGCTACCCCCCACCCCCTCTGTCTAGTAAAGCCTTCTCGTGTGTCACAGTTCCACTCATAGCAAGGCTCCATCAGGGTTAGGTAAAAACAAACCCAGTGTTTGAACAAACTGAGTGGAGCTCAGCAGTGACAAGGTCACTACTGTCCTTTGTCAAGGCCAACGTTGAGCCTCCTACTCCCCCTACAGCCACAAGGATCCAGGACTTCCTCTGGAAACACACCAGGACAAACAGCCCACATCAGAAAAACACATTTCAGTCCATAAAATGTGTGTATTTATTGATCTATTTGTAGTAGTTGATAATAGTTGATACAACTCACTGCTGACAAGGTTTACACAACACAACAAACCGTTGAGTTCAAAACCCAAAGAATAATTGTGTACTTTTCACACACATCCCCGCGCCATGTTCACTGGTCAGTGAACGGGTCACGTGACCCCGTACGTCACCAGCAATCCATGGCTGTGTCTCAGTTCAGGCGCTGCATCCTTGGAAGGCTGCAATTTGAAAGGAAGTTGCGTCACCGCACTGCGCTGAAGGCTCCTCCCAATTCCCAATAGTCAGAACGACGCTCCAAATGCTCCCTACTGTTAGCACCAAGGCTACACCACTACTATCCTTCCCCCTACTTCTGTATCCCAGGATGCTTTGCGTGCTGCTGCTGCAAAGCATCCTGGGATCCTGGGAAGTCAGCTGAAATTAGCGCCATCTACTGGCAAAGACACCGCGTATAAATTTAAGTATTGAAATTTCACATCAAATCTTCAGTTTTTAACGCAGGGTTTTTACTGATTTGAACATCCAACCAACCAATGGTGAGCTTGATGCTATGAAAACCACACTCCGGGTTTGGCCAGCAGGAGGGAACGGCGGTGACGCAACCAGGAAGTACGCCCAAGGCTAGACCGTCCCGTGAGGTTACCGGGGAGGCGGGGTTTGGGTCGGTCCTCCTGGGCCGGGTCCTTGGGAGGACGCTTCCTTCAGACGGAGGACGCTTCATTCAGACGGAGGACGCATCCTTCGGACGGAGGACGCTTCCTTCGGACGGAGGACGCTTCCTTCAGACAATGGAGGCTTCCTTCCAAGGATGCAGACCCTGGATTGAGACTTAGTCCATGAACTGCTAGTATGTTTTTCTAGATATACAGCGCTTACTGTCTTGGTGGGAACAACTGGCTGTGTGTGTGTGTGTGTGTGTGTGTGTGTGTGTGTGTGTGTGTGTGTGTGTGTGTGTGTGTGTGAGACGGGCACTAGTAGACAGAGTGTGCGGTCCTCTGGGACGTGGTCCTGCTGCTCTGGCTGCTGAGGCTCATGTGCTTGTGGAGGCACGGCAGCTTCCTGGCCAGCAGCTTTCTCAAGTGGCTCTGGAACTTCTTGCCCACAAACGTGTAAAACACGGGACTGACGCAACAGTACACGTAGGCCACGTTCTGCGTCACGTACAGCGCATAGTCCGTGGCATCCGAGGCGGCACACGATGAGCCGCCCCCCCGGCTGGGGCCGGAGAGCTCGAGGGCGCGCAGGAAGACTATCACGTTGTAGGACGTCCAGCAGAGGAAAAAGGTGAAAACGGTGACAAAGATGAGCTTGACGGTGCGGCACTTGTTCTTCAGCCGAGTGGACAGGACGCGGACGGTGATGCCGGTGTAGCAGTACATCACCATGAAGAGCGGGCGCAGGAAGAAGAGCAGGAACTGCTGGTAGCACGGTGCTCTCGGGGTACTGGAGGGGAGGCTGGAGGTGAAGAGGACATTGGACAGGACCAGGTTCAGGAGGAAGACGTTGGTGGCGGTGTTGAGCTTCTCGTACTTGTAGATGACAAAGAGCACCAAGCCGTTGCCGAGGTAGCTGAGCAGGAAGTTGACGTAGTAGAAGACTGGGATGATCCTGGCGCCAAAGTGGTTGACGCCGGTCCTGGGACACAGCTGGACCGGGTCGCTGACCACGTAACCCGGCTCAGAGGTGTTGGCGGTGTCGTTGAGAAGCTGCTGGAAGAGCAAGTACTCGTCGTCGTACTCCTCGTAGTCCATGACCCGTACCGGACCTGTGGAAGACACATTACAGACGGTAAGTCTCAGTGGATACATATATATGTATATATATATATATATATGTATATATATATATGTATATATATATATATATATATATATATCTGCAATTCATATTTTAACGGTTTATATAGACCCCTCAGGCTCCATTCAAAATGGGGGTTATTGTAGGAGAGTTGCAGTCAACTGAGATTTGGAGAGAGTTTGGATTACTAGATTTTGGATAGTGTTTATAGTTTGGAGTGTTTGAGACTAGATAGCGTTTAGTTTGGAGATAGTTTTGAGAGCTTAGGGAGAGAGTGAGGAGAGGAGAGGTGATAGGATGGAGCCCCCTGTCCTGTACATCAATGTCCATGTTACACAAGCATCTATGCCAGGGGTGCCCATTACGTCCATCACGATCTACTGGTCAATTGCGAAGGGAGTTTGGGTCGATCGCATGGAGAGAGAGAGGGAGAGAGAGAGTGAGTGTGAGAGAGAGAGAGAGAGAGAGAGAGAGAGAGAGAGAGAGAGAGAGAGATCCGCGTCAATTACAGCAGGTAGAATCGTTCAGGCAGGATTAGAAAACACGTTCATTCATTCATTTTCCATACCCGCTTAGTCCCGAACTCAGGGTCACGGGAGTCTGCTGGAGCCTCTCCCAGCTGTCTTAGGGCGAAGGCAGGGGACACCCTGGACAAGGGTGTCCAGGGTAAATGTGATCTATGCCCTTTTCCAAGTCCCACAATCACTTTCACTGTCATCTGCCTGATTACACCCATGCCATTTTCAGAAAAAAATTGCACAAACAGAATACATTCAAAAAATGTATCATACACATAGTTATCAAGTCAAGTTATTTATTTATTGTCATTGTTGAACAAAGTTAACAACAAAATTTGTTTGGAGCATCCCCATAACCACTGGCATCAGTACCCATAAAAATAATCATAAATAAGTGAGAAAAAAACCAAAAATATATATATAATTTATGTACAGAAATTATTTGGTCATTCATTTTTTGCAATTCATAGTCATTCCCAACAGACATAACAGACACAAAAATTCAATGCATCACAAGTGGTTCAGACACAGCTTGCCTGTGATTGTACATTTGGCCAGTAGGTGGTTTCGTGTGCACATGAAACTTCGAGAAATGAACCGTTTCTCGAACCAGTTGGCTCAAGTGGTTCAATGCCTCATGAGGCTTCACCTCACCATCACTGCAGTCACTGCATCCTGAATCAGTCACACTCAAAGTCGCACACCACCTCTGCTTTGTTCTGGACTGTGGAATGGGCAATATTAATTTAATCTAATTACATTCTGTTTTATTACTTTATGTCTATTTTAATGCTCTTTATTGGTGCTGAATGGAAGTGTGGTTGTTGTTTTATGAGCTAATGGATAGACAAGTGGCCTATAACATAAGACGCTTAAATGAAGTGAATAGGATATGTCCACAATGTCAAGAAAGGAAGCAGGGTGTCTTTAAAATCGATAACATTTGAATAAGTATTAAAAGTTGAGTTGATGTTATACTTGTATTGACATTATGAGTAATTTATACAACTTTTCCCAGGAACTTTTCCCAATGATGAGGTTGAGGGCCCATCATCTGCAATTCAGCATTCTGCAGGTAGTCAACACCAAAACAAGCGTATTCAGCTGTCATAATCCTGTTTGTAAATAATACATATAAACTGTGTACTTGTAATATAAGTCAAACTTTGGTAACTTGAATATAATTCTCACAAAGGGATTGTTCATGTGTATGCACTTTGTACCTGTTATGAATTTAAAAAAAAAAACATTCATAACTAAACTCAGTTGTTGGTTTCCATCTATATAAGTTAACAAAGATACATAGATACCTATGAAACACTTGTTTATCTTGCTGAAACTAATACTAGGTTACTAGTACTAGATACACCAGTATACTCTCCCGGAGCACAGATCAACCCACTCAAACAAACAAAAAGCATTTTACTCAGTCAGATAAGATTACTAAATGCTGGATGATACACTGTTTTGTGCATTATTTGGGTAAATAAAATAGTTCTATTATTCATACCTCCGCCTACCATTTATTATTACCTAAGGCATAGGGCATTTAAAAAAACAAAACAAATGTCATTCAGGTGTGCCACCCGTCTGTGCCCCGAGCTTGCCCCCTCAAGAAAAAAATTCTAGGACCGCCCCTGTTTCCAACACTGTGGATGCTCGGTTGTTTATTGACAGATAAACAATTAAACGGCTAAAGCCATCTATTCCACCGTGAATGACAAATCTCCAGCTTTTGGTAAAAAAGGGAGAGAAGATGGAAAGAGAAATCTAAAATATATAAGGCATCAGATAGCTAATTGAAAAAGGTTCATGCACAGCTTATTTGACACAAAAAAGGTATGGTACAAAGATGAAAAGATTTGGAGTGGGTAGAAAATCTCAATGTTTCATTTGTCCAAGTATTTACAAACAGTTTTGAAAAATACCGTATTAATTTGTGGTTTCCATCTATGTGCCACATTGCATTTGGTGCAGGAACAGAATACTGCCTCCGTCTTAGTGTGCGATTGGCCAAGGCTCGCACTTCAGTCCCAATTGGGTCCACTCTTCTTAAGGAATCACATACTCTTTGAACTACAACAACAGCAAAAAAAAAAAGAAAAGAAAGACAAACTACATAAAATATTAAAGGCACAAATCCGTGTTAACACAGATAATGCTGACAAAAGGTATGATTTCATTTATTAAATACCCCCCCTTTCTTTTTTTAAAATATACCGCCATTCTTTTTTTAATCATCCATGTAAGCACTTTTAGCTACATTTTGTACGGAAAGCGTTATACAAATGAAGCTAATTATATTTGTTTGTTTGGGTTAAACTGATGCACAATACAGATTACTGAATACATTCATGTGGGGATCAACTTCATATCAAACTTACTTTGCACTCGTAATCCCCTGGCATGAAGGAATGCTCTCATCATTCTGTACCCTGTGTTTGGGTGACTGAGTTGGATTTCTGCAATGACGGCATCCAGCTCTTCATCACAAAGCGCTGAATACATGTCCGACATTCTAAACAAACAAAGAATAATTCCTGAAATTTTACTTGGCAAGAGCCAAAACATATATGATTAAAAGCATCCATTTTCACTGCAACCATTTTGACGTGTATTTGTTGTATCATTAGTGTTATTAGGTACAAGTGTTGCTGCGTTCATTGCAAGGTTAACGTCATTTGCGTCAATAGATATGGAAAACAACTACACTTAAGTTTAAAAGAAATGTGCACGTTTTGTAAATGGCAATTTCTTAATATTATTATTATTATTATTATTATTATTATTATTATTATTATTATTATTATTATTATTATTATTAGTGTTCTGTTAAGGTGAAACAACAAAGAAGCCTTTAAGTCTAAATTGTTTAATAAATAGGTTAAGAGCAGTTGGTGTAAGTATGAAAGTCATTTCATTTATTTGTTGCATTAAGAGAAGCATTTATAGAGCGTCGTTGCCACCTACTGGCATCTTTCGGTAGTATTTCTGTTGTAATTTTGAAGCGAACTTTATACCGGAAGTAAGACACGGGAAACACACTGCCAGCGTTTTCTAATGAGCACCCGTTCCTGTAAACCAGTGTTTGTGTGTCGCGAGATATTGTCAGGTGTGCCGTGGGAAATTATCCCATTTGTGTGCCTGTGCAGTCTAGCGCCTGGCAGAGTAATCATGTAGTACTCTTCCATACCAGTAGGTGGCAGCAGCAGGTAGCTAATTGCCTTGCGCTTGGAGACAAGGAGAGAACAATTCTGGGAAAAACGGGACGGGTGGCAACACTACGCTGAACTTGTGGCTAAATCAAAAAAGTCCCACACTGTGGCAGAGCAATTAATACTTCCCGCCTGCAAAGCCATTGTAAATGAGACGCTCGGACCCGAAGCGGCTAAAGAAATAGCCAAAGTCCCTCTCTCAGATAACACAATCTCCAGACGTATTAATGAGATGTCTGCAGACATCGAAAGTGTGGTTTTGGAGAAGATCCCTATCAGTAAGAAATTTGCCTTGCAACTTGATGAGTCTACTGATATAAGTGTTGTTGCAGATTCTGAAGTGGACATTTCACTTTGATTTTCAGAGTGATGACACCCTGGAAAAACTCTCCATCATTATAAACTCTCCATCATTTCTTCTCTATTCAGGTTGGAGTATTGCAGGTTGTCAAAGCTCAGCTGTGATTGGCTGCTCTCAGCTCCGAAGTCCAACCCCTCCCACCTCAGACACCTGGACCTGAGTGAGAACCTGCTGCAGGATTCAGCAGTGAAGGAGCTGAGTGGTTTTCTGCAGAGTCCAGACTGTAAACTGGAGACTCTGAGGTCAGTTCACCCTCTTCACTCTACAACTTCTATCACTCTTGTTGTTGTCGTCATGATTTGCACTTGACTGCTGTTGGAAATTCAATTTGCAGACACTGGTTTGTGTTTGAAATGAATGAAACTGGGTTTAAAGGTACAGCGTGTAAAATCCTCCCATCTAGTGGTCAGCTTGCAGATTGCAGATTCTGAAGTGGACATTTCACTTTGATTTTCAGAGTGATGACACCCTGGAAAAACTCTCCATCATTATAAACGCTTCATCATTTATTCTCTATTCAGGTTGTGGTGCTGCAGTTTGTCAGAGCTCAGCTGTGATTGGCTGCTCTCAGCTCTGAAGTCCAACCCCTCCCACCTGGACCTGGATGGGAACCAGCTGCAGGATTCAGGAGTGAAGCCACTAATGGATCTTGTCCACAGCAGAGACTATCAACTGGAGAGTGCGAGGTCAGTACTGGTTTGGAACCATTGGATGATGGTTCCAGCACCAAAGCCAGTTGATCCCACAGCAGAGGTCCAGTGTTCCCAGTCACAGTGTGAGAGGAGGATGGTGACGTCCAGCTGCTCCTCATTCATCCAACATCTGCTGCCAAACTGCTTCTTCTCTCAGTTCACCACCCAATTATTGATCAGTTCATCTTCATCAGGCCTCAGTATCAGTCCAACACTCCATGGTCACATGACCTTCACATGTTCCACACTAGACATGTGACTGAGAGTCTGCTTCTTCTCACCAGTCACTCCACCATCTCCATCAACAGTCAGCGTCTCTGTGATGATGCGTTCAAGGACCGTGAGTCCTGACTCCTGCTGTCTCTTCTTCTCTCTACAGGTGGAGGTGAGGGAGGATGAGGAGGAGAGTGAAGAGGAGCGCTCCATCTAGTGGTGGCTGACAGAACTACAACAAGTGGAGCCAAACAGCAAGCTGTGTGTCATGACTAGTGATGGTGAGGTGAAGCCTCATGAGGCATTGAACCGCTTGAGCCAACTGGTTCGAAGCTTCATGTGCACACGAAACCACCTACTGGCCAAATGTACAATCACAGGCAAGCTGTGTCTGAACCACGCGTGATGCATTGAATTTTTGTGTCTGTTATGTCTGTTGGGAATGACTATGAATTGCAAAAAATGAATGACCAAATAATTTCTGTACATAAATTATATATATATATATATATATATATATATATATATACATATATATATATATTTTTTTTTTTCTCACTTATTTATGATTATTTTTATGGGTACTGATGCCAGTGGTTATGGGGATGCTCCAAACAAATTTTGTTGTTAACTTTGTTCAACAATGACAATAAATAAATAACTTGACTTGATAACTATGTGTATGATACATTTTTTGAATGTATTCTGTTTGTGCAATTTTCTTCTGAAAATGGCATGGGTGTAATCAGGCAGATGACAGTGAAAGTGATTGTGGGACTTGGAAAAGGGCATAGATCAGGGGTGCTCACACTTTTTCAACATGCAAGCTACTTTTAAAATGAGCAAGTCAAAAAGATCCACCTCCTATAAAACAGGAAAAGTCATTCAGAAATATATTTGTAGTCTAATGATAAAGAAAGAAAGGATTAAATGGGTCAACATGTTCCCATGTGCATTTATGCTCATCATTGCACAGAAAACTCATGGTTTAAAATTGTTTAGGTTATATCTGCCTATGTTTGATTTTATCAATAAAAGTGTGTTTACGTTAAGATGTTTTGCTGTATATTTTTGTGTTTTCCAGCGCATAGGTTAGGGATAATTGGTGTGTGTGTGTGTGTGTGTGTGTGTGTGTGTGTGTGATGCAGACGTTTTGCCAGCAGCATCTCCCAGGATCTCCGGCGCGTCTGCAGTGCGTGCGCACTTTGAAGCGCATTTTCCGAGCGAGGCGTCTCCATCAGTTTACGCCAGGATTGCAAGCTCACGCGACAACCCCGGTAGTTTTGCGTGTAAAACAACAGCGAAACTCTTTTTCCTGTCCCTGTCTGGTCTTTATTTGATCTGAATAGTGCCGAAGCCGATACGTCACATTTACGTTTCATTGTAAAGCACAGCACATATAAGAAAAAAATCCAGCACATCGTACATTATGACCAAAATCAACCAGATCCACCGTGTTTTCTAATCCTGCCTGAACGATTCTACCTGCTGTAATTGACGCGGATCTCTCTCTCTCTCTCTCTCTCTCTCTCTCTCATGCGATCACCCAAACTCCCTTCGCAATTTACTGATCAATAAATGTTTTTGTTGAAAACCGCCAACTGCCGTGAGAAATTAATGAGGCTTGGGAGTGGGGGAAGGTGTCCCACATGTTGCGTCTCGGTCCCCCTAGACGGGACGTAACACAGAATTTTCACCGTGACAGCAGGTTGAGCTCCTACCGTTTTACAAGTGACGTCGTCACGTTAGCCTGTTCCATCCCTGCTAAATTCTTCAAAGAACTACCGTTAGTAAACTTTTAAATTATAATACACTCTACACTAATTGTAATTTCCTGCCCGTGGTTCTATATTGCAACAGTTGACGGCTCATATCAGCAGATAAGCAGCAACAATCTGGGCATTGCAGGTGATTCATAAATATGTCATTTCTTATTAATTAGCCCATAAGTGTTGTACACCAGTGTGACACCAAATGCTTGTTGCTGACAGCAGTGAAGAAATGACACTCTAGTGGTTCTGCACATTAGTATAAATAGAGTGATTCTCTATCATTACATGACAGGACGGCGGCACTCTGACAGATTCCATGAACCTGGACACTGATGATCCAGACTCCGGTCCAGATGAGCCAACAGGCCACAGTGGAAACGGGTCAGAGCATGGACTGGCTGCTGAAAGGATCCAGGTAGGTGGCGCTGTCATCCCAAGGTGTGTGGTGTGGAGGATCAGGGCCAAAGTTCCAGATGCTCACAGATGTGACTCTGGATTCAGGAGGAGTGTTTGAAGGCTGGACTCCCAACAGTGATTGGCTTCTGAGGACCTCTCAATCACAATCAGGTTTTTTAGAGATTGAGATTGAAAGTGAGATTGCATTGTCCAGGTGGGAGGACAGCAGTCAGCCATGTTTCACCTCCAGTCAACACGCAGTGGTTCACATGAAGGTCCAAGAGGCCTACAGACCTACACTGAGTCTGGAAGTGGCAGTACAGTTGGATCATTGTCTTTGTTGTGTTGTTTGGTCATTGTGATCCAATGTAATGTGAGAGAAGGACGAGTGCAGTTATATTGGAGTGAGTTATTTAGAGTGTAATAGAAGTTATAATGCAGAGTCTGTTTTTATGAAATGTTCTATCACCTGGCATCCATCCATCCATCCATCCATCCATCCATCCATCCATCTTCTACTGCCGTGTCCGGAGTCAGGTCTCGGGGGCAGCAGCCTCAGCAGAGACCCCCAGACTTCCCTGGACCCAGTCACCTCCTCCAGCTCCTCCAGTGGGACCCCAAGGCTTCCCAGTCCAACCCAGAGACCTGGTCCCTCCAGCAGGGTCTCCTCCTGGTGGGACATGCCTGGAACACCTCCCCAGGGAGGCGTCCTAAACAAGACCCCGAGATGCTGGAACTCCTCCCCCTGAGGCAGGGCCTCCCCACCGACCCAGAGAGGGCAAACCACCTCATATCCAGCATTGATTTATCTGTTGGTGATTAATTATAATGTATCATTTATTTTATTTAAATTATATTTGAACTGAATTGGATTTGTTTGTAAAAGTGAGATTTATTTTCATTGATTCATGTGGTTTATGTTGAGACCTAGTGGAGAAGTGGGTATGGCCTACAGAAGGTTTGAGTACACAAGTTATTCAGATACAGAGAATCCCCATGGCAGGACTTCAGGAGATATATAATCAAAGTGTTAAAGCAGCAGAAATGAAACGTCAGTTGAGGTTCAAGGTCACACAGGTCAGAGCTTGTGATGGCTTTTATTGTCAGAATATTGAATCATTGAAATATAATGTTTGAGCTCGTAACAAAGTTAGGATGATATAACATAATCACATAAAATAAATGATCTGGTTTCCTTCTGATTCATTGACGTCCTTCTGAAATCTCCACACAAACATCTGGCAAGCATCAAAACCATGAATTATTTTGAGGGAATCTTCTTTTGTCTTACTTATAATTCAATTATGATTTGAGTTCCCATCACAGGTGTTGTGAATCACTTTATCTTTTCCACATGATTTCCTTATTTAAGATCATGAAGCAGAAATAAAGTCTCTTGAAAAGTATTTTTCACCTCCAAAATGAAGATGTTATAGAAGTCTGAAGTGAGAGCAGAGCAGTGTGTTGTTGATGTGTGGAACCTTCATGCTGAGATGTTCCAGCCGTGGATGATGAGAGCAGAAGCAGTGGTTGTGTTGCTGCTGCCTTCACTGAGCAGCTGCTCCAAGTCCTGCTTCTTCCACTGAGGATTCAACTCCACCAGTGGCTTCTGGGACGTCTCTCCCAGTAACCACAGCAGCTTGTAGGGAGAAGCAGTCCGCCAGCCACCAGGCTGCACTGGGGTCAAAGGTCGTGACACACCCACACAGTGTTGGTGCGTGCAGCTTGCTGTTTGGCTCCACTGGTTGTAGTTCTGTCAGCCACCAGTAGATGGAGCGCTCCTCTTCACTCTCCTCATCCTCACCACCACCTGCAAAGATAAGAAGAGACAGCAGGAGTCAAGACTCACGGTCCTTGAACGCATCATCACAGAGACGTTGACTGTTGATGAAGATGATGGAGTGACTGGTGAGAAGAAGCAGACTCTCAGTCACATGTCAAGTGTGGAACATCAGAAGGTCATGTGACCATGGAGTGTTGGACTGATACTGAGGCCTGATGAAGATGAACTGATCAATAATTGAGTGGTGAACTGAGAGAAGAAGCAGTTTGGCAGCAGATGTTGGATGAATGAGGAGCAGCTGGACGTCACCATCCTCCTCTCACACTGACTGGGAACACTGGACCTCTGCTGTGGGATCAACTGGCTTTGGTGCTGGAACCATCATCCAATGGTTCTAAACCAGTGCTGACCTCACACTCTCCAGTTGATGGTCACTGCTATAGACAAGATCCATCAGTGGCTTCACTGATGACTCCTTCAGGGGGTTCATATTCAGGTCCAGCTCTCTGAGGTGGGAGGGGTTGGACTTCAGAGCTGAGAGCAGCCAATCACAGCTGAGCTCTGACAAACTGCAGTCAATCAACCTGAATAGAGAATAAATGATGGAGAGTTTATAATGATGGAGCGTTTTTCCAGGGTGTCATCACTCTGAAAATCAAAGTGAAACGTCGACTTCAGAATCTGACACTACAGAAAATGTCACCTTGAAATTAAATCCTCAGTCCAAAACTAATGTGTGTTGAAATGATGTTTGGTCACATGACCACTGATGACCTGTTTTTCCTTTTCCTTTTTCTTTTTCTTTTTTTTTTTTTTTTTTACTTCAAACATGAACAGAATGAAGTTTTCATATTCTGGATGTCATTTTGAGATGAATCAACCTTCAGTTCAATGTTTATTCAACATGTGTGATGAACTGTGTTTGATGCTGAAACCATCATCCACTGGTTCCAAACCAGTACTGACCTCAGAGTTTACAGTTTACAGTCTGGACTCTGCAGAAAACCACTCAGTTCCTTCACTGATGAATCCTGCAGCTGGTTCCAACTCAGGTGCAGCTCTCTGAGGTGGGAGGGGTTGGACTTCAGAGCTGAGAGCAGCCAATCACAGCTGAGCTTTGACAACCTGCAATACTCCAACCTGAATAGACCATAAATGATGGAGAGTTTATAATGATGGAGAGTTTTTCCAGGGTGTCATCACTCTGAAAATCAAAATGAAATCGACTTCAGAATCTGACACTACAGAATAAAATGGGAGAGGGAGGGCGAGCGAACGAGTGCTGCACTGTGGAGTCCATTACTGGCTCTTGATGATGTTGGTGTCTGGGCCCCCTTGCACCAAAGTAGGATTGCGTCATCCAAGATGAGTCACTAAGCCTTCAGCGTTCAACCAATCCACAACACGTGTGTCCAGGCTTCATGGGTCGCACTAAAAGCCATCCAGGATGAGAAGACACGGATCCATCAAGCCAGGTGAAAGCTCTCCTGGATCAGTGCGCAATGCTCGCGGCTTCCTTCCATAGACCCCGGTTATGGAGCTGGGATTGACGGATTGGCCATCTTTGACCTCCTCAGAAGCCTCCATGAGGATTTGCGCCTGGGACAGGGATTCAGACTCTCTACCGTCCAGTGTCACAACAACAACCTCATGTTGCTCTTTGATGTGTCTTCATGTTTCTATAATAATAATAATAACAATAAACTTTATTTATATAGCACTGCTCATACACAACATGTGCAACCCACAGTGCTTAACAAAATAAAACAAAACAAAACAAAGAAAGGTAATAATAATAATAAGAAGAACAACAATCATAATAATAACAATGAGAAAAAATAAAAAGCTCCACTGCCCCTCCCCCCACCCCATACGGACCCACCCCTGCCCACCAACGCACACAGACAAACGCCCACCCCCATATTCACACAGACATTAGATAACACGGCTTGGCACTGAAGAATCTGATGAGGAAAGGCCACTATGGGGAGCCGTCCACACAAGGGGGCACCATGGCCTGCAGCGCGTTACACCTGAAATCATTGACGATCTTTAAAAGGGCTGTCTCAGGACTGTGGTTCTTTCTAAAACCAGATTGATAATTCTCTAAAATATTGTTTGTATTTAAAAAGTAATTTACTTGGTTAAAAAACAGTTTTTCTAAAATCTTACTTAAAAATGGTAAGTTGGATACAGGTCGGTAGTTATTAAAAATGTTTGGATCCAAGTTGCTCCTCTTCAAAAGGGGCCTCACCACCACCGTTCTAGAGGCAGCAGGGAAAACACCCGTCTGAAGAGAGCAATTGACAATATATAAAATCTGCTCCTCAAAGAACCCATAAAGTGACTTTAAGAGTGACGTGGGAATTGGGTCTAAAAGGCAGGCTGTGGGCTTTACTTGGGAGAAAACTCGACCAAGTGTCCTTGCATCAACTCGAGCAAAACTCTCCAGTGTTTCCTCAGATAAAAGTGGTTGTCCAGATGTGTAGAAAAATTGATTTTGATTAATTAAAATACTGGACCTAATGACATCAATTTTACTTACAAAGTGGTCTGCAAAATCCTCACAGAGGGCATCTGTTGGTGTCTGTATGTCCTGATTAAAATTTGTATTGGTTAAAAGATTGAAGGTAGAGAAAAGAAATCAAGGGTTTTTGCTATTGTTTGTGATGAGGTTGGAGAAATGGGTTATTCTTGCCTGTTTGACAGTTTTATTGTAAGATTTGAGTAGATGACATTATGAAATGTTTCATAATGGACAGTGTTACGAGAGTTAACCACTAGATGGCAGCCAAGTTCCATGCAATATGCAGAGACATCCAGTGCGAGTTGATGACGTTGGCTTCCGGGTGTTTTACCTGATGAGCACAAACCATAGATATATACAGAAGGCGAGATGTCTTATCCACGCTGCTGGCCAATGTACACTTTGCACATGACAAACGCTCAGAGATGTGCCCCTCATTTGCACCTCAGCATAATTACAAAGAGCATATGGGACATGCAAACAAAGATAAACGCCCAAATAATAACCTCTGTCGTTACTGTGGAGCAGTGCATGACAGAATGAAATGCCCTGCATTTGGCGTCATCTGCAAAGCCTGTGGAAAGAAAAACCACTTGCCACTGCAAGAGTGTGCAAACAAGCCCAGCGCAAGACACGGGTGAACTTTCTTGGAGAAGACAGAGTAGAGGAGGAAGAAGAAATGGAAGAGGTGTGGTTCCTATCAAACATAAACGCTATGGAACAGGGAAACCAGAAATGGCTTGTCAACCTCAAAGTAACACCGTACATGACTGAACCAGTATCATATGACCCTAGCCATACAATCACATGTCAATTGGAAACAGGAGCCACAACCAACGCCATAAGCTTCAGAGATCTACAGCTCATCACACAAGATGGTAATCCAGACATACCAGCCAGCAAAGCCACCATTAAACTGTATGATGGGTCACAAGTGAAACTAGCTGGGTTGTGTCACCTCAAAGCTGACCATGATGGACAAACACACGACCTGAAGTTTCAAGTTATACACACGTCACAAATGCCTCTGCTTTCTGCAAAAACATGCAAAAGACTCAACTTGCTATTTCATACACCACACAGATATGTCATCTACAGCGGTCTCACGCAGCACAACAGGGACAGATATGCATTTCACAACCACCACAGAGGACATCATCTCAAAATACAACAACGTGTTTGAAGGCCTTGGCTGTCTTCCTGGTGAACTACACCTCGAGGTGGACCCCGACATTAGGCCTGTGCATCAGGTGCCACGACGAATTCCCATTCCGCTCAAACACAAAGTCACTGAAGCCATATGATGCATGGAGAAGAATGGCATCATCAAAAGAGTCACAGAGCCAACACAATGGATCAGCAACATGGTTGTCATAGAAAAGCCAGGAAAGCGGCACACCTGCATTGATCCCAGCGCACTCAATAAAGCTCTACGGCGGTCACACTACCAGATGCCAACAATAGAGGAGATACTCCCAGACATTGCAAAAGCAAAAGTATTCTCCGTGCTTGATGCCAAAGATGGCTACTGGCAAGTCAAACTTGAAGAAGAGAGCAGTTATCTGACCACCTTTTGGACCCCGCTTGGCAGATTCGGGTGGCTAAGGATGCCTTTCGGCATAAAACCAGCTGCAGAAGAATATCAACGCAGGCAACATGAAGTGTTGCAAGGCCTGACCGGTGTAAGTGTCATTGCAGATGACATTCTTCTCTACGGCTGTGGAGACACTTCAGAAGAGGCACTAACTGACCATGACAGAAACCTGACTGCCTTGCTGCAGAGGGCCAGGGAGGTCAATCTAAAGCTCAATAAAAAGAAGCTGAAACTAAAACTATCCAGTGTCCAATACATGGGACATCTTCTCACCACAGAGGGCCTTCGCCCTGACCCAGAGAAGGTGGCAGCGTTTCAACACATGCAAACACCCACTGATGTTAAATCGCTACAGAGATTCCTGGGGTTTGTAAATTATCTTGCCAAATTTCTTCCTCATCTCTCAGATGTGTGCGAGCCTCTCCAACGCCTGACAGATAAGGACGTGGAGTGGACATGGCTATCACAACATGAATCTGCCGTTGACACTGTGAAGCAATTAATCACATGCCACCCAGTACTCAAGTACTACAACCTGCAGGAAGAAGTCACACTACAGTGTGACGCCAGCGAGACAGGCCTAGGTGCAGCTCTTCTCCAGAATGGGCAACCTGTTGCATTCGCCTACTGAACAGAGATATGCGCAAAGGTGGTGTACAAGCAAGGGAAGGATCTTCATGTGGCAGATTTTCTGTCGAGGACTTAACAGCCAAACACACAGCATGCCCACATGCAAACACCTGCCACCATCTATGCCATGGGCCTCACCACCGAAGACCTACAACGAGTCGACCACCTCGCAGACACGAATATTTCAACAGCTACACTGGAGTCCATTAGAACTGCCACCATCAAAGATCCACTATGTTGTGCACTGCAGACTTACATATTGAAAGGGTGGCCCACAGCTACACAAGCAGTAGCTCCAGAACTGCGACCTTTCTACTACTCTGACGACTGGGAACTAGATGAACTTTCAGACACAACTAGTGATGTTCTCTCTGACACGGGGCTTCGAACCACGCCCCACAACTCGGTAGGGTTTTTTTCTGAAGCACTGCTCCGGAGCTTGCTTCAAATCACGTGACTGATGACGTTTGAACCACTTCACTGCTTCATTCAGACTGAATCAGCTGGCTGGTTTGGTTCAGTGGGCGAGGCTTTGAAAGACTGGCAGGTCTCAGTTGAGTTTAAAATGGATGAAACGGCGCAATGCGTTGCCTATCTGGTCGATACCTTTTGGATTGATTTGATCAGCTTTCGTATTGCTTTCGGTTTGCTTTCTTATTGCTCTGCAACGGAACCAACCAGGAAGAGATCTCAAGTCTGGGAGCACTTTTAAATCGTGCCGCCGAACAAGGTCATTTGTTACAAGCGTATTACTCAACTTATTCATACAATAACAAATAAAAGCCCTGAAAATGCTGAGTCAGCTGTGCGCCGGTTAAAATCTGAGTGTGCGGCATTGTTGCGGAATGTACCGCATGAAGAGGAGCCGCCATCCACTTCGAGTGCACAGCCAGAACCAGCTGCATCTTCCCAAGGTACAAAAATTATAGAATTTGGATCCATAGACTTTATTTGTATTTTTTCATGTACGGACTAAACTTTATCTAATGTTTCATTTTCAGCCATTGACCTGTGGAAGCTGTTGGAGCGGGACGCTGAAGAAGCGAGGGCATCCAGCAATGCTACTGCTGATGCCATAGTGGAGGTGCAGTGTTATCACAGGACCCTCTGGTGTACTGGATGACACACAAAGCTGTATACCCAAACCTATACAAGCTAGCAAATGAGTACCTGCCTGGCAACACCAGCATCCTCTGTGCCCTGCGAGAGGGTGTTTTCGAAAGCTGGGGAAATAGTTTCCGAAAAGAGAAAGACCCAAGCACCTTAAGCCCATACACCCCATCTGTACATAAAATATATAGAAAAAAGAAAAAGGAAAAAATGTATGCATATATATATATATGTATATATATATATATATATATATATATATATATACATATATATATATATATATATATATTCCCTGGTGGAAGATGACTGGGACAACAGTCAAACAGACAGCAGACTCGAGCACATAGTTGGTGACAGGAGGGAAGGGGCTTCAGAACTAGAACGGGCTCCAGTGTTGACTGATGTGCCAAGTGTCCTCCAATCTGGACATTTAGGCCTCAAGCAGACCAGAACCAGATCCAACATAAAACCTCCTGAGAGGTACCGCAAAGACTTTGTTGTTTAAACTTTCTGAAGAAGGAATGTCATCTCTTGTTTATTTCTGTGCCACTTTGTTCATGTGGACTGTTCATTTTTTTCTAATGTTTAGGAGAGTGAACTAGTCATTTCTGTTTAACCTGTAGCCAGCTATTGTTGTTGCTGGCCACGTAACTCTCATCCGGTCACTATTGTCCATTTTCAACTGCTTTCTTTCCATATGTTAAAGGAGATGTTACGAAAGTTAACCACTAGATGGCAGCCAAGTTCCATGCAATATGCAGAGACATCTGGTGCGAGTTGATGACGTTGGCTTCCGGGTGTTTTACCTGATGAGCACTGTTATAACTTGCGGCCATACAATAAAAGTAGCGTATCTACAAAGATTGCCTGACTGTATAAAAGAAAGAACGAAACAAGGACAGGAGTTGGGGAAAGAACACCTCACCCCATCAACAACCACAGAATCAACGAGGCAAACGTCCCTGTCACTGTCCCGCCACAAGGGGCGAAACGTCAATGAATGGTAGTTCATGGTTGATGACCCTGCAGCCGACCCGTGGGCACCGAAAGAAGTGCGACAGGCAGCAATGCCAAGCAGGAAATGTCTCCTACCTGTACATTTACAGTAAGTCATAAAATAGCTATATTGCATTTATTTTTCAGTGTTTTAAGAGTCCTTTCATTAAAAAGCTAAATACCATGAAGACACATATTTTGTGGAAACACACCCACTCCCACATTCAGGTGGAGGTCCTCCACCCCCGCGAGATGTCCCGGTGTTGAAACTGTAGGAGGCGGCGACTCTCACTGGAAGTGTCGGGACTGTTCTTCGCTGTAGGGGAGCGCTCCTCGTGGAGCAACTCTACTTCCGGTGTAGGGAATGCGTTATGCAGCGTTTTCTTGCTTTGCATCGCTCCTCTGATGAAGTGAATGTTTTTATGTCCTGCAGCGTGTTGTTTTTTTGTTTTGTTTTTTTTGCGTTCGCACCACGATCCTTTTTTTGTACCGTTTTAAACTTGTATTTGTGTTTGTGACTTTGCGTCGTTTCCGTGCTCAAATACGCGATTGTCCCGTATTTGGCAACTAAAAAAGCTGTCCCGTAATGAACTGAGACGGGACGCACTTGACTTTGTCTCCACTCCGCCGCTCCGGCAACCCCAGTGTCCACGCTGAGAACTCTGTCCTCCGCAGTTCTTGGCATTTCGGCTCGCATTCCCAGAGGTTGGCAATGGGCATTCATTGGATCAGGACTAGGTTGACAAGATGGCCGCCGTGAGGCACACTCAGCACACTCGGCTCTGACCTATATTGCTACGCCGCGGTTTGTACCTCCACCCTGAGCACAAATACCATCCAGAGTTTTTACCAGAGACTAATATAACAGAGCACCAACAGTTGCTCACATTCTGTTCCACTCCTGGACACCGGAGTATCTGCAGATACCTGGCAAAGTTTTATCCAGGATACGTTTTCACCTCAACGGGCCCAGAAATGGGCCCGCGCTGGTAAGTTTCGCTGTTTGCCGGACCTAAACCCACTCTGATCCAAGACAACAAAACGCAGCGGACTCCTCTTTGGAGTCCTCGCGTGTAAGTTTTCCACTGCGGCCCACAGCCATAAACACCAGTAAAAGAGCTACGAGCTCCGCCGTTTTGCACTACACTGTTGCTGCCGGAGTTTCTTTTCTGGTTTCCAGATTGTCCCGCCTGCCCCCCGCATGGCTCCACTTACCTCCCCACACGAGTGTGACAGCTGCATCCACAAATCGCAGAAGATCGCGGAGCTGGAGCAGCGTATCTCCAACCTCTACTGGATCAGGGATGAAGAGATGAGGCTGGATTCTGTTGTTAGCCTGGGTCCTACTGGTCCCGATTCAGTCGGACTCGCGGATCTGGATTCAACCATCCCGATGCTCGGTCCCGGTTCCATGGACACAGATCCCGGGCTCACTGGCTCAGCTCCGGCTGAGGGATCGGCCCCCAGCTCCGCGCCGACGAACCGCCTGCCGCAACGACACCTGGGTTAGCGTCTTCAATTCCACCACTTAATTCCATCCGGGAGGATACGTGGCTGGTGCAGGGGGCTAAGCCTAAATGGCTGAGCGGCAGTGCGAGGGCAGCTTTCACTTTTAGCCCCAATCCGAGGCTCCGAGCTAACAACTCCACTCCCAACCAACAGCCCTGGTCCACAGTGCTGGGAGGGCGGCGGACGCGACCCAGTCCGTTACCTGCTCCGCCTTGTGAGCTTCAGATGGACAACAAATATGACATCTTGAGTGTTGAGGACTTCCCTCCCCTCCAAAATGACCATCTCGCCTCCTCTCTGACTGGTCCACTGCCAGCGGCCCGGGCTGTTGGGTCGTCTGCGCTGGAACCTCCAGTCAGGTCCGCAACCTCCACCTCTCGGCGCAGGTTGGTGAAGGAGGCTGCTCTCAGGGCGCGACGACGTTCTGGTGGCGCTCTGGGTCTTGTAGAGTCGTGCGGGACCCCAGCCTCCGCCGATGATGTGACACTGTGGCACCAGCGCTCGGCCCCTCGTCCTCAGCCACTGTTTGCCCCAACCACCGCCATCATTGGTAGCTCCATAATTAGAAACGTCCGTTTCTTCAATGCCACCACTCATTGTTTTCCAGGAGCCACCGTCAATGACATTAAAAACAAACTCCCGGACTTGTTGCAGTCGTTCCCACACTCCATTAAACGTTTGGTCCTGCACGTTGGAGCCAATGATGTGCGTCGTCGGGAATCCGAGCTGCTAAAGTGTCACTTTAACGATCTGTTTGTGGCCCTGAAGAATTGCGGGATGTCAATCTTCATCAGCGGTCCTCTCCCGACACTTGGCCTCGGAGCAGAGCGGTTCAGTCGACTCCTGCAACTTCATTCCTGGCTCCGCGCCGCCTGCACCACCATTGGTTTTAACTTCATTGACAATTTTAATTTATTCTGGAATCGCCCGTCGTTTTATCGTCATGATGGACTTCACCCAAACAAATTAGGTAGCCGCACGTTAACCTCAAACATCCACTACACCATACAATCAGCGTCTCTCACACCTGCGTGACTGTCTTAGCGTCACACCCCCTGCTCAGTGCCGACCACTTCCTCTACGGAGCACCCTGTGGACATTGCCTCCTGCAGCGCCTCCCACAGGGCACACTTCCCTAGTGCTGATAGGACTGAGCTTGCTACTGCTGTTCCACCAACACCTGCTCCCATACCTGTAATAATGAATCATCGACCATATAAACGCAACAAACACATAACCCACAACTGCACAACCCACGCTACAGGCAGACTTTCCCCCGAGACATACAGACAATTTGGTTTTAACAGAAGCAATCTTTTATATTAACCTGGCCGTGCTGAACGTGCGCTCCCTTTTAAACAAATCTTTTATCATAAATGAATTGATTTTAGATAATAAGTTAGATGGTATGCTTTTAATAGAGACATGGCTTGGCACAGAGGCTCCAGCTGTCCTCACCGAGGCTTGCCCACCAAATTTTAGCTTTTTATTTTCTATCAGGGGATGTAAGAGAGGAGGTGGAACTGCATCAATATTTAAAAACAATTTAATGTCAAAGGAAGTTTCTTTTAACAGTTACTCATCATTTGAGTACCATGCTTTTGTTTTTAGCAGTCCACCAATTATTTGCATTAATGTATACAGACCCCCGCATTACTCAACTGCTTTTATCAGTGAGCTCTCCGACCTTTTATCAGTCACACTGACAACTTATGATAGAATTTTAATAACTGGCGATTTTAACTTGCACATCGACAACAACTCTGACCCACTGTCAAGAGAGTTTTTACACCTTTTAAACTGCATGAATTTTAACCAGCACGTCACACGGCCTACTCACAACAGGGGACACACCCTGGACCTAGTCATAACCTATGGCTTGTCCACTGGTGTGTCCTCTGTTGTTGATCTGGCCGTGTCCGACCATTATTGTGTGTATTTTAACATTGCCAGTTTTAACCAACAGGAAGCCCCGGTGAGAACAGTGAGAAAACGCTGCCTTACCTCTGAGGTGGCTGCAAATTTTATTGAGGTTTTAAAATGCACTCCTGCTGAAATTTTACCTGCACCCTGTGATTTTATTGTTGAAAATTTTAATAGCAAACTTAAATCCACATTAGACTCTGTGGCTCCACTTTTAACAAAAACTGTTAAACCAAAGCAGCTTTTATCCCCGTGGAGACATAAACCAGAGATTTTAAAATCAAAAAGACAATGCAGGAGTGCAGAGAGAAGGTGGAGAAAAAGCAAACTCACTATTCATTATGAAGTTCTTCGTGAACAACTAAAATGTCACAATAATACAATCAAACAGGCAAGAATCTCCCATTTTTAAAAACTTATCATAGAAAACAAAAATAATTCAAAGTATCTTTTCTCCACCTTCAACCTTTTAACTAATAATAATCTTAAAAAATCCCCAGAGATGCCGTCTGACGCTCTCTGCGAGAACTTTGCAGGCCACTTCAGAGGTAAAATCGATGGCATCAGGTCCAGTCTTTTAGCGCATCAAAATGTATCTTTTAATACATCTGGACTGTCATTTTTATCCAAGGAAACACTGGAGAGTTTTACCCTGGTTGATGCAAGGACACTTGGTCGAGTTTTCTCCCAGGTAAACCCAACAACCTGCCTTTTAGATCCAATTCCCACATCACTTTTAAAGACATTTTATGGATTCTTTGAGGAACAGATTTTATACATCGTAAATTGCTCTCTTCAGACGGGTGTCTTCCCTGCTGCCTTTAAAACGGCAGTGGTGAGGCCCCTTCTGAAGAAGAGCAATTTAGACCAAACTACTCTTGACAATTACAGACCTGTATCCAACTTGCCATTTTTAAGTAAGATTTTAGAAAAATTTGTTTTTAACCAATTAAATTATTTTTTAAGTACAAACAACATCTTAGAGAAATATCAGTCTGGATTTAGGATCAACCACAGCACCGAGACAGCCCTTGTAAAGATTTTAAATGATATGAGGTGTAATGCGGACTCAAATAAACTCACAGTCCTGGTGCTACTGGATCTAAGCGCTGCCTTTGATACCAGTAGATCACCACATTTTATTAAACAGACTCAGAAACCTGGTGGACCTCTCTGGTGCTGTTCTTAACTGGTTTTGTTCTTATCTCACAGATCGCTATTTCTTTGTAAGTTTGGATGCGTGTTCCTCCGGAAAACATAAAATTAAGTGTGGGGTTCCCCAAGGGTCAATTTTAGGTCCAGTACTTTTTAATCTTTACATGCTTCCCCTTGGAGATGTCATCAGGAGACACAGCGTCACCTTCCACTCTTATGCTGATGATACACAGCTTTACATTGCTGTGTCTCCTGATGACACAGGGCCTATTGATACCCTTTTAAAATGTATTTTAGATATTAAGTCATGGATGGCAGCGAACTTCCTACAGCTCAACCAGGACAAAACAGAGGTTTTAGTTATTGGTCCTGAAGGCAAGAGAGAGAAACTTTTACCTAAACGTCATAACTTTAAACCAACACAATCTGTAAAGAACCTGGGCGTCATTTTTGACTCTGAGCTTAGTTTTATTGCGCATATTAAAAACGTCACAAGGACGGGTTTTTATCATCTTAAGAACATAGCTAGAGTCCGCCCGTTTCTCTCCCAGGCAGACACAGAGGTGCTGATGCATGCTTTTATTTCTTGTCGGATAGACTACTGCAATGCCCTGCTCTCTGGTCTACCGAAAAAAAACTATCTGTAACTTACAGGTACTTCAGAACTCAGCCGCTCGTGTGCTTACTAGGACCAGGGGGCGGGATCACATTACTCCAGTTTTAAAATCACTGCATTGGCTCCCTGTGCGATTCAGGATCGACTTTAAAGTGCTTTTATTAGTTTTCAAGTGTCTTAACGGTCTTGGACCATCTTATTTATCAGATATGCTTTTGTCTTATCAGCCCTCGCGGATCTTGAGGTCCTCTGGAACCGGCCTATTAATTGTTCCAAGTGTTCGGACCAGAACCCATGGAGAGGCTGCGTTCAGCCACTACGGTCCGAAACTTTGGAACAGCCTGCCAGAGGGAATCAGGACTGCAGAGACTGTTGATGTTTTTAAGGGGAGGCTTAAGACTCACCTTTTTAGTTTGGCTTTTTAAGTGATTTATTTAATTTGTATTTTACTTGTCTTGCTTTTTAGCTTTAAAGCTTTTAGGATTATTGAATATTTTATCTTATTTTTATCTTTACTATCTTATTTCCTGTATATCTTTTTACTTTTTACAATCTTATAGTTTTTTAATTTAGTTTAGTTTATATTATTTATTTTATTTTTTATTTATTTTCATTATTGTTACTATTATTATTCTTTTAACTTCCTTTTCCTGTATTGTTTTTAGCTCCAGTGTTTCCTTGTAGGGGGTCTCCTCACTGGGAGGGGTCTCATCGTTCTAGGGACCCTCTCAGTATGGATGATCCCCGTGGGTGGCTGTTTCCTACTACAGGTCTCTCAGTGCCTTGCCATTTCAATTTTTATTGTGCTTTGATTGAAATTTGATTGACTGACATTTTTTATGTATTTACATGCATAGTAGTCCTGTAGCTAGTAGGGTTTGCTTAGCTGGAGCGGAGCGTTCATTCGCTAGCGTAGCGTCGGAGTCTCTAGGTCCCACTAGTTCCCCTCCCTTCGCGGCTCCCGAGCAGCCGGGAAAGGTCGGTTGGGTGACTGTCAGGAGGAAGCGTAGCCTTAACAAGCCTGCCGGGCACCACCACCATTCTCAGCACCAGGCCCCCTCCGTCCATGTCTCGAATAAGTTTGCTCCACTCAGCAGCACGCCGACTGAGATTGACACTCTGGTGATCGGTTCGTCTATAGTGAGGCATGTTAACCTAGGACAGCCATCGGCCACAGTGAAGTGCATCCCCGGGGCCAGGGAGGGCGATATTGAAGGGCATTTAAAGTTAATGGCTAAGAATAAACAGAGATTTAGGCGGATTGTAATTCACTGTGGTTTCAATGATGCACGCCTGAAATCGTCCGAGGTCACTAAGTTAAACGTAGCTTCGGTGTGCGCATTTGCTCAGACCATGTCGGACGAAGTAGTTTTCTCAGGCCCCTTGCCAAATGTTAGGAACGATGAGATGTTTAGCCGCATGTCATCTTTTCACCGTTGGCTGTCAGGGTGGTGTCCCAATAACTCGGTGGGCTTTGTAGATAACTGGAAGCCTTTCTGGGGCAAGCCTGGTCTTGTTAGGAGGGATGGCATTCATCCCACCCGTGAAGGTGCAGCTCTCTTATCTAGCAATATAGTTAAAATTTTAGCTTCCACTCACTGACGCTCCAGGGTGGAGACCAGGCAACAGAGTTGTAGTCCTATACGCTACTCTGGGCTTCT
The DNA here is from genome assembly GCF_046127955.1 of Nelusetta ayraudi. Taxonomy (NCBI): domain Eukaryota; kingdom Metazoa; phylum Chordata; class Actinopteri; order Tetraodontiformes; family Monacanthidae; genus Nelusetta; species Nelusetta ayraudi. Next base: position 3,702 of record NW_027466192.1, on the reverse strand, counting down.
CTCACTGCCGTCCCCTGCCGTTAGTAAGTCCCCGAAGCCCTGCCAGTCTTTTCCAATAGAAGTTGTGTCGGTCCCTCGCACCTCCAAACCTCTTATACTGTGCAAATCTCCAATAGATCATAGTAACCTAGTTTGAATAGATTGTAGAAATAAGGGGGCCCGGTTGGAGGTGGCTCCAGGGTCTCTCCCACAAACAAAATGGTGAAATGTGGCCTTCTTAACATTAGGTCTCTACATTCCAAGGCAGTTTTAGTTAATGATTTGATTAGTGAACATAGTGTTGATATTTTCGGCCTCACAGAGAGATGGCTACGTCAAGATGAATATTTTAGTCTTAATGAAGCCACTCCTCCTAGTCATATTAATACTCATAAGGCTCGTGATAGTGGTCGAGGAGGTGGCGTTGCAGCTATTTATAATTCCAATTTGTTAGTCAATCTCAAGGCTCAATCTATTTATAGTTCATTTGAGAGTTTAGCGATGTCTATTTCATTGTCACCTGATAGGCAGGCAGATTCCGTTGAATTCATTGTTGTCTACCGTCCCCCCGGTCCATATTCTTCTTTCTTAGATGAATTTTCAGAGTTTTTGTCTACTTTAGCATTGACTAAAGACAAGATCATAATGATTGTAGATTTTAATATTCATGTTGACATTGAGAGTGACAGTCTGAGTTCTCATTTCAAATCTATCCTCGACTCCTTAGGCTTCCTTCAAGTTGTGAATGTACCCACTCATAAGCATAGTCATACTTTGGATCTTGTGCTCACTTTTGGACTTGGTGTAGAGCAGCTGACAATCTTTCCCCGAAACGACGTTTTGTCTGACCACTTTCTGATCAAGTGGTCAGATTCTAAGATTAAGATTCTAGTTTTAACTTACAAAGCTCTTCATTCTCAGGCTCCTTCTTATATTAGGGAACTCATTGAACTTTATAATCCTCCAAGAGCCCTTCGCTCTGAGGATTCAGGTCTTTTAGTTATCCCCAAAATTTCTAGAGTTAGATCAGGAGGTAGGTGTTTCAGTTTCCTGGCACCTCTATTTTGGAACCATCTTCCAGCGGGGGCGGGGCGGTGGGGGGCAGACACAGTTAGTTTATTTAGGAGTAGACTTAAGACTTTCCTTTTTCTTAAAGCTTATAGTTAGACTCCATCCACTGTCAGTTAAGCTGCTGTAGACTTACGCCGTCGAGGGAGATCTTTCGCTCCCGTTACAGGGATCGTTGCTCTGTGCAGGCGGAGCCTTTATCACTCTCCTCACCCAATCAATCTTTTACTCTATCCACTCTGTCCAAGCTCTCATTATGCTTTGTACAGTATGCTCGATATGCATGATACTGCCGCAGTCTCTGTGTCCCCGGCAGGTGATGACCACTGCGCCAGGAGCTGGATTGTGCTGTCCTGGGGGTCTTGCTGTCATCGCTTCATCCCACCACCACGCTTAAGACCTGGACTAGTCCTATCGGCAGATTGTCCATCGAGCTAGGCTCTTGCCTTCCAAAGCATGGACACTTACACTCCACATGGACAGCAGCCTTGAATTATTTCCTATTCTTTGTGCTTATATCCGTTTTGCCTGGTTGGTGTATCTGTTTTTCACTCTGTCCTGTCTGCCACCCTGGTTCACTCTGCTCCTTTCTCTCTTTCTCTGTCTCTCCTCTATCTTTCTACTTCACCCCAACTACTCATAGGCAGATGATGGCCCTCTGGAGTCTGGTTCTGCCCTAGGTTTCTTCCCACAGGGGAGTTTTTCCCAGCCACTGTCGCATCTTGCTTGCTCCGGTGGCCCGGTTGGTTCTCTCTGATTGTATAAAGCGCTTTGAGACGCCTTTGGTTGTGATTTAGCGCTGTACAAATAAAAGTTTATTATTATTATTATTATTATTATCACTTTCGGCTTTATTATAGCGGATCACATTCCCCAAGCAAGGTCTATAATGAGTAGAAACATTTCGGACTCTGTTGTTGCTGAATTTAAGGAGAGGCTTCCTGATCTGCTTGATGCCCTTGTACCTCTTGACATGCTTCCGGCCTCTCCCCCCACCCACTTGACTGATCTTGATCTAGACTCCTTGACAGATCGCTTTTCTTGTATTCTGAAATCAACATTGGATGATCTTGCCCCTTATAAGGTAAGTATGAAAAGGCAGGATCGATCAGCCCCTTGGTTTACTTCCTCTACTCGCAAATTAAAACAAAATTTGCGAAGGCTTGAGAGAACTTGCCGTTCGTCAAAAACAGCTTCATCCTTCAAGACTTGGCAGGATTGCTTTAGGTCCTATAAAAAGGCCCTGCGTATCAGTAGAACTTCCTACTTTTTTGCTCTTATTGACTCTAACAAGAACAACCCAAAGTTTTTATTTAGTACAGTTGCTAAGCTGACGAGGAGCCATCATTGTGTTGAGCCATGCGTCCCTACTGGCCTGTCAAGCAACGATTTCCTGAACTTCTTCCAGCAAAAAGTAGAAGGTATCAGAACTGAGATTGGGAATTCCTTGTCTTCTTTGTCTTCTTTGTCTTCCACAGGTCACATGGCAGATCTTTCTCAACATGGCAACCCCAGTGTGTATTTCGGGAGTTTTCAGCAAGTTGGACTCTCGGAACTTGATTCTCTTGTCTCCTCTGCTAAGTCGACCACTAGTCTTCTGGACCCAATTCCAACCAGGCTTCTCAAGGAGGTTTCCCCATTGCTTCATTGTGTCATTCTTAGAATTATTAATCATTCTCTATCAACAGGTTTTGTCCCTCATGCTTTCAATGTGGCTGTAATCAAGCCTCTGATCAAAAAACCCAATTTGGACTCGAGTGTGCTTTCAAATTATAGGCCAATCTCGAACCTTCCGTTTCTCTCCAAGATCTTAGAAAAAGTTGTTGCTAGGCAGCTTGTGGACTTCTTGAATGACAACAATCTACTTGAGGCTTTTCAGTCTGGCTTCAGAGTTAGTCACAGCACTGAAACTGCATTGCTTAAGGTAAGTAATGATCTCTTGTGTGCATCTGACAAAGGTCTTCTCTCTGTTCTGGTCCTCCTAGATCTCAGTGCAGCATTTGATACAGTTGACCACAGCATTCTTCTTAGGAGATTAGAAGATACTATCGGCATCAAGGATCGCGCCTTGGACTGGTTTGGATCTTACTTGTCTGACCGTTTTCAGTTTGTTCATGTTCATAATCATTCGTCAGAACGTAGGAGGGTTAGTCATGGTGTCCTGCAAGGATCTGTACTTGGGCCACTCCTCTTCAACATCTACATGTTACCTCTTGGTGACATCATCAGAAAGCATAGCATCAGTTTTCATTCTTAGATGACACACAGTTGTACTTTTCTTTTAAGGCAAACGAGGCTCATCAGTTGGCCAAATTGGAATCTTGTCTTCGTGATGTCAGAACTTGGATGACACAGAATTTCCTGTTGCTTAATACCGACAAAACTGAGGTCATTATATTTGGATCGCGAGAGAGTAGGGACAGAGTCTTTGATGGACAAAGTGGTCTATTTGGTACTACACCCAGTTCTACTGTGGCGGAACCTTGGAGTCACTTTTGATCAGGACCTGACCTTTAATTCTCATATACAGAATGTAGGGAGGTCAGCTTTCTTCCACTTAAGAAACATTGCCAAAATTCAAAGTTTTTTGTCCTTCAAAGATGCGGAAAAATAATCCATACTCTTGTTAAGTCTGGGCTAGATTACTGTAACTCG